>NW_008796218.1:13563848-13610134 GCF_000699145.1 Aptenodytes forsteri | reverse complement strand
GGGGCAGACTTTTGAGCGGGGCCTGTTGCAACAGGACAAGGGGGAATGGCTTTAAACCAGAGGAGGGTAGATTTAGACTAGACATGAGGAAGAAATGTTTTACGCGGAGGGTGGTGAAACACTGGCCCAGGTTGCCCCGAGAGGTGGTGGATGCCCCATCCCTGGAAACATTCAAGGTCAGGTTGGACCCTGTTGAAGATGTCCCTGCCCATGGCAGGGGGGTTGGACTAGATGACCTTTAGATGTCCCTTCCAACCCAAACTATACTATGATTTTAAGCTTACAGTTTATAACTGCAGTTGATCGCTTTTCTGAAATCAAAGGCTTTGAAATCATTATCAGAATTGAAAGCAAAGCATTTATTGCTTTGCTCTTCATTAGGCTGAAGAAGCTAATCTCCTTTTAATGACTTATCTCCTTGGTTTGATCTCTATTTGTAGCTGGAAGAAAGCTAAGCTGTTAGATTTTTGAGGTGTTATCCACCACCTTTCTACCAGTAATGTTGCAAAAATAGTTTGGCTCTTGGCTGTACTAAATATGGTTAGAAAAGCAGCAGGGAACTTCCATTTCAGCTTTTTTATATTACTTGTATTGAGGTACTGAATATATATACACACACATATATTCTAGAAATATTTTAATAGTCTCTAAAACAGTCGAGGAGCTGTGAGGCATTCAAAATCAACCTTCAGTTCTCCATTACGAATAATAAAAAAGCCTAGTGAAACCAGCTTTAATCTGGACTAGTAAAATATTAAAACTCACAGAAATGTGTTAATAGTTGTAAACATGCACTGAACAGGTTTTGCATCTTCAATATCGTTTTTTTCGGCTCCCGTGTATTCCTAACAAAAAGGATAACATTGCTTTTAATCTGAGATGTTTCTGATTCAATTTTCTATTTTCATAGAGTAAGTATTGAGATTTTCAGCCTGATGAATGTCTCTATTCAAAGTATGTCCAAACTTGCCTTCCTCAATTGCTTCTTATTCATGAAGTGCTTGCTTATTTTTCCATGATTTTTAGGTTAGGTGCTGAGAGCTCTGTCTCACTGTATGCTTTCGCACCTCAATATGTTGCTGATGTCTTGATTCAAAAAGAATCAAGAAATTCATGCCAATCCTTCAGAAAGAGTTTGTCTGCTTTGTCCTGTACTGCACAGCAGTGCTCCAATAGTATTCAGCTTCCTATAAACTGGAGAGTGCCGAGTTGTGGAAAACATGCTTCTGAGGTGTGGAAGGATTTGAACAGGAGTAACCCACGGCCTGGTCAAGGGCTCTGACCTTTAACTTGCTTCACGGGGGGGTGGAGGGGAAGCATCAACATCACTTTATTTTTTGCCATCCTATAAGAGAAATTTAATCCTGCTTGGCTTCTTTAAAAAGCCCATTTCCATAGCCTATTTGCAGTCTGTCTTGAATGGATAGTGGTGCATCTTCTCAGGCTGAAGAACTAGGAAATATTTTATACCTTTCTGGTATTTGAGTTGCTTGCAAAGACTGTAAATTTTCTACTTCATGAGTTTCCTGGGGTACAACTTTGAGGAATATATCCTTTTTTATTATTATTTATTGCTTTTTCTGTTAGGTATGGCTATCTCTTTTAGGACTATGGAAAATACAGAACAGTAGGTACAATGTGCTTACCTACATGTAAAGCACCATGCAATAAATGTAGTCCAGGCTTGATTATCAGAATTTGAAGTCTTGCCTATACTGGATTTCTGGGTTATCTAAATTAAAAAATTCTTAACTGGCATCTCTTTACCTTGCTGTAATTTTGTTCAATGCTGAACAAAAAAGATCCAACTGTAGCCTCAGAGCTCTTTTGCAGAAATTTTGAATCCTTATCACTATGATAATGCTAATTATGTGGTGCTGATAACTGCCCTTGGTGACCACAGTAACTGTCAGGCAATCTGCGTAAGCTGGTTTCTGTTTTCTGGGTGTCTCCTTGTGTGAGGAAAGATGTCGTGAATAATGAACGGAATTGCACCTTTCCTCTCCTATTTCATAGCATAGGTTTTGATCTGCTACAGTTAAGAGTGTAAGGAGGCTGTGTCATATTAACTTGGAAATTCAGGAATACTTTAGGTGAACAACAGTACAGCTCTTCGAAGCTATTTTTTTAGTGTGCTTATTAAAGGGGTTTGCATATGTCTTCTCTTTTAATTTTTATGTCATTCTTATGATATACTAGGGAAAGAAATGTTTTGGATGGGATATTGCATTAATTTCCTATTAAAAATCTTGATCCTTAATACTCTATGTTATTCTGGCTGTTTGAAAAGTGGAAGAAAATCTCTCGTTTCCTGGGTTCATGTATTTGCCATCTCAGTTAATAATTTCTCAATGTTCCTAACACTATGCTGGGTAACCATGACAGTTGCTCACTGGTCCTCACACATTTTACATTGTAATGGGTCTGTTACCCTCAAGTATTAATTTGCGCTCAGAAACCTGGCTACATCTTATTTTTGTTTTCCTTTGATGCAGTACATTGCTAATGAAAATCAGATCATTAGGTGGATTTATGGACCAACAGCTCTATCTCTTAAGGCCAGAAATAAATCTTTTCATTTGCTCTTTTGAAACTGGATCTCTTTGAGCAATTTGAGTACACTCAACTAACACCAGCAATGGAGATGACTGGTCATCAAGCTTCTGGTTTAATTTTGGAGGTTGCTACTGAAGTAGTTAAAACAGACTGATACCTGAGAAAGCGTTTCAGTACTCCATTGCTAATACAGGAGTTATTTAAGTAAAATTTCATGGGGGCAGCTTTCTATAAATTAATGACTCCTACATCTATATTTATTTTAAATGAGTTGAAGGTCTTATCCAAAGCACAAAAAAAGTTTAAGAAAAGGAAGCTTATTTTTCCCATCTGTAGTTAGTCCTCAGCACATCATGAGTAACAGACCAAAATTTGGTACTGTTACTAAAGGAGTGAAGATGCAAGTGTTTAGGACTACATGCTGAACATCAATCTTTCCAATGTATTATAGGAGGGATCTTAGTGTAAGAAGGAAAAAAAAAATCATCTTGCCCACTTGAATGCATTTGTCAGTGGAAGAGCTGAGAGCAGAGTCCATCAGGAGTTCTCCAACACGACTGTTCTGTGCTGGATCAGGAGTTCTCCAACACGACTGTTCTGTGCTGTTCTGTCTCTGGTAGGATGTTACTGCAAAAGCTGCTTGTTTTAGAGGTCATCAACAACATAAGTTAGCCCAAAGTCGATGCAATTCTGAATAAATACCTGCATAAATTAGGCACTGATCTAGCTGTATACAGATGGCAAAGAATACCAGAGACGTATTTTCATTATGGATACTGGTCCATGGACAATCTGGATTCATGTGCAGTCAGCCATGAAGACAAAATTAGGGTTTTCTTAAGTTCTTCAACATTAAGATTAAATTTTATATCTCTTGAAATACCACAGGTATGCATGACAAAATAAACTTTATTTAGATGTTATGGAGGAAAGGCAGGATTGCGGTAAGATATTTGTATATAATAAGCAGGGACAGTGGCTTGTGGCTTACGTTGTCGGGGGCACTGAATTCGCAACTGGATTGTTAAACCCTGTGCAGCAGGATGATGATAATGCTTTTGAAATATTGCCTTTGCTACTACTAAAATGTATTGCTAAAGTCAGGTTTTCCACATGCAAGAGTAGATTTATTTGTGTGATACTTTTTTTTTTTGCCAAGTTAGCCATAGACTGAAAAAGCTCCTAGTATCCTTACATATATGATTTCTGAGGAGAATAGCAACTGTTTTCTAGGCTGTAAGGAAGTTAAGTGACTGGGGTTGTCTATCTGCTTTTTGCTTACCAATGCATTTAAAGAAGTAACTGCAAGATAAGGATAATTGGATGGCATGGCAATGATATTCATACAGACACCTGACAGATCAGAACATATATATATCAGAACAAATACTATAGACCTGATATTCATCACCTGATCTGGAGAGCAGACCACTGACTCTTTTGAAGACTATTCTGATTTAACATGACCATTATTGTAAATAAGCTGAGGATAGAATTATTACCACCACCAATTTAAAAGATGTGCATCGTGGACTATCACAGCTGTCTATGTCACTTCATTTTTTTTTCTATATTCTCAAAGTTACAGAAGCTGAAAATCTTAATTTATTTCAAAATTCAGCTAAACTGAAAATATATGCTAACAGTCTAAGGTATGTTAATGGACTGATGTAATCCTATTTCTGTAAGGAAGGCAAATATGCAGCATAATATCAGACAGAATCAAATATTAATGATGGAATTACTCTATATTAAAACTGTTGCTTCTATCTAGAAAGACTCTGTACTCAAATAAGGCAAATGACTCACTGACATCGTGAGAAGTCTATGCCTAACCAAACATAAAACAATGTAAAACCTGGATATGCCAGTTTTTGCATGTAGAAGAGAATGGCTTTTATAAAAGGATCTTTACAGGATCTGAGAGAAATTATTAAATTGCAACCTGGATGTTATAAAGGTCTATTCTCTAGGTATTAACAGTTATAATATTACACAAGGAAAGTAGCCCTACACTTTATTCTATCACTTGATTCTCTGTGTAATACACCAACAAGTATTCTGGTGCTTCTTGCAAAAGAATCCATGCAGAAATGGTGAAAATTGGTGCAAAAATGGGAAATTCAGCTTATTGGGTTAATTTAAAATAATGTAGGATTGATGTATAGCACTTTTTTTTTTGGAGGTGAAATGTTGTTGTTAATAAAATAATGAACAAAGAATGGACAATCCAAACAGTTGAAAGGAATTTGAGAACCACTATTTCACGATGCATCTTTAATGCATGAATGTTATGAGCCACATTACTGATGTGGTCACTAACAACAAATGACAGAAAGCTGCTTAGGTCATAAGGTAAAGCGATGTTCCAAGCAATATCAAGTGTCTCCTGAGTTCTTCAAAAACTCTTTCATTGTTTCTCCAATACTTAAATAACTATGAACCAATAAGGTTGAAGGAGGAAAGCAGAACTAAGTGATGTATCCACTTCACAGATGGATAGGCAGAGCACTAAAGAGTAAGTGATGTACTGGAGAACCCTGTACAAGCTGGTACCCAAAGTTGCTATACTTGGGTTGCTAAACATGCTGCATCTCAGAACTACTTGTTCCCAGCATGGAGTGTGGGTTGGTCCTTTGCATATTTTTTGTTTTAAAAATGATATGGTCTTCCGGTCTTTTCTAAATAGTTGTAGCAGGATTATACCCTCTAACGTTTCTTCACAGTGACTTACTATCTGTATTACCTTTTCATTACTGCTAGCTGTCAGTGTTTGGGTTTTTTTTCCATGTAACTATTACACTAGGAATCTGGCATGGTGTAGGAGCTTTAGATCCTATTATTTTTACGCTGTAGTACGTAGATTTGGTGTCATGTACTGTACTTAATATTTGCTATTGACTCTGTCTTAAAAAAAACTTAAAATTATTATCTGTATAACTAAATCTAGAAGACTATTAAAATTCAAGTGTAATAAAACCTGGCAATCTAAAAATTCCTTCTTCCTGACTGAAATACTTGATCAAACTATCTGTAAGAGAAATAAACATCATCCTCTCGTTACTGCACTGTGTAGTGAGGGAGGAATGACTAAAACTGGGAATGTCTAAGAGTGGTTTTGCCAGCACAATGTACTCATTTGCTGCAATGGTAGCTACTGCACGCAGTGCAAGGTACTCGAAAGAAACAGTAAGAAATATGCTATACAGTACTGTATAAGTTTGCTCTCAAAAGCAGCTTGATGCTTCTTAAGGAACAGTACTACAAAAGTGGCTTCTGTCAACAGAAATGAAGCGAAGCTGAGGGACAAACGTGGGCCCAAGTAACATCAAGCAAAGGTCCTGGCTATAGCTGAAAGTAGCGTAAGGTGGGCCTTGTGCCTAACAGCTGTGCTTTTGTGTAGCTAGCAGCTCCTCTTTTTGACGGATAGTCATGGGTCAGTCTTGCAATAGGTGACTGCAGCAGAACTAGAGTAAATGGAAGCGTAAGCAATATCTGTCTTGTTGGAAAATGGATCCAACTAGGATGAAAGTCTGTGGGTTCATGGAAGCCCTGGAAAAGCTGTTGAAGGAGATATCCAGCGAGGGCTGTGTAAAGGCCTAGGAAGTCTGTTCTTCCCAGCTTTCAGTGGCTTGCGCTTCAGTTGGGGGAAGTTCTTAAGTGGTCCTTCTTCAGATGTCCGTTTCCAATTGCTGTCAGAAGCAGGGATGGGCTATGTGTCTGTGGAACTATTCTTATGTCCTCATGACTTGTTTTGTATGCTGGATTACTGTGTTTAGTAAAAAATGAAAGCAAAACCTGTTTTGTATGCTGGATTACTGTGTTTAGTGAAAAATGAAAGCAAAACGCAGCTCCCCTAATACTGAATAGAGTAACTCATGGAAATGTAGAAGCAATTTAAATCCATGAAAAGGCAGTTAGTGTAATGATTGCAGTACTGAAGTAGGAGTGAAACTACCTGCAGATTTAATGGAAGCTAAACTAATTTTTTTTTTTAATCAGACAGTGTAATAATGAAGTGATTTGTAGCAATTTTGCAAGAGTTAATTGTTGTTATCTACTGTGTTGTACGTTAATTTTTTTGGGGGAAAAATTATTAAATCTAGATAGTGTATATTTAACAATATATTAACTATATATATTTAACTTGACTTACACTTTAAACACCCCATACAAACATGTTAGAAGTAGTCATGCTCTCTATTGTTACAAAAGTTTCTTTGCTTTATGTTTGGCTTCAATAAAGTGAAGTCCTCTATACGTTTCTTTGATCGACAAAACTTACCAAGTTCTGATCTTAAATGACGCCATTAGTAAATCAGTCATTTCTCTGTAGCGAAGAACAATTCGGCTGTTTTTAATGACAGGAAAAAAACCCCTTCCTCTGGATTGCGGAAAAAGTCATTAATGTATCTGTGCACTATAGAATCAGCTAAAAGCATAAATATGATCTACGTACTCTCTGATCAACTGACATAGTGTACAACAGATGAATTGATGAACAGTACAGGGGTTGATTTTTTTTTGGGAAGGGGGTTTGAACTTTTTCTTTCTCTTCATATTATTGAATAGATAAGTTTTTCATTTGTATTTTGTTGGGTTTTTAACTAAGTCTAATTTAATTAGCTTTGAATAGAAGATACAACTAAACTATTCACACTTTTTGAAAAATAGTCAATCGAAATTTATAACTTGTTTCTGGTTTAGTGGAAAATTTTTGTCATGGACTGAAATAGTGATGGAAAGGCATTTAAATTCTTACTGTCGTATTAGGGATGGGAAACTTGTTTCCAAGTCAGTTGTACTGAAGCATGCTACAATAATAATTCTCAGAAGTATAAGTAAAACAGGATGACTGAAGTGGCAAAATTATAGCTTTTTTTAATGCATGGATCTCAATGTTCTATAAAGAAAACTGCTTTGAAAAAAATTAAATGTAAAGCAAGGCTTGCTCAAAGATGTACAGGAAGGAAATTCTCTGCTATTCTTAGTCTCAAGAAGTCGCATCTACTGAGTTTCTGAATAAACTCTTTAAAGGACTTGATTCTGCACACAGACTCTAACCACACCAAGATACTGCCCAGTACTTTGAATTAAGCCTGATCCCTATTCTATGCAAGTTTGCCACTTATACATCTGATGACTCATCTATACTACATGGAATGATGCATCTGCTGATGCGTGCATCTGGTGACTTGGTCACACCACTTGAGTGTCTTTGTTGTGCACTAGCAGACTTTAAGTGAATGCCTCCAGCTGTAGAATTTTGGAGTTGCAAATTCCTTAAGCATCCTGATGATGATTCATGCATTTAATGTTTGTATCCTCTTATAGAACTTCATTTCTAGAGTCTAGCTGACTAATATATATATCACTGGGAGCGGCGGCGGGGCAGGAATAAAATTGCAACACCTTTTTTATCGAGTGTTCAAACATAAAGAACAGTCCCTTTCCTGAAAACTTAACATTAAATGTAAGGAAAGTTTTAGACTTTTTGTATCAACCTCAGTTCTCTCAAGGCAAGCTCATCCTTGTTTTATTTGTGGATTAGTCAACAGGGATTTTTATTCAAGATCTGCCACCTAGTTAGATGAAATAAAAGATACAAAGTGCCATAACTGAAGAAAAAATGTTCTACTTTTCCCTTCCTTCTCTGTTGAAATAGTAAAGGGATTAAGGCTATAAGATGAAGAGAACACATTGAAACTAGCATTTAATTTTTTTCCATTTTTTTTTTTCTTGTGAAAAAGCTGACTATTGTACCTGTAAATTGCAGTTTGCAGAGCCTTAAGTTATAGAAAGCTTATGAGATTTGGATGAGAAGTTAGCATTGTCACGTACGGTTCACACTGTTGTAATCTAAATAGACTTCAGGTTTGTACTCATCAGCAATTTGATCTAGTTCCCATGGCAGGTAAAGTGCATGAGCAGAGCTTCAAAGCATTTTTATTGGCACTACTTCAATCTGATCATGAATGATAACTTCAACAAAAAATAAGGTACTGAACAAAAAAATCTAAGGAAGTATCAGCTTGGAGATAGCGCTCCCTTAAGCAAGGAGGCTCTTTTGAACAACTCCCCATGGCCCCCATCCTTTTTTAAAAAGGCAATGATAAATTTCAAAACATCCAAACCCACTTAGTAATTTTAGATTATCTCCTACATTTTGGAATGTGAATATCCTGAGTAACAACTACTTCTGCAGGTCTCTAACTGTTTGCTATTTCCTTAGGCTCATTACAGCCCAGTGACTTTTTTTTTTTTTAACCTGATGACTGGGATTGTTCCCACCAGAAGAGGGATACGTAGATGGAGAAAGAGGAAGAGCTTACTTAGAGCAAAGAAATTTCTCTGTGGTGTTTTAGGATACATGATAATTGAACTAGCAATGTGTATTTATTTTCAGGATAGTAATTCAGGTGTAATTGATCTTCCAAATATCCATCCTGAATACTGGAGAACAATTCAAAGTTTGCAGTTATTTCTGTTAACTATTCAGCTTTTGTGTTAGCTGTTTGCAAGAGACTGACAACCACTGGAGCAGTCGAGCCTATTCCTTAATTGCTCTAGACCGCACGTTAGAAAAATTCATCACTAACTCGAGCGAACTTCTTTTGGAAGAGAAGGTGCTTATCGTGTCATCTTGTGCAACAATACAGAAGCACTAAGAGCAATCAATAGTGAAATAAACTGTTAAATAAAGCAATTAGAACCCATTAAAATATCATTTTACAAGGAAAATCTTATCAGTATTTAAGTGACAATTGGAGGTTTCTTTCTGAACCAGAGCATTATTATTCAGAAGGAACAGAAATGTATGAACGTAGTTCCATTTAAAGCCTTCAACACATGCATGCGCAAAACATTCACCTGTATTGGAATGGAGGTGTAGAGTTTGACACGTTAATCTACTAAACATTTCTATTATACAGATATACAATAGTATCACATAAATGAACTTGTAAATTGGTTGGTTTTCAAAGTCTTGTGGAGAACTTGATTTCTGCTGAGTCTTCAGGCTGTATGACGTGCATAGACGTTGCATGCTGCGTGGAGGTTCAGGTCACCTGCGGGTGGTCGTTATGTTTCAGTGTGGCAGAGGAACACTTCAGGTAGTTTGATGCAAAACAAGGAATATAGCATAGAGAGACATGCTGCTAAGTGGCATGTGTTCCTGGAGCAAGATAGACTTTGGAACCATAGCTTGTTTACACAGACTGCTCTGCAGGTGGATCTGAATAGATTTGATATTGAACTTGGCTGGATAAAGGGGAAGTCATTGGAGACTGTGGAACATGTGAATTGATATGTTTGTGTATGTTCTAAAAGTCAAACTTCCCACAGACACTTGAAAAATCTCAGTTTTGGGAGTGGAGTGCCTCTACTGTGATCTAAACCAAAATGGTCTTGCCCTATCCACTTCTCAACAATGTATCCCTGAGAATCTTTCAGTTGCAGGCAGTGTGTAGTTAGAGTTCTACTCTCTCCTCTCTGTGAGGAGATGTCACACTGCATAAACTTGTCACAGTGAATATTCTAGTAATTGCAGAGGCTAAGTGGCTGAATGTTTTAGCCAATGAGTGTTGCTTCAAGATAAGTTAACTGAGATGAATGCAGCTTCCCTCTGTGGATAAAATTTAGTGAGTGGTTTTGTGATGCTGTGGCTTTGTTCTGGCCCAGAATATTTATTCTGCTGAATAAATTGTATATTTAGAGTTGGAAAGTAGAGCACCCTTTCCAGTAAACGTTAGTGATTCCATCAAACAGACATAAATACCCATACGTAAAGAATAAAAAACTTAAAATGAATAAATAAATTATCCAGCCTCATAATGAGAGGAAGTCATTACTTTGTTACTTATTTTTTTCCTTGTTGTTGTTATTGTGTCTGATTTGTGGTTGATTGGAGGTGTAAGGCTTACCTGTTTGGACAGGTAGATGTGAACTTACCTCCTCAAATGGTGAGAAATGGAAATGTACTTTTGCCTTTGTGTATGGAGAAAAAATAGAGATGAGACAAAATCCAGTGCACCGTGACTACCACTGTAAGGTATGATGAAGCAGTAATCCCTGAAATAAAACTTGTACCTATAAAAGATTTTATTATATGTTAGATCAATATTGGAAACTATCAAAAACATAAGACACGAACACTTATAATAATGGGACTATTGCTCTCCTTTTACAGTGAGAAGTCGTCTTATGCTTAGTTTTTGTTGCCTTTGCCAAAATGATACCTTGGTTATTTCGTCAGTTTAATTTTAGTAAGAATCAGTATGGAGACAGAATAGCCCGAGATCAGCCAGTTCTGCCTCCAGAACTTCTCATCAGCTTTACAATAAGTAACTGTGCAAGTGCTTAGTCTACCTTGTGATGGCTCTTCTAAGCACAACAAATTTATTTGGATAAATCTATTGAAAACAAAACTCTTGCTCCTTCTTCTGTTGAAGGAGCACCAGTTAGTCTTAGTCCTGTTGGCAATATATGCAAACACAAGATTAAAAAAAAAAAAAAAAAAGGTCTGGTGGTGTTTAAAAGGAAGAACTGCCATGAGGGAACAGTCGACACATTCATTAAGTGAGAAAGAGAGAGGAATAAAAGGAGAGGGAGGAGGGGATGGTAAGAGAGAATGATAGGTTAAAAAACTTATATGCTTTTAAAAATAGAGCCAAACCAATTTTGTTAGAATGGAATAAAGTTATTTGTAAGTTTGAACTCTGAACTTGGAGAAGTAGTATTAGATCTGGGGGTATTTGAAGGTGACCGCTGAGTTGTCTTGGAAAAATGACTCAAGGATAAAATATACTTCACATATCTCTCCTAATCAGACAATGAGAGTCCAGATGGACTTGATTACAAGCAGATTATAAAGTCCTTCTTTTTCTTAACAATTCACAAACAATGAGCAATAACTGTTCTGTCACCTTTCCATGCAGTCATGCATATCTATATATGCATGCATTTCTATCTATAGGTAAAAATGTAGTCACATTAAGTAAAACTTTGGAGATATCGCCCAACTATTCTTTCAAAAAAAGTCCATTTTCCTAGGGTTAATAGACATACACTGCAATACCTCAAAGCGAAATACAAGCTAGAAAATGGCTTCATACACCTATAGCATAACAGATCAGTAAGTTTTTGAAGTATAGTTGCAACAGAAAGTACTTTAATAATCAGAGCAATTGTTATTATTGATGTATCTTATAATTGTAATTTTGTAAAAACACCTGGTGAAGTTTATATGAATTAACTTCAGGAGACTAGACAGATTGTTGGTCTCGGTTAACCAAACACATTGGAAATGATTAGCTTTTTTTTTTATACAGGATGACTGAGACCGATAAAGTACAAAGAAAAAAAATATATCCCTGGTGTCAAAGGACTTGAAAATTAATGAAGGTGAAATAAAAAATACAAAAGTGATAATGTACCAAAACTGAAGCATGACAGCAAACCCACGGTGGTTTATGTAGCCATGAAAGAAATATACTGGCTGTCAGAATCCACATTCCTTCAGGAAAAAAAATGTGGTATGAAATAGATAAGTCACTAATAAGCTAGGAAGTTTGCAATTGCTTTCTATCTACCTTTGTGAAGTCCACTTGATTTCCATATAGGAACTTAGAGGGAAAGATATCCCAGAAAGCTAAGTTTCAGAGGTTCTTTGTTTATTTGACGCTCTAGTCATTTCCTCTGTAGAATGGATGTTGGGTTACTGTATTCTTTTTAGCTGTGTAGGTGAGTAATCTAGACTAAGTCAATGATAATATCTTCACTTATTTTGATTCTGGCTCACAGTAGCATTTCTCTATTGGGTATCAGAGAAACCAATGCAGCAGACCTACAGGGCCTTTCAATCCTGTTAGAAAATCCAAATCAAAGATGAAGTAAACTGATGGAGTAGTATCGATGAACTTAGTCTGATGTTCTCTATGCTTAACCTTATGAATAGGTAGCAGAAAGTATTTTTGAGAGCAAGGCCAAACATTTGAAAACTAGAGATCAAAGATTAATTTTCTATAGAGACTCTTTCCCCCTTACAAGTTCCCTTTTGGGTTTTGAGCACAAATTCTCCCTTAATTTCAGTAGGCTTAGCTTCTTAGGGCTACCTTCTTTTCCTTTTTATTAGCTTCCTGGCTAAGAAACACAAGAATCACTGGTTACCGTTGTGCTCAAAAAAACCCTCACTTGAGATCCTGGCATTAAATCATATATTTAAAAAGAAGGCTTTACTGTAAATCATATTTACAAAATCTTTACAAAAAGACTAAAGCTGCTGAAATATTACTATAAAGAATTTTCTCCTTTCTCAGGCAATTTGTTGTTGAAAGAAATAAAGGTTGAGGTTTTCAAGTGAGCTTTAAGGTAGGTACTTCCCTTAACCTAAATTTTAGTATGATTGGAGCAACTAACTCCTCTAAAGTGCCAACGATGTCCTAGTGTAAACATAAACATGATGAGACTCTTAAGCCCTCAGAAAGTCTGCTCTGGACTAGGACTATAGATTTTTCAGGGATAGTGTGAAGCCAGCTACTTTGCGGCATTAGCAGCATGGAGTGCGATAGGACGATAACAAAAAAAGCACTAAACCTATTTTCCTGAAATTGTTTCTTGTAAGGCCAAGCACTGTGTTGGTCCGAGCTACCTAAATTACAGTTATCGTAAATGTGTCCTGTAACAGCATTCACTGACTGCATGTAGCAGTCTGGCTACCTCCCCAGCTGCAGGCATCCCCAAAAAAATAAGTGGAGTCATCACAAACTAAACCAGAAATTTTAGTCCAAAGTACTCTAGAATGTTCCGGGGGCAGCACCCTTCCCATCCCTTCTTTGAAATTCAAGATTAAATTTTCTTTCAGACATAAATGACTACTTTCTGCTTCCTGTTATGAGCTTTTCCTATGCACATAAAGTGAGGCTGTCTACCTAGGTTTCTAACCTAGAAAACGAGAGTGGGTTTTTTGTTTGGGTAGGGGTTTTGTGGTTTTGGAGGGTTTGTTTTGTTTTGTTTTTCCCTGCTTTCTGGAAAATCCATGGGAAAGATTCCCCATCACTCCTCTTTGCAGCATGATGGCAATAGGTATAAGTAAGACCCATCAAATGATGTGATCAAAGTTGTACTTTGAATACCTTAAATACGCAATATTCTCTGCAGTGTGCTAGTCTGTGCTTGAAAAACACATACCTAATCACTAAATCTAATAAAATGTGTAGTGGTTATGTTTGTATTGTGCAACAAGGATCAAACTAGCCTGTGAATGTATGAGCCTGCCAGAAATAATAACCAACTGCCAGAAATAATAACCAATTAAATTCTCTATAACATCTTGTAGATGAAGTATGTTGAACTAATAATAAAATTAAGTTAATAAAAGAAGCCTGCCTAGTTCAAAAATGCTGGATATCTTTCTCTGTAAACATAAGTCATATTAACCTTGTAATTCACATGCACTGCTGCTAGTCACCACAGCTTCATGAAATCCTGATGTATGCTTCTGCAAAGAAGAATGTCCTTAAACTCAAAGGCTGTGTTCTGAATTAATTTTCAGGGTTTTTCAGTATTAGAAAGTTAGGGCTGTTTTATAATTCACATGCTGTGAATTACTGATCTATTGTCCCTGCATATAAGAATGGGAAAATTATTTTATTATTGGGTTTAAGAATTGCTAAAACAATCAAGAAAATACCTTTTCCCATCTCTTGATGACTTAAGGTGGACTAAGAATCAAGGTTATGGAAATGGCAGGGATGAACTTCTTTCACTGGATAGCTGTGGCTCATGAATACAGACATGACTCATGCTACTGGAATCTGTTATCTTGTGAAGCTAAATATCCAGCACTGCTGTTAGTCACTGCAGATCCATGAAATCCTGACATATGCTTGTACAAAGAAGAATGCCCTTAAACTCAAAGGCTGTGTTTTGAATTTTCAGGGGTTTTCAGTATTAGAAAGTTAGGGATGTCTTATAATTAGGCTTTTTTGTCTTGCATTTGTAGGAAGGCATTTGCAAATCCTGCTATGATAATTCATGCTGGGACTCAAGACTGAAATTTTGTATGGTAGTCAGTCTAGGAATTTTAGTTATGTCACCTCTTGGGGACTATTCTTTATGTGACTCAAGGACCTGGATCCTTGAGGGTCCAATATAAAGGGTGATCAAGCCCAGAAGCAGCACTTTGAAGAGGGAGGCAGATTTCCCTCTCCCTCCCAGCCCCTCTTGCAGCTGATGCAGAGAAGGTGGCCATGTGAGGGTCTGTCTCAGCCCTAGCTCTCGAGTTCCTTTAAATTATGTTGGTTCAGCCTCAGGATCAGTAAGTGGAGAAGTCATCTTGGCATTCTCCCCTATCCTGGGCCATTCTGTATATTGCTCAGCCACAGCATGAAGAAAGTATCTCTATTAAAAAAAAAAAAAAAAAAAGTAGAAGATAAATGAAATCTCAATTTCTTAAAAGCGTTTTGCAAAATCTCTCTAAGTGGCTTTAAAAGGAGAGGAAAAAAATAAATTGACTTTATATGAGTGGTAGGTAACTTTCATGGATCAAAAACAAGCTAAGAGAAAGACTTTAAAAAACCCAAATAGTTGGTTACAGCATGGGAAAAATATTTTGGAATAGGATTTAGAGCACAAAGATAGATTTATTAATGATTTAGGGAGGTGTACTAGTCGGTGGTAGAAAAACTGTCACGGTAGTTGACAGACCATTTGGAAAGAACAAGGAAGCTATTCCAGAAGAACTCAACAGAAGCAGATGTCTGGCAGATTTAGGGTTGACAAATGGAGATCAAAATCTGCATGGGTAAAATTTTATAAACTCATAACTGGTAGGTCTGAAACTAACTACAGGAAAAGGACTTACTGCTACTGTAAGAGAGCAGTAATCACCTCAACTGCTCACCAATGCTCCCCGAAAACAAGGAATGGATACAGATGAAAAAAAAATCATTTAAATCATTAAAATGACTTTAAGAATTATAGTGGGAGTACACCTATGCTACTCCTTGACATAGCATAAGAACAGTAAATCAAATAAGTTGAAAGTTTATGACTCTAAGAGAAGAATTTTAATACTCACTTAATGAGAGCTTTTCCTTATACAACCTTTTTTTTTAATGGAACTGATTTCTGCAGAATGTCAGATTTTAAGGAATTGATTAGGGGAAAAAAAAGGTTTGAGCATGAATGAATGTAGCTGTTATTAGATTAGGTTAAAAAAAAATAAATACAGGTTTTCAAGTTTGTTTTACTTGGACATAAACAGTAAGGCTGAGAAAGGAAATTAATTGAAACTAACCTGCCTAGGAATCCTGCATGGGGATTCCTGAATATTCTTCTGAAATAATCCAAACAAGCAACTATCCAAAGATTATTCTATACCAGTCTTACCTAAAACATAAAAATGTTTTTATGTTCCTGTATTAGGAACTATTGTCTTCTAGTTTCTGGCTTTGAGCAGATGTATGAAAGATGAAGCTCTGAAGCGTATTGCATCTGGGACTAGTCCATATTTGAGGCCAAGCATGTTTCTAAATATGTGCTGCAGTGATACTTGTGTTTTTAAGCTCTATTACGATAGATTGTGCTCTACTGCAATTTCAAGCTTGCAAAATCCTGGAATAATTGGTTCAATTTGATTTTCATCTTGCATGTGTTCATGTTTAGCCATTGTAAAGTGCTGAAGCTGAGATGATATATAGCATTAAATCTTTTAGATATATATATAGAATATATTTCTATATGTATGTCTCACTAATGGTTACTTTCTATGTTTTTACAAAGTAACATACTTTCTGTACGTGTTCTAAGATTTTTGCAAAGAACACATTTCCTTGATAAATCTGGGAATTATGTATCTGCTGGGGAAGGAGTGGGGGGGTGGAACAGGACACACGTGGACAGAATGAATGGAAGAGGAGGAGGAGAGAAGAATTGACAGGCAATTACATTGATGTTTGGAGCTGTATTTTTGATAGTACAGCCTAAAGAAGCTAAATTGGGGGGAACAAAACCTGTATGCTACCCTGATAGTCTAGTTAGACTAAAACATCTGTCGCTTGCTTAGATGCTATTTACAATGAGATTTTTGTGCAGATGACTATAGAGAGCTATGCCTCTTCTGAGGAAGTTATGCAGCAGTGTTTATTCATCACCACCTGCTGCTTTGTGAGCAACAAGACATATAGCTGAGGAGAATAAATGTCCAATAAAGAGAACGACTGAAGAAGGGGGAGGAGGGGGAATCATAAATCACATACACAGAATTACCTTCTGTCATCACTAACATGTCAGTTGGATTTGGAAGGTATGCTGCAAGGCTGTATGGAAAATATAAGCAGTATCACCTTGTTCAAAATTAAGTGATGTTAACTTCTGCAATCTGCATTTCTATAAAGAGCTTAATAAATTAAGGCAAAAAGTGCCAAGGTTTTAATACATAATTTAACAATGGTTACATATGGAGATCACTGGGCTTCTCCACAGATTGTTTTGTCTTTTTTTGGTTTTTTAAGACCTTACTTCAAAAATGTATCCCTTTCTTCAAGTCTTCTTTTGTACCCTCGTGTCCTCCCCCCTTCCTTAATTAGATAGCTTCTGATCATTGGAAAAGTCGATACGCTCTTATTACAGGAGCGATACTGCTAAAATTGTTCATGAATGTGATATATGGCATAATCCTGCCAATAGTTTTGTTTGGGACAGGGGCTGCTAGTTCAATGGATGCCGCGTGGTACTGTTTTTTCAAAGTAAAGAACATGTAGCTATGCAGCATCTACAGCATGTCTAAAGCAAGAGTTGTAGACTGAAATGCAGCACGAGTACCTGAAGTCCAGCAAGGTACTAATCTGCATATGATGGGAAAATAGTGTTTAGAAAACCTCAATTTATAGAAACTTGAGCAAAGTGGGTAGGTGACTTCAGAAAGCACTCTCAAACTGGATAAGAGTATGCAGGGATATCAAACCTAAATTACAAACACTTGCATTAGAAGCAATGTTCATCTGTGTGTTCTGTGTATGACCTTCTTTGTGAAAGGCTAGATCGCTTGTCACTGTAGATAGGCTTCAAAGTTAGAAACAGTCGAACTACTCGAGATCAAAGAGCTACCCAATGGAGCTTATTTTATCGCATTTTTACATTAGTTTGTTTTTCTCACTTGCTTCATAAAAAAGATAGTGAGTTTAATGCACAAAATGTCACTTTTTATTGGAGTGGAATTAAGTGCTTCTCTAAAGTAGAATAGCATAATAGCAGGGTTGAGCTGTTTTGTTTTTAAGATGCGTATCTTCACATTAACCCAAACCACAGAGATAAGGAACAATTAAGTGCACAACTATATAAAGTACATTTTACAAGTCTAAATGATGTCATAATGTGTGCTTAATTTCAGGGTTTTTTTACTAGAAAACCATCACAGATCACTTTACACTAAAGATCAGTAACTTCTATATAATGTAAGAAGTCCGTTAAGCTAATTATAGATTGAAATCATACATCTCATTCAAAATCCATACTCGGTGACATAAGCTGTTTTAAACAGTTCTGATCACTTTCAGCTGTTCCAGTCAGCTGAACTTTCAAATCATGTTTCTTTCTCTACTGGAATTTACAAGGCAAAGCAATTTCCTCATTTTGTTTCCTGAGATGTAAAGGATATTAGGAAAGTATGCACACATAGAAACAGAACAGAAGCTCTGATGTATATTGGGGTCTCTTTCCCCTCACTTCCAAGAGCTTTTTCTGCTTTGCTGCCCTGGCTGCTTCACCATATAAAGCCGCCTCTTCTATTCTTAACTTCTCCTCTTGTAAGGCTAACCCTGACTGACGTTTCATATCAACAACTCTCTGCTTTTCAGCAATAGAGTCATAATGTGTGTCTTTTGAGTCAGCAATTTCTTCCTCAGCCAGAGGTCTGTGACTGCTTCCTGGGCTCTCCCCCTCATCGCTTTCCAGTAGGTTCTCAAAATCTGCAGCGAAGCGTTCTCCTGTTGAACGTGTTCTGAAACACTCTGATGTTCTAACTGTGGCTGCAGCTTGTAGTACTTCGAGCAAAACTATTTCAGCTGAAGGATAAGGACACTCCCTCACCAGAGGCAGCCGCCTTCCCTGTGCCCAGCAGCTCCCCATCGCACCACGGGTGGTGGCGACGGCTCCCCTTCCCTTCAGGCAGCTTCAAACCGCCCCTGCCATCGAGGGCCGCGGGGGGCAAGGGCAGCCGCTAACCCAAGAAACAAAGGGCTGGGCGGCAGGCAGAGGCTCTGTGCCTGCAGCCCCGTGACATTGTAATTACCCTTAGTGTGAGTATATGTAAATAGATAGAATGGAAAAATGGGATGAGTATGCTAGTTCTGTCTCCTATTATATAAAAGCCACCGTGGTTACCTAAGCTATCTAATATTTACTTGCCTCTGAGCGTTTCTGCAATCGGGGTCAGTCAAGCCTACTGAAAGTACGGTTCTAAAGGTTTGCCCAAGGTGGGGGAGGAACAATAACATAGTATTGCATATTGAAGATAGTCTGTAACTGTAAAAATGTGGTTTGAAGACTTTGGTGTTCAGTACTATTAACAATTCTGAAGCAGGCTGAGCAGTTCCTCTGTGGAAGGATGCAAATGGGGAGAAGTCCATGATGGCTTTTAGGAGTTTAAAGGTCAGTACAGTGATATTTGGAAGACTTTGGTAAAGGAAAGCATCTTCCAGAGAGGATGGCAAACAACAAAACAGAAGCTAACTACCCTAAATCCTATATATTATGGTTCTCACTCATGTAGTCTCTTAGCAAATTACCTTTTTGGTGGGCTTCACCTTGTCACTTATAGTGCTATACCAGATTGTGCAATTAACATTTTTTGTGTGACAGGCGGTTGCCAGACAGCTGGGGGTGGTAGGGAAAAGCAGATAATTATATGCCTGGTTTGCGACCTGCAAAACCTCTTCTTTCTGTTAAAATCCATGACAGAATCCAAGCCCAAATTAAAGAACTACAATAGGAAAGTCTTGAACCATCAAACATTAAAGGTCGTTTAGAACAAAAGCGTAAAGGTCAAAGAAAATACAGGAAAGTTGGTTGGAGAGGATTTAACTACTTAATGTGGAACGTTCTAAGTTGTGATGCTTCTTAGGGGAATGAGTAAACTAAAGAAGAATGTGAAGTACTAATTTGCATTTTGTAGATACATACCAATTTTTAAAGTTATTCCTAGCATTTATGGAACTTTCCATGGTTAAATATTGATTTTAAAAAATTAAACTTTTATACATTAACCCTCACTAGTTAATGAAAAGTGATTAGCTGAAGGATTATGTAAAAAATTCTTGATAAACTAAGATGTAATTTAATAGATTTCACAGGATAGCCAGGGTGAAGATTTAAAATGTCATGGTTTGTCCTAGATTAATAACATCTCAGTAGAAATGCTCAATAATGTATTGAGTGAGTTAATCTTTGTCACGCCTGTTCTGTTATGGGTAAAAATCACCAGCCGAGAAAGTCTCTGTATGGTATGAATTACATGCTGATAATTCTTTTATACTTCAGAAATGGTAAACAAACCCTTTCATCACTTCCTATCCCTTTATTGGATGATAGTAAATACTAATATATTGCTGCATACTTTGATTTGCATGATCTTGATAATAGACTTAGCCTTTAGAGAGTCACAGAATAAAAATCAGTACTGATGACAATTTAGCTATACTGTAAGTTTGATATTTGAGAAGGGATACAATCACTGTACTGTTTAATTTTAAGGCTACAGTAACATGATACTTCAACATGACTCTCCAAGAATCTCAGCCATCTCCTTCCCTAACTGCTGCTTTATTTAAAAAACAAAACAAAACACTCCATTATACCTTCCAGCATAGACAGAATACAAGACTAGAATATGAGCAGACATATGTCACTACAGGTTTGCAGACAATGTGATCTTCTACTTATTTTTTTTAATAAATTTTTTTTAAAAAAAATAATAAAAATCTGTTACTGTTGTGTTTTTTCCCTGCTTTCCTTAACTTTCCCAATTCAGTTCTCTTCATATAGGTCAGCCTTACAGTGGGTATCTTGGCTACAAAAAACAAGCCCCATTTGAAGTATGCCTCTTGCTCTACCAATCTCTCAGCAGCTTATTTAAAAATATGAAACAATATGCTGCCTTAAATTCAGAGTGATCTGCCCTCTGAGAAAGGTGCAGAATACAACTCCAGAAAGATGGCCCTAGAAATGTCAGAGAAATGCTTGGCTTCTTTTGGTGTCTTTTTAGTGAAGGTGATGTTAGAAAGCGAATATAACCACAAATTCATGTGAAAAATGTAGGAACGGATGGTTCTGAATACGTGATTTCATAAGTGTATATTATGTATTTAACATGTGCAGAAGCTGAAATTGTCTTTAAGCAGACCTTTAGGAAGCTCAGTAACAATGAGTTTAGCAATGTATTGTCACCTTTGAAGTTCTGTCTGAATGCATTCGGTCTCTATTTTAGACAGAGGCAGCTTAAATGTCTCAAGTGCCCTTAATGTATAGTGCTCTATATCATGATAGGCGCTCACTGGTTTTTCTCAGCTTAGACCAAAATGAAGACTCAGTTTTTCCTAGTGAATTACATTGTAAAGCGCTTTTTCTAGAGGGTTTTATTGCAATGCCGGTGTACTTAGGGCCAAATCATCCTACCTCATGCAGAGTTCAAATAAATTACTTTTCCACAAAACCTATTGTGGATAAAGAATGGGATTTGAAAGCTGCATAGTTACGTGTGTAGCTGCCATGTTGCATGCTGTGCTTTAATGCCGACCTTCTTTGCATGAGCTTTTTGTGACCCAGTTCATTGCTATGAAAAAAATCAGATCCCTTCTCCAACCTTCTAGCCAGTGGTTATTCAACAAGACTAGTTGTTAGATGTATTCCCCATTGCAAGAATCCACATTTCTTGAAAGAAAAGCAGTAATGCAGTCAGCCATAAGGCAACTGAATAGAGGTTGACTTGTAGCTCTGTGCCCTGCCAGGCAGTCCCCTGTGTCGTTCTTTGTTTCTCCAGTTGAGCTTTCCGGCCAGTAGTACTGGTACATCTTCCTTTTACTTCTGCTGGTAGAAAACTAGACTAGAGGGGAGAGATGGGAATGGACAAAAGATCTATAGTGATAAGTGTTGTTCCTGTGTTACTATTCAGTGATTCACACATGACTCTTTGGATAGATATTTCTCCTAAAATCTGAAAGAACAGCTCATGAATGAGTGAAAACTCATATTTATGAATGAAAGTAATAAAGCAAAATATTTGTCCCTGTAGGAAGATGACGTATCCATCTAGGAAAAAAAAAAATCTCTGTCTACCTAGTTGGTTATCATAGGATTTATGTTGCAGTCATTTTAGTATCCATTTAAGCACAGGAATTGCAACTGGGTTTTGGAAAATATGTCTGAATGCTGCTTTTTCGTATCTTGCCTACTTTGCTTGTTTAAATTTTCACAGAATGAGTGTGCATGGGATGATGCCTTTCACACTTCTGAATGTGTTTGTCTTCTGTCCTGCAGCGATCTACATGTGGTAGGAGAGGGCTCTTCTCTTTGCCTTTTTCAGTATTTTCATCCACATCAGTCTTCTAGGTTTTTCAGCTACCTTAAAAGCAGACTTATTAAATCTTCTTTTTAAATTACTTCTTTGCATTTATAATAGGTTTTGTATTTATGCAAACATAATTTTACATTTTACTTCATCTAAAGAAAAGAAATTGGGGAATGTGGTTTTGGAAGCATGTTCAAAGCTCTTCCCATATTGCTTTGGTGGCAAGGTGAGATGGAAAAACAGCTTCAGATTGCAGTTTTAGCCTCTGGGCTCTGCTGAAATCCATTCATTGAATGAGGGTGTATTTGATACTATACCTCATAAGTGACGTAAGGCACACCTTACACTTGACCAGATTCCTAATAATGATGATAAAATGATGCATTCTATGAAATCTAGCAATGACATGAAAAGGTGAACAGAACAAGAAATCTTATGATGTGCCACTGCTTGGAAATCCTGGTTGATTTCTTTCATTTAAAGATGGAGAAGCAATTCTTGTAAGGTAAATAACAAATTAGGACTACTGTAACTCTTCTTTGTTTTACTACTTTTGGTAGTCAGGAATGCTGGAGTAAATGTGAAAATCTTGTGGTTATTCAACACCACTGTAAAACTACCTCCCCCCCCCCCCCCCCCCCTCTCCCTTTTGTTCCTTTTGGTTTTTTTTTTGGTGGTGTTAAAAAATTGCACCAGCGGAAGATTCCTAAATAATCTAAATGTTGTTTGAAGTTAAAAACAGTAATGTTAATTAAGATTTTTAATTTTTTTTGTACTAGTATTTTTTAAATATGATTAATGTTTGCTACTGAGATGTCTAGTTTGATACACATACTGGCTTTAATCTGAAACTGCAGATCAGTAAAGAAAATGTGAGATAATTCTTGAGTGTTATGAAACCTTTTTAGGCCATATTTTGAGAAAATATAAAATAGTGGTTTCTCTGAAGTTAGTGGAACCATAAGGGTTTTCATAAGCTCAGTATCTCAGCTCTGAGCGTAATTTTTTTACTGTGTGTTTCAGTTTTCACTGTAGGTAGGAATACAGATGGCTGTGGAGAAGTACAGATGCCATTTTCTTACTGTGATTCCCAGCACTGTATGGGGAGACAAAAGCAATGAGTTAACATCTGAAGTTTTTCAGGTAAACAGAACGAAAGTGTCCTGGTCATACTTGTTGGCTCTGCTTGACTGAAACTTTACTCTGTTCGTTACCATGCATTTGTGTGGGCTGTATGTTTTAGACCATTAATGAGACATGCGATAAATGTATATACAATTATATTGAAAAATAAATGTAGTGACATGGTAGTCTGACATGACTGCTTCAGACTGTACTTACTTTGTGTTTTAAAAAGTGCAATTGTTCCATTATAATGCACAGATCTGCAAGATTTTTTAACTGTGCAATTATAACATAATATTAGTGTGACAATCTTACTGTTGATATAACGTAGCAATTTTCACTGAGTTCCCATTAATTCTGTGTTAATGACATTTTGATATGATCTTGATAGTATAAACCTAATGCATGTCCTATCTAATAAATTTTGAATTAGAGCTGCACTTCTGCTAGCTTTTCAAAAATCAGGTTTTTAATAGGGTATAACAGAAAACAGTGCAAAATATTAGGAAATTCTCATTATTTCATTAAGGAAATCCAATTATCAGTTAAAGCCTTACATTCCTACTTTATTAAGAGAAGTTATGCAGACTTCTTTATGCAGAGGGGAAGGCACATATGTATATCACTGGTGTGAATAAGAACATGCAACATGTTCTATTTGTAGCTTTGTAAAGAAACTGTGGAGCATTCTCCTTTGCTTGCGGTCTCTTACCGTAACCTCTATTTGGCCATAAAAACACAATATCAACTTGTATATCATGAAACAACATAGTAAAGCAAGCCAAGTATAGAATGAAGTGGAAAACGCATTTGTGACCATCATAAATAGCTATAGCAGTTTCAGAATGACACGATATAGGTATGGTTTATGTGTGTATCTTCTATGCTACTAGTCATTATATTGCATGTTATCTGACTCTCCATTTATACTTTGAGAGACTACTCCTGATATTATTTAACATGAAGTCAGAAATACTTACTGTAATGCAAGATTCCTTATGAGAAGCTTATCAACAGTAGTTTCTCTGTGTGATTTCCACACACCCCTACCCCCCCAAGTGTCTCAAATTATTTCACACCGTAGGTTCCCAACAGGTAAATGGTGGTCAAATTATATGTGGATTCATCAAAAATGCTGAAGTACTTTGGATATAGGAGTCTGAGTAGTATGATACCAGCTCTGATATTTGGATCATCTGGACTGGGGTGTTTGTAAAGTTCAAGACTGAACTATCCTAATGGCTTCGTTGTAATAATTTTCTCTTGGATCACACGCAATTGCATTATAGCTGTAGAAGACCAAATGCTTTACAACTGATTTAATTGGATTTCATTTCTTTCTACACATGGTTCTTTTTTCTTTTTTTTTTTTTTTTTTTTTTTTTAAAATTGGTCAGTTAGGATCCAAATATACTGGGAGAGATCATCTGCCTTAGATCTAAGCATAGGTACCAGCCTACCTTTACTGTTTTAAATTAAGAAGGGGAAGGTGGGAGGGGAAGCAGGTAGCAAAGTTTTAAATTATTATAAATGTGTTAAAGAAAAACATTTGGTCAGCTTTTCAAGGGACCTTTATTCAGTGTCTTATTTTCTAAGTGAAAATTTTTGGATGCTCTAATGAATTGTTGCTAAAAATTGGTGCTAAATATGCTACATTCTGACTAAGAGGAGAAAATACTTTGAAGACTTTTCTTCCACAATAAAAAACATTGTTTGTTATCAGACAATTTCAGCCTTATTTGATGTACCAAAAAGCATTAGAAAAGTCCTCTTGAACTCCAAACTGATTTTAAAATAAAAAAAACAAGTAATTTAAAATGGAAACAAGTCCTTAAAGCAATTTTTAGCATAATTCTGAGGTCTGTTGAACCTGATACCCAGAATAAGTCCATCCACTGTGAAACCCAATAAGAATGGTTCCTGACCTCTCCAGGGCTACCCAGATGTAACTGAAATTTGTTATTCTTTCCTTGTTTTGTTAAAAATGTTATTAAAATACTGTTGCCTAGCATTTTCAGTTTTTAAACAAATTAGTCTCACAGAAATGGAAAAAATTCTTTTCTGAGACTTGATTTTTATTTTGTCTGGAAGGATTATCAAGTAGCTTTTGTTTTATAGAAGTCAAACTTATCCAACTTAACACAGTAGTACATTAAACAAGAAAGTATTTCTGAGTTAAACAATAAATAATTCTTTAATGGACCTGTATGTAGACTGTCAAACCACCTTGGTATGCACATATTCTTTCTGCCTTCAGTTTTGAATGAATGCTGACTTTAACAGTGTCAAATTTTGGTATGAGAAGGCAGATTTGCCCTTAGGTGTTTGCTGGATATAGCATCTCCGAGATGCTAAAAAAGGAGTTTTAAAGTCAATGACTGCTGACTGAAACACCCTGTTTCTGAAGATGTCCTAACTCCTTTTTCGGTGACCTTGGTGAACCTGGTGGCGTGTTTGGTTTAGGTCTCAGTTCATATAGCTACAGAATGAAAGAGGTCTCTGTGAAACCTTGGACTCAAAGTGCTTGGTTCAGTGGAGTTTAAATAAACACCACATGTGACAGCATCTACATGTTATCAGGGATGATTTGTTTTAGATGTATAAGGAGAGACATTTGTAACAGCTTCCAAAGCAGAAGCTTCCACAAAAAAATTGTTTCGAGTTTCCTAATACCAAGTAATATACTGCAGGTCATTTGTAGATGTTGAGGGTTGATCTAGTTCTTGTACTTGCACAACTTATGCAGCAAGAAGTAGAGGATTGGATTTCCCTTGTACTGTTTTCTTCTCCTCCTCCCTTCCCTCTACTACATACAAATTTAAATGTAAATTTAT
Source organism: Aptenodytes forsteri (assembly GCF_000699145.1). Taxonomy (NCBI): domain Eukaryota; kingdom Metazoa; phylum Chordata; class Aves; order Sphenisciformes; family Spheniscidae; genus Aptenodytes; species Aptenodytes forsteri. Next base: position 13,584,055 of record NW_008796218.1, on the reverse strand, counting down.
AGATGAAGAAGTTCAGCACTGCTGCCTCTGTGGTCAACACAGGGAAGTCCAGAAATTCCTGAGTGAGTTGGTTTTGTTGTTCTGTTTTCTGAGATCCTAGAACTGCTTCTTACCATGTATATAGTGGTTGGATCGAGTCTTGTTGTCACTAACAGAATTGCTGCAGTTGTAATATTACATAAAATGTAGGTTTTCAGTGTGGAATGAAGGTAGGTAGCCCAGATATGTTAAATATTAAATACATAATCCTTGCTGGTTTGGACAGTGGAAAAAAAGAGGTGTTTCATAGAATGAAATCAAACTTTTTTCTGTAATCACATGCTCATGAAATTGCTCATTTCTTTGTACTTTAACAGTAAACCTATGTGGGCTGCCTATATTTGCTAAAGGTTTGAACGATAATTTGAATTGGAAGTCTAACCTGCTAAAAGCAGGGTTAACAATGAGGTTAAATTTACTTAAATTTACTTTTTTATTATTTTAATGAACTTGCTTCTGAATTGGCTGGCCCTTAGATTTAAAAGGGGTTACCTTGGAAATCTCTTACAAAGTTTAAATGACCTTCAAAGGGGCCTTTGCAGCAGCTTTTACCTAACTCTGTTTAAGCTATAATTCCAGCACTGTGGTAACCAGGATTTTTTTTTTTTTCCTTTTTTCTTGGTACTGAAGTTAGTTAGGCACTATCCTTGGGCAGTTGCATCACTTTTTTCAGCTGAATACAGATGAAAATGATGCGTCAATGCGTTGTGAGCTAGTATTCTAACACTGTTTTGTTATGTGATATGGTATTTAAACTTACTGCTAGAAATGTATTTTTTAATAGTTCAAAAAATTGAGGTAATGGCATATCAGACTTCCTCTGAGATGCTGTGAAAGTTGGATTAGGTAACTGTGATTCTGAATATTTCTCCTACGTGCATACTTGTAAGAGGTAATAAATATCCTGTCTCACCTGAAATATATGCTTTTAAATGAAAGTGTAATATACAGTGAATATATACTGAAGAAGAAACTGCTAGAAACTCTTCCACACTTATGTGCTTTTGTTACTCATGAACCTTCCTTTCCCAGGCAAGCAAGTCTCCAGGACTTCACCATTCAGAGCAAGTGGATTCCTGCAGTGTTTATAAAAGCATGCGTGTTGAAGATTGAGTTGGGAATCAGGCACCCCAACCCTATTATCTCACAAAGTCATATTGTTAATGTGTCAGGTATTAATCAAGAGCAGTAATAAGCTGCATGCATTAATTCTTTGTATGTGTTTATGCTGATTGTGTTTGAACATGTGGATATGAAATGTTAGGCCCAGTATATTGAAATACTTCACCCTGAGACTTATGCTTTGCATTCCTATTTTGGTAAGAACGTTTTGCCCTTCGGTAGCTTAACAGATTTGTTAAGAGTTTAGTTAAATCAAGGAGCATTTCCAAAGGCAGAGAAACTCTCCACTGGGGGGGAAGGAATGAGATGGATTGGGAAAAGCAGGAGAAAAATTGGGAAGAGGAATGCCGAATCTATTTTCAAAGTGAAAGTGAAATCTTTCTTTGAGGGGGGAGAGAAATGTAAGTAAGAGCTGAAGAAGTGTCTCCTGTAAGTCACTTGTCCCTTCTGCTCCTGCTCAACCAGTACTGTTGTCTCAGAACTACACTTGCACTCATCTTGCATCACTGAGGTCCGCAACATTGACTAGCTCACAACAGTTATCCTTAAGAAAAGAGTACTCTGATGTCTGGGGTTTTGTACTCCTTCGATTATTTAAGATGCCATTTATCATACTGTATTTCAGAGATTATTACTTGGGAATTCAGAGTGTCTGGCTAGTGCTTTTAAGACATAGAAATGAAGTATGTTGTATAGAGTGTAAAAATGTATCAGGTTACTGTTCTAGTTATCTATAATGGTGCTACAAAAATATGTATACATGTACATTTGTATGTGTGTATGTATGTGTATACACACACACGTATAAAAATACATTAAAAAGCTGGCATTCTCTGCACTGCAGTGGTGATAGGATATCTACATCATAATGTAGTCTGCTTCACAGAGCACTGGCCATGAAATTGGGATAGCTGAGTTCTACCTGTAGCTTTGCCTCAGTTGTAGGGTTTTTTTCACAAATAAAAATTTACCAACTGTGTTTGTAAAGCACCCTGAAATAAAATGCATTATATTTTTTCCAAAGGTTGTGCCCTTATTATTCTGAAAGTCTTCTGTGCAAAGCCTTGTGAAGACTTCAACATCTAGTATTTGACAGCAAGACACATTAATGGTCTGCTTCGTGTAAGTATATCTATAGAAATTCTCCCTATTAACACATATGCATTCAAAATAACTGAATAGAATATACGCCATTAATTCTTGATTGTTTTTTTATTACCATTATTTCCAAAGAATGAAAATAAAATTAGGACCCCTGCTATAGTAGTTACTATAAATACAGGCATAAGTGGATGTCTTTCTGCTCTGGCAAGCATAAGCTTGTGCTGTATTTTGCAAAGGGAGACAGTTGATCCATTTTCCTCTCTAAGGTAGGCAATGATATTCCAACACTATCAATGTATTTGGCCAAATTTGCAAGAATCTGTGTGACAACTAGTGTTTGAAATGCCTTGGAATTTTGCAGTAATAGTTCCATTGTTTTCTTCTTATTTGTATTTTCTGTGTACGGTTATTTGTAAAAGAGCATACATAATCACCTTACTTCTGCTTGCTAAGCTAGGAGTAATTATTTATTTAGTAAGATTGTCAATAAATTTGAGCGAAGAAATGGAAAGCCTTTAATTATAAGAGTGAAAATATTATATTTTTAAGAGTTCCGCATGTCTAATGTGTTTATATGGAATATTTCTATCCAAGGTCTTTGAAGTTATTATACATTAATATTTGATCTCGCTTTAAGTGTATGCAGCACTAAACAAATTGACTATACAGTCTAAGTCTAAGAAAATCTGCAAACAATTCTCTCCCACTTTTTGGTATAAATATATTATTCTTTTCTTAAGATGCACATTATGCTGTTAAAATACATCTGTAGAAAATAAAACAAAACCCCCTAAACCCTTCAAGACAATAGAAAGCTCCAGATCAATGTCAGTTAGTTGAATATGAGGGGGGAAAAGGATGCTTTTTTATGTCTTCAGGCAAACAGCTTGAGCACAATCAAGTCTGACAAGAGTAGCATTTAAGATTAAGTGCCCAGTCCTTAGTTATAGAATTTTGCCCCTAAAAATGCAGTTTTTCCATTTGTCCTACCTGTATTGGCTGCTGAGCATGTCTCTTGACAGTAATACAATTTTACTTGTGTATATCTCAACATTTAGGGTTGCAATTGCTGCAATCCCTGCTTAGCCACTGCTGCCATCTCCTAAGAGCCTGGCTGTGAGCAGGCTGTGCCCAAGTGGAGTGAGAGCCCCCACTCCCATGTCCTGAGATGGGAAATCCTTTACACTGAGCCCTTGAGGTGTTCGTAGCCTGCAACTGAGCTGTGGCAGCCTTTATAGGATATTTGCAGCAGAGCAGGACTAAAGCAGCAGTGTTGGCAAGCATGAAAGCTACCTAATTGTTCAATCAAATCTGATCAGGATGGAGAAATTATGTAAAGAATGATAATATGATGTCTGGGTGATAGAGCACTGTTATAGCTGCAGACAACCTGTACTGGAGCTACTAAACCACTTGCGGAGATGTTCTCCTGTGCAAGCATAGTAAAATCCTTGAGATGAAACCGAGACTTAGCAGTAGGCCTCTCTATTTCACTCCCCACCCTCCAAAAAAGAGGCTGAGCAGTAACAGAACTAAAAAATAATTCCTCAAGTTGCAAAGTTTCATGAGTTTTCTTAAGCTCACTCAGCATCATCAAGCATAATTTACTCCCTTGATGCACCAGTGCCTTCCACCCTGTATGTGTGCACATGAAAGGAAGATGGAAGAAGTAGTAGCTGTTGATACATGACTGAGGTGCCTGGTAGCCTGGGAAGGCTGGCTTTTTCTGGAAGACAAAATGACAAGCTGACTGCACTTTTTATGACCTTTTTGCTATTCTATCATAAGTATCCATGGCAACATGACTGTTTCTTTCATGCTGGTATGTAGCATCAAAATAACAATAAATGCTGATTTAAATTAATGTGGTTGAATAGAATTTGCTGCCAGGTGTGCTAAAAAAAAAATACTAGAGATGGGACACAAGGAAGAAGAGTCAGAAATCCATTATTTTTTCTTTTTAGTTATGTACATCGCCTTTTCTTTTTCTTCTTTTCTCTCCCCTCCTCACTTTATTACTGAAGAATGTAACAAATTATTAATTCTATTTGTATGCCATGTGACTGTCTTATTAAGGGTCAATACTAATTTCAAAAAGGTTTCCATTCATTTCAGACAGTAAATTTCTATTTGCTTTCGTGGAATCCAAAATTACTCCTCAATAAATAGTTGAATACAATGACACACCAGCTTAAACTAAGGAAACTTTTATGCGTGTGATGTATAACGTAGTTTCTGGATGCCTTTCATATGGCCAGACAAGCACACAGATGACCAAAACTCCTTCTTGTAATGATCACACTTCGTTCACTTGTAGACAAGTTTGGGGTGCTTTTTTTCTTTTTGTATTGCATAGGAAGATGATTCTTATTTAAATGTTATACTTTCATATGATTTGCCATGAGATGAGCTTCGCTTCTGGCAAGGTAGGGAACACTTGGTTAAAGATGTTTCCAGAATCTAACACTGACTCATTTAAATCAAGATTAAGGTCAGGTGAAATACAAACATGGAAAGCAGGAAAAGCAGTCTTGATGGCTCTGAAGGTCTTATCAGTTGCTTCAGGTGATGAAGGGCTTTTAGAGATGACATCAATGTTTCAAAATACCATTTTGGTAGCTGTTTCTGCTCTTACCTTCAACTTGCTGTGGTACTGGGGTGAATGAATACCTAATTGAAACAGTAACTTGTGAATTCCTGCTGTGCAGAAACGATGCCTTTCCAGATGTAGGGGCAGGCTGATCTGTCACTTGACACCTACTTGCAACAGTTCCTGCCTCCGTATCATCAGTCTTGCCTAGATTTCACTTCAAATAAAGACACTAATTGCAAAATATTGGTGGTGTTTTCATTGCAGGCGTTTGGTTTGTTGTTGGTTGTTGTTTTTTTCCCCCTCCAGGAAGAATTTCTCAGCTACGTTCCGCTGTAACGTTAGAGCGAAGCGCCGGGCACCGTGCGCTCATCCCTCCCCGGCCGCCGCTTAGGCGGCGAGTGCCGGCACATCCTTCAGGACTCGGCTGGAGCCGGCGCCGGGAAGGCTCCCCGGGCTGCGGGCTTGCGGCAGCGGCTCGCCGCCTCCTGACATCGCTCCTGGAGCTCAGATCCCGCTCGGAGCTCCCTTCCTTACTCGGTCTGTTGGTCTGTCTGCTCCGGCGGAGCTAGGACCCTCCCGCAGCGGGGCGGGCAGCTCCCCTGGCAAGGCGAGGCTGAGGAGCTGCTGGAGGAAGAGAGGGGGAAAGAGTCGGAGCGAAGAGGATAGTGAGGAACGGAACAAACCAGGGGAGCTCCAGTATGAAATTCATCTCTGCTTATTACTTGCTGCCTCTCTTTCCTGCACTGGTCTTCAGCACTAGGTGAGTACCGAGAGCTATTTTGCTTAGAGTTCTCCTGTTTTGTTTGCTGTTTGCTTTTTTAGATTCAGTGCTCTCAAGAGAAATAACGCAGATTTCAGCTTTTACTGGGGTAGTAAGTTTAGAGTAGGTATCTTCTCTGATTCTTCTCTCTCCCCCTCCCGATCCTCTGAAAGATACCGAGTCTTGTCTTGGTCTTTTCTAGGCGGTTTTTATGATGTAAAAGAGCTGCTCCTGTGTAAGTTGACCCACAGCTCATGTGATGGAGCAAGACAGTAACAAATACAAGCTTTATACGTACAGCAGTAATAGCGGATAGACTCTCCTTCATTGGAAATAAGGAAGCCGAACAGCTGAAACTGAGAACATGCTAATGTTTTCCCTTATACAGCACAAAAAATAAACACTTGAACAATCTCATCTCAGTTTAGGTTTCTGTATCTGAGCATAGACCTAGGGCTTACCTTTTTTTACCGTGACATGCAGGTGAGATGTTGCAGCAACTTTTTAACACGTTTCCTGGCATTGAGATAACACTGCAATCTAGAAGCATTCTTTTCTGTGCAAGTATAATAAATCACTGAGGAAAATATGAACAAAATCTATTGCAGCTTAAAAATAAAACTTGTTCTGACCATGCAGTGTTCTGATAAGATAATGCATACTGCTCAGTTGCTCGGAGATAGTATATTCTCCATGCTGTAGACATAACATGTTCAGCAAAGAAAAGATAAAGCTGAGACGCTCTATCCCATTGTCTTGATGTACACAGATGGAAAGTTAATGCTGGGTACACAGCAGATCTATTATAATGACACTGCTCTCAGTTCAGGCTTCCAGTTCATTATCAGAAAATCAAGCCCAAATTTTGACTGTGGTTTTTCTCTGCTGTGTTAGAAGTTTCTAGGGTACTTATTGCTAAGTCCGTAAAGCATGTTATCACAGGATATATGCATGTGCATTTATCAGTGAAATGTGCCTTTGCCCTTATTCTTGGTCTCTTCCTGTAAAATCAGCATCGAAGCAGCTTTTTGCAGAAGCACTGCATGTTTTAAACCTTAGTTGTTCACTGAGACTTAAAAAAAAAAAAGGCAAAAAAAAAAAGTGTGTGCCTGCTAAGTACTCAAAGTTGGTTGTTGCAGAAGCACATCTCTCTACAAGCACATCTCTCTACATGCTCAAACACAGGCAAATAATAACTGGGAAAATCTCTGAGTGGGAAAAGGCCCGAATGCAGGGAAAAATCAGGAATATCAAAATGCCTCAATTACTTCACCCCTTTGGAGGGGGTTGTTATTGGTGAGGGAGGGGTACTTTTTTTTTCTTTTGGTAACACTTCTGATTCAGGGACTCTACAGTGCCAGTCCATACGAACCACTCCGATGCCCTTTGAAATACTAAACTTGGAGGAAAATTGTAATATATTGTGATTCGATAATTATCCCTTCTGATTTAATAAGCAGTCTAAGGAAACGTTCACTAGCAGTCAAGTGTGAAACTTCTTGTCAATTCGGATTAATAATTTTACCCTCGCTTAAGAGTGATACATTCTTTGCTAAATTATGCCAGAGTTAAAAAGGGGAGAAAGCACCAAGTCAGCTTTTGCAGATGCAGGTTTGTATCTTGCATGAGCTTGTGCAGATTGAACTGTAGTGAAGAGAGATGTGGAAAACTTCATAAAAAACAATAAAATATGAAAATTTAGAAGTGTCTTACAAACTACTTGAACATTCAGGGGACTAAACTGGGACAAGGTATCTAGTGTAAAGCCCTAAAAGCAGGTGACTCATCTTCTTGAGAAAATACTACCTGTATGAAAAATGAACTGTAGCTCATTCTTGATAATTGTAAAGAAAAAAAATTCAAGTTCCTCCCCGCCTTTCAAAAAATAGTTGGAAAGAATATGAAGAAGTTGAAGTTGGCATGTGAATACTAATTATGAACAGTATGACTCTGAGGAGTGGATATACTTTCATAAGAGTATAATTTTGTGGCACATGGTGATTTATGTTCTTATGCAATTGAGGGATGAAAATTATCAATGTGAGAGAAATTCCAGTTAAAATCCCACCCAAGTACAGTATGTGTTGCAAAGTGGAGTTTTGCTTTTGGTACCAGATTGGTCATCCTGTTAAAAAGGAGACTGAAACTCTACAGTAGAGTTGGAGATTTATAAAAGTCTTGGACTACTCTGTTCAGCATTTGCTTTCAGTCACTTGATTTTTAACTGGCTGTGTAGAACATAGAGTAATTTTTCAACAGCACATGATGGAAGTTTAAAAAATGATACAGTGCTATCGATATGCCATCTACTGGAAGGAGATTATGCTTTAATCTCCTACAGCAGAAGGCAATTCTGTCTGTGGCAGTTAGTATTTCTTGTAAACATATGGTTAATTCATTGGTTGGACCCAAACAGAGTGGGCTTGCAGGAGCAGTTGTGTTTGCGAAAAGCAGGGTCTAATATCCTGCTGTGTGAAATTGCTTAGCTAAGGTAAAGCATCAATCTTGCAGGACAGAAAGTTTTCCATCGTGAGGATTTTTTTTTTTAAAGTTTGTACAGAAGCACAGTATCTCCATTTCATACGTTGGTGCTGAAATCAGTGAGCACAGCACTTGCTGCAGCTGCTGCTTTTTGTTCCTTGTTATGTGGTCATGCCGTCTTTGCATTGTGTCACGGTGATAGTTTTGGAAGACCTCAGCATGTCTCCAAGCCTAACTGTAAACAAATATGAATTGATGAGTTCAACTATGTTAACACAGCATGGTGAGTTTTCTTATTTTATAGTCTTGTTAAAAAGAGGAAAATACATAGCTACCACTTCTAAGAGTGCATTCATTATTAACTTCTGATTTTCAGAACTGTATGCAGCTAACTTCTCAGCATGGTCTAAAACCATATGCATGAACCAAATGCCTATCAAATTACAGAAAGTTCATGTTTTTGAAATGAACTATCTTTTCTGTATTACCTAAACTCAGTTTTGGTGCAGCTTTGAGAGACAATGATTACTCTTAATCATGTTTCCAGTTGGTTGTAGTGCCAAAGAGGTAACAAGATTGAGATATATTTGCCTGTCTCAGTTAACTACGTATGTTTTGATGGAAGAAGTAAAAATTACTGCTCTAAAATCAGTCTCATAAAAACTTAAGTGGAACCAATTTTTGAAGGTGAATTTAACTTGGGTAAAACTATTCCAAAGTCTGTGTTTTCCTGCCCACTTTTATATTTCCTTGGACATCTTGGTTTTGGCAGATCTAATATGATGGTTGTGTACATGTTACTTTTTTCATACTATGCTGAAGGCAGCGTAGTTTTTTCACACAACTTCAGAAACGAATCCTACTGTACTGAGTGCTCAGCGAGTGCACGTAGTGTATAATAGGCTCAGGGCCTGATTCTGCAGCTACCTGCATGCTTTTGTGGCCCCAGACACCTAAACATTCCGACTGGAAAACTGTTTGTAGAAGGGAATGATTGCATGAAGTCAGTGATTGGCGTCAGTAACTAAGATCTGCGGTCCAGATTACCTTGTCTAATCACACTTGCCTGCTTTTAGCTAAAGGGAGACTTTTCTGAATATTACTTCAACATTACTATTGAACGGCTGGATACTTTAATCTCTGCTCAGTGACAATTTTTTTTTGTTCAAATGACAAAAATTTGACTCCTTAGAAGAAGCTTGATGTGAAAAAAAACTTTCCTTTTTTCTATGACGGCTAATTCCTTTCTGTCCACACATGAAATGTGACCAAGATGCCAAGACATTGAATAATTTGATTGAAGTAGAATGCTTTTATAGCTGAGAACAGGACCATAAACCCAACAAGATGCACTTTAATAACAATAATAATATTACTACTACAGCAACTCATTAAACGGATTTACAAACAACAGGGCTGTAAAAGGCAGAACTTACATATTTTAATGGCAGAGAAATGGATGGTGGTCGTTTTTCTACAGTGCAGTTTACTGGCAATCTTACTGCTCTGATGTTACAAAGCAATCTGTAATTCATTGGCTTCAGAAGAATGCCACCTCTGTGTTTTATAGCAGGATAAAAGTAGTGTGCTCATTTCTGGTACGTGGATGTTGCTTAATGAAGGTATGGGTTTTGATTTGGCGTATGTCCATTGTTGGAAGTGATAGAAATATAATGAATTCGCTTACCTTCTTAAACATGAGAACCTGACTTAAATGTTTACTTTGTCCCTGGACGTACTTTCAAGGTCGACTATTTTCTTTGTTTGTTGGGTTTGGTAATTATTTCTTAAGGAATATGAAAACACTAATATCTTTCCATCCTGTCCGAAAAAGATGTGTGAAGGACTCAGTCTGAGACTCAAGGAAAGATAAAGGGGAACATCTTTGACATTATTGTGCTCGTGGTGGGGGGAAATGTTGAAAATACTTGTTTGTAGTTCTTAAGCGCTTTCCCATCTTAGAAACAGTATTTGGGCTATAATGATGTTGAAAGTAACTGTTTTTCATTTAGACTGATAGGACAGTGGAGGAACCCTGCCCCTTCCTAGATTTGGAGGTGGAAGAACAAGGCTCACTGTGTGCTTATACCCTCGGCTGTAGCCACACCATTGTTACATGCTCCAGCAGGTAGCCAAAAGTGATGCTCGCTTTTGAGATCTCAGGCTGAGGTTCAGCAGTGTCCTTCCTTTCCCCATGATGGAAGGTGAACTCTGTGGTGCAGTAGTAGACTACTACTTTAGCAGAAAAGAGGATACGTTTTTGCTGTAGGTTTGGTGGATAACAGACTGTCTTAATATTGTGCTTTCTGAATTCTTCTAGAAATGCAGGGGCATTAACTCTATCATTTGTCTCCTGCTTAGAATTCCTTTCGCACTTACTTTTGCTGTCTGAGTTTTCTGGGCCATGAAAGCTTTCTGATTTCTATCAATGTGGATGACGATGCATGTTCAGTCAATGGCTTATAAGTACTTATGTTTGAGGTACAGAAGTGGCATTTAGCATATGGCTTGCGACCTTACTATACCTGAAGAAGCGTGCGCTTTGTTGTGGACTGTGTTTAAAAATAATGGGACAAATTTACCAGTGGCACAACTGCATTATTTCAAGGAATGTGTTTAGCCTGATGGCATTATTTTGATGACTTATAAGCAAGTGCCTAATACAGCAAACTAGAAGCTACTTGGTGAAATAAAGCCTTTTCCTTCATCTGGGAGAAAAGTTTTGAGCTCCAGTGATATATTTGAAAAGAACAAAAACCAAAAACCCAACAATCACTGCTCCCCCAAACAAAAAAACAACCAACCAAACAAAAAAACATACCACCAGATGTGTAGGCAGGAGGTACCTCTGTTTCTCCTTCACCCTCCTGCACAAAGCCCATGGCCTCAGGGGTGCAAGTGCTGGACTATAAAACTGGCAATGGCAAAATGAGGCCCCCTTTTCTTGGCACAAGTGCGGTCGCCAACCATACTGCCTTAGAGTACGCAGCCACATTGAATCTGCAGGCTGCGGTATAGTACAGAGATTTCTAAGGTAGCTTTTAAACAAAGTAGGTAGGGTACCTCTATCTTGTGTAGAAAAGTAAACAAGCACCTGCCGTAGGTGGTGCTTGGTATCAGAATGAGATTGCTTAAAGCTAGTTTGGGAATCCCTGTACTTGAACTGCATTATGTATGCATATAAGAATATATGTGTGTGTGTATACACATATATTCTTAACGCTAGCCTCATGTAATAGGCTTGCTTTTCCATGATTGCAGCCCTTCTACAATAGGGCAGCCACACATTTATTCTACCTGTTTATCTTGCACTTGGTGGGGGAAGAGAATTTTTTGTGTCAAAAGTTTTAATTTTTATGGGTTTTTCTGCTGTTATGATAGGGCTAATTTTGATTAAGAATGATGCCCTTGGAAGTGGTACGCTTGTTATGTTATCTTATTACCTGGGCTAAAACATTTAAAAGTGCTCCACAAGTTTAGGCTCAGCAACCTAAATTAGAAATCCAGAAAGAAAGTCTTTCTCAGTTTGGCCAGAAACACTAAAAGTAGATTCTTTTGTGGCATTTTGTCATTTATCTTTCTGGTTTCTGGAATCTGAAAGGAAGAAGAAGGAAAAAAAAAATGAGGGGAGGGGGAAGAAAGGATGCTGCTAAAAACTTTTGTAACCTTCAGGAAAGACTTATTTTAGATTTGGTCTAATTGACAGTTAAAATATTCTTGAAGTTCCATGTGATCTCAGGTAAATCTTGAGGATCTCTAGAATTCAGTTTTGATGTAATAGAACAGTTGGAATTCTGCTTGTTATGCTATGTATAATGCGTTTCTGCCCAGGAGACTTGCCATGGAGGACGCTTTCCTGTTTCTTTCTCACTTATTAATTTATAGCTAGGGCAGAATATAAGGATATCTTAACTTAAACTTGTAATCCCTCTTTCTGTGAGGCTGTGGTTCGATATTATTTTCTATATTTAACAGAAACCTGTTCACAGATAGTAATCTTTATGATGTACCACTCTGCAGACAAATAAATCTCGTTTATGCCACTTGTCAAAACCAGTGTTTCTTCTCATTGTCTAGTTTTGCACAATGGGTGCGCCAGCCGTCTTTGTAAGGGTCAGATCTGTAAATATTCTCTGTATGGAAGACAAGTAATATGCTTGTCAGAAAGAATGAAGGTATTTCATACCATCCTTCAGTCTTAATATTGTGTGAAGGTTTAAGATGTGTATTGTTATATCTGCTATTTCAAACATGTCGGAGTGGCAAGTACCTTTTAGAAATGCTGAAGAATAAATATGACGTTGCATCAAATAGCAGTTTTTGTGTGCCACGATAGATTTTTCTCCCTTTCCTTCTTGTACTATTACTCATCTTGCCCTTTACCTCATATCACTCCCGTGTTTATTAATCTTTACTTTTACTGCGTATTATCTTAGCAATGCTTTTTGTAGTGTTCCCTCTGAAATCTCTGTTGTATTTGTTGAAACAAACAATACTTCGGTGAATCATGAGAGAAATCAATGTGTATTACTTTTACAAGCTGAAGAAATAGGCATGTATAGAATTTTTCAGTATCTTACTTGTCAATATTGATTGATAACGTCTATGGAAAGGAGTAGAGAAACGTCAAAAGTTCTGGTGTATTTTGTTTCTACGTGCTATCCTCGGAAGATAAAGCTAGTATGCTGCCAGCTGGTGTATTTTACCCAATTTGTTAAATTTTCCAGCCATTTACATGTTTTTATTGTTGTCATTTATGAATGCTCATATTTTGTCAATTTATGGTCACAATTTCCTTGTGGAGAATAGGTAGGTTTGCTCCTCATTTGCTGAGTAGGGAAGTGGAAGCTGGTTAAAAAACAGATTTACCCACTGTCGGACAAATTGCAGCACTTAAAAAACCGAGCGCATGTTTGCTGAATCCCATCTAATCACAGAACTAACACTTTTCCCTTTTAGTTGGAGATGGAGCTGCAGCAGAACATCCTTCTAAGTTCTCCATACAAACTTCTTCCAGGCCACCACGCTTTTACCCAACAATGTGTGTTATCACTGGCTTTGCTACTATCTTCTCACCTAGAGAGCATCTAAACGCCTTCTATGACAGGACAGGCAAACAGAGGTTTTTGATGGGATACAGTCTCTGTAATTTCAGTATAATATAACCCTTTAACATATTTTCAGTAGCTGTTAGGTGTCTTTATAAAACTTGGTTTGGTAGTGGCGGGGGGGGAAGACAAATTACCTAGTGCTGTAAGTGGTAAATAAAATGTGGTTGTTTACTAGTACCACATAGTTGTGGTATTCTCAATACTTGATACTGCTTTTCAGGCGTTTCTGTGATTTTGTTGATGTGAATGACTACATAAGTAGGAGCTGTGACTTTTGTACCTCAGAATTGCTTGGCGAACCAGGGGACCTAGAGTTGACAGTAACTGCAGTGATACACTTTGTCCACCTGAAGTATGCCATTCTCATCATGTCTGAATGATTTTGCAATCATGTGTTTGTTTCAGACTAGCCTGTGGCAGCAAACAAGGCGGGGGGGGGAGGAAGTGAGATTTTACTGAAATGTGGAAGAGAAAAGAAAAAAATGTGTGGAAAAATTGGACTGAAAAGCAGCTGTGCTCTGGGTGGCATTAGATTGTCTGTGGACGAAGTTTCTTCCTCCTGATGCAGGGTAATGAAATGTGTGCTCAATGTGCAAAGAGAGAATGTCTCTCTTGAAAATGGAGAAATAAAATCAATTTTACTACTGCTTTTACTTACAGCTTTTTTTGTAAAGAAATATTTTTCAGGATGGGGTGAAGCTCAGCCAGGGTGTAAATCAAACAACTGTGTTTAGTAAGTAGCTGAACCATTGAGCTGATTTGCTGAAACTGATCAGTTGATGATTAATTCTTATTTTCTGTGCCAAAATATGCAACATTGCCATTGTATTCTTACTGCTTGTTAGTGACTGGCAGAGTCCATCAGCCCCGCTGCAAATTTACCCCTCTATTCTACGGAGAGTACACAAGTTCCTGGCATGTGCTCCCCTGAAAATAGGCACTGTGGCTTTTTTGTTGGTTTGGTTTTGTTTTGTTCTTCTTTCCATGAAGGGAGCTAAGGTTTGCCAAGGGACCAAACATTTTAGAAAGGCTTAATACCTATAATCTGCAGTGGATTTTCTTTAAGTGAGCCGAATGAGTTTAATCTGATGCCTTTTGAATTTCAAAAGGGGACAGCATGTTGGCTGCACTAACCTTGTGAAAATCTGAACATAAACGAGAGCTATAGGCTTTGAAAATTAGACTTTTATTTAGCTGTTGATGTGTATGGGGGATACCAAATAGTCATGATTGTTAGCAATCCATCCTGATCTCTTTTAGAAAGTCTAGCCTTGCAGCGTTCTTTGTTTCACTCTCAGTTGAGGAATAAGGTTATTTGGCTTAATGCAAATGGTAAGGCTTGGGAAATGGATCTGTAACCATGGTGCTTAGATGACAGTGGGGCGAGGAGGGGTCAGAACCCACGGCAGCGTTGCTGCTTCCTTTCTGTTTCCTTCATTAAGCTTCTTTAACTTTGCAATCAGTGCAGCCTGTGCTATTTAATTTGGTGAAAAATCAGTCTCAAATACTGCTTTCTGTGAAATCTCTGCCTTCATACATGAATGATGTATGAAAAAAATACACTCCTCAAGTGCACAGATAGTGAATAGAGATTTCTCTGCAGTTGCTTTTTTATTTACTTGTAAAACAACTGTCTGCTGTTCAGTATACACAGATGTGCTGTATTTGGCTCAGGAAAGCTTATGAAAGCAGACATTTAATTTAATATTTTTCTTTAACTCATGTCTCTCTCTCTCTGTCCCTGTTTCAAACATCCTAGTTCCTTCCCTAATTTCTGCTCAGCTGGAGTTCTTTTGGCTCAAGGGAAGATTGTTATCTCTTCCTGGAAGCAGAAAGAAATAAATTGCTGCAAAAACTAAATAGTAACATCTGTTTTAAAGAAATACTAATCAGCTGTTCAAATGGTCTTGGAAAAACTTGCATTTCTATCTGTTTTAATGTGATAATATGTGGTATTGCCTGTTTCATATGTACCTAGATTGACAAAATTTAAATAGCTTCTGAAATAGCTAGGAAGAAATACAGGACATGTATACCAGAACTAAGTGTTTAAGGAATACACGTTCCCTTTGTACGAGATGAATTTCCCATCACTGGCTTATAAAATGTAATCTGAAAGGTTTAACCCATTTTCATCAAATAGGTGATGTACAGAAGTTAATACTGCAGTCAGGGTTAAATATTATAGCATTCACTCTTCTTTACTCTAGGGACATCATATGTTTCTTTGCTGCTTAAGCTTGATGATGATATCGCGTGTTAAAATGGTACTTTTATGTGTAATGGAAAACCTTTCCCAATAACATATAGTCATTACAGGAACGTGAAGTTTTTGTCACACTGGATTAAACCCGTAGAACAACGAGCTGTTGACAAGAGCGGTTGCTACCAGAGGAAGGTGAAAAAACCTTGGAAGAAGCAGTACGGAATGATTTCATCTGTCTTAAATCTTTCCACGTTCTAGGGAATGAAATGATCCTTAAGGTAGTGTGAGCCATTCCTGTAGAAGAATATTCAGGCAGGTAACAGAATCTTTGTTCTTGTGAATATTTGCAAGGACCCATCTGAAGAAATAAGTAGATGTCTTTTCAGCAGTTCAGTTGGTGACTAAACTGGAAATAAACATACGTATCCAAGCAATCTCCCCAACCGCCTGATTTGTAGGGAAACTGTTGGGAAGTTTCACTATGCAAAGTCAGAACTGAGAAATTGCCGTAGCCATTCTGCGACCTAATAGGATGAGAGATGGTATCAGAGGGAGATGATGTGAAAACAGACTAATTTCTACATCTGTTAGAAGGAGGTAGATAAAAAGGGATAATAAGTGGTGAATGAATAAGTAAAGTTGGAGTATTGATACTATTCTGGAGGTACTCTATTTACCTGTATCTTACCAGAGGCTAGCTATATCCAGGTGCTACTCTTTCTATACAAAGATGAAAAAAAATGCTATGTATGTAGAGTGTGAGAAAACATTGGAGGGAAGGAGACTTGTTCTGCTCTGCTTGTAACTGCTCATGACTTAGAAATTATGGTATTGGTGTAGGTTTAATTCTTTAAAATAAAACCTTTAAAAAATTATTTTAAAATATGAGTTAAAAGTATCCTAATAAGAAAGCAGTAAAAAGCTAGTACTTTCACCTGAATTCTAGGGCAATAGAACAGATTCCTCTTGTGCTACAGATACCTGTGTTCTATATACTTTAAATGTCATAAATGATGTACACCTAATGCTAATTTAAGGGTAAATCTTTCAGTGTTCTACAGATAACACTGTTTTATAGATCATATGTGTATGTGTGGGGAAATCTCCTTAGTGCTCATTACTTATGACACACTAATGAGGCTGGAGACAATTCTTACCTGCTTCTTGTTAATTTAATGAAAAAGAGTGGCAGTGGGAAAGTCTTCTCATCTGGAGTAGATGCCAAAACATCATTGTGGGTGCTGATAAAAAGAAACTAAAGACTGCAAAATTGTATCCAATTCTATTAGCATATTTTTTTTTTGAATGTAAAAAGATCTCTTTTGCTCAAGGGAAAATACAGAAATATATATAGTGTATGTGCCTCTGTGTAAAGGATTTCTAGTTGTAGTCACATAATGAAGTATGAAAAATTGATGTTTGGCTATCTTTTCTTGGTGGCTTGAATAGATATGTATGTTTCTGCTTGTATAGAATGAAATGCTTCAAAACAGCTGATTTTTTTTTATTGAACAGCTAAGGCATCAAATTTGGATACAACTTTTGCAGATCAAAACATCAAATTATTTTTACAGATAATATTGGGCTTTATTTTTTTTATATCCTGCCACTTCCTTCAAATGCAAGACATTATACTGGAGACAAGCATTGTTTCTGGCAAATATGTTAATCTGGAATTATTCTGCTACTTTCCACTTTGCAGTCTTTTGGTTGGAGAGTCTTGCACTTCAGTGTAAAAAAGATAAAAACTTTTTGTAGATTCCTTGTATTTCAATATAATATTTATGTTGATAATGCCCATTAGTTGCTGCCATTATGGCATAGGTCTAACACTACTGAAAAAGTAACTTGAGAAATTGGTGTTGTGTTAAATGCTTACTCAGCAATCTGTTACCTCGGTGGGTTTTTCCTAGTTAAATGCTTACTCAGCAATCTGTTACCTCAGTGGGTTTTTCCTAACTAGGCTGGGTCATCAGTGTAATCTTCTGTTGCAGCAGCATCTGACACATCCTGAGGGCTGTTCCAAAAATCTCCCTTATGTATGTGAAACAGTGGGTGCTTTTGCATACTCTTTTCTTAACTGGCTCTGAAGCTTTTGCAAAGCTTGCATGGCAGGTACCCCTCCAAATCTATTTCAGAGAAAGATCTGAATCTTTTCAGGCCTCAAATCCTCTTGTGAACTGGAAGCATTTCATATAACTTCTAAATCCATGCTAAAAATGTTAGCTGTGCTTTTGAAAATGACTAGGGTTGTAAAATTGGATTTCAAGCATGATTGGACCAATAGGTGGGATGAGCAAAATCCTGCATCTGCTTTTGAGTAATTATAGAAAGAAATACTGAGGCAAGGGGGGGGGATCATGCTTACACTACTTGGGGTAGCTGGGCTTCAAGGTATTTCTGTATTACCTTTGATAATGAATGAAAATGTCAGTCTTCATAGAATTTTTACATGCAGAGATGACAAGGCATTAAAAAAGTGATCTGTGATCATAGATATGGAACTATGTAAATGACAAGGCAGTGGTATTATGGGAAAAAAATGTTAATAAAATTTAGGCAATCTGTTCTCCTTTAGACAGATATCAGTTGTTACAAACTGGTAACTCTACATTTAATCAATATGCATTTCACTACTTATTTACTTTCTTGAGAGTTGCTGCTCTTACTGTACTGTAATCATGCTATAATTACAGAAATAGTAGAAATAGTAACCTCCTCTGATTAGTATGTTTGTATTTATGCTGATTTATGACGGCTGAGGATTTAACACTGTCTTTGAATGGATGTTTTAATGATTATTTTCTCGTTGCAGTACTTTAGCCTTTTGACCCATGTTACAGCACGCTGTTCCTCAAAGGAAGAGTGTAAAGTAATGGAAGCTTTCAGTCAACAGTTAGGATATATACTTACAGAAACCACTGGGACTAGAAGATACTGATCTATAAAATGGTATCAAACAATAGCAGTACTAACTTCTGCAAGAGAGGTGACTGAGGCAAAGAACAGCGTTCGTTCTTTTACCATCAGTACTATGCCTTGCAGCATCGTTTTCAATTGAGATAATTTGGAATTGATGAAGTGGTCCATGTTAGGCTTCAAATTTTTATTTGTGTGGAGGAGAAAAGTGGGAAGATTTCTTTTTCTACTTGCTTTCATTTATTCTCTTCCTCCAAAAGCCTGTGCGGGAATTAAGATATAAAACTTGATTTAAGTGGAAAAATGGATGAAATCCTGCCTTCATAAAAAGCAGCTATGGGTGGTTTTGGACATGGTTAGGGTCACTACTGCTTCATTTGATTTGGGTTTTCAGCTTGGCACTAGTCCAAGGATCATTCTTAATATGCTCATGTAAATACCTGTTTCTTAAAATACTCAAAAGATCCGGATTTCCACTACAGCTTCATCTGGAGTATTGGAAAAAATGAATGGTATAAAAACAAATGAATTGGTGGCTTTGGTGCATTTCTGAACTGAAATTCTCCCTGGTTAAACCTGTATATAATGAATGTTTGTTGCTGCAACCTAGGATATGTATAAGGAGTGGAGGTTGGTTTTGGAGGTTCAGTGGTCTTCCAGATGTTGAAACAGGAATAATAGAAGAAAATAACTCTTTCAGTAATGTATGAAAACATACATACATATATATTTTCATAGTGAACATCAAGATGAATCTTTTAAAATTAATCTTAAAACAAACAACAAAACAAAAAAAACCCCAACAACTCACACTTTAAAAATGAAGTGATTACTTAAATGGATATTAGTGTTAGAAACGCAGTGTCTCACCCTTAATCTTTGTTTGCCTAACAATTGCTTAGACATTTTAAAACTTCAGGCTGTTTTCACAAGACCACTGTGTTCACAACTATAGAGCTCTTCCCATGTGACCATGGGATACTTAAATGAAATCGATTTCAGAGTAAATAAACTTTCAGCCTTAAGTGTGAGTCCATTTATAGACCCTCACACCTCACCAGTCCATTGCCCACTTCTGGTTTGAATTACAAGTTTTGTGACACTGAGTAAAGGACTTCCTTTTATATACAGAAACCATTTTGAGCAGCTAAGGTGCCTGTGTTATAGAGTATGTAAGGCTGAGTTTGATACCTGGTTTCAAAATAGCGGAACAAACAATATAGAACGTTCTCTGTTATAAGAAATAGCAACTGATTTGTAAGTGCATCTTACCAATGAGGGAGAACCACAGACTAAGATGTTTTAGCTTTAAAAAAAAAAAACCACACACCACCAAAACTTTATTGTTTTGCAGTTTCTATGGGTCAAGGTCATAGGAGTTTGCCTTGTTCAGCAGACACATAGCCCTGGGAATATTAACTGGCTTGGCAGGATTGAACTGGAGTAAAACTCCTAACAGACTGTAGCTTTAAATCAATTATTTTATCACCTTCAGTAATTACTAACAAAAACACCCATTTGACACCCTTGAAGTCTTTGTACCATCCACTGAGTTCCCTGAATCACCATGAATCTTAGAATAATATAAAGCTCCCAGGGGCATTGTCCTGGTTTCGGCTGGGATAGAGTCAATTTTCTTCCCAGTAGCTGGCACAGTGCTGTGTTTTGGATTTAGGATGAGAATAATGTTGGTAACACACCAATGGTTTAGTTGTTGCTGAGCAGTGCTTACACTAGTCAAGGATTTTTTGGCTTCTCATACTGCCCTGACAGCGAGAAGCTGGGAGGGGGCACAGCCAGGACAGCTGACCCAAACTGGCCCAAGGGACATTCCATACCATGTGACGTCATGCTCAGTATATAAACTGGGGG
>NW_008796218.1:13559972-13563242 GCF_000699145.1 Aptenodytes forsteri | reverse complement strand
GCGTGTGTGGATGGAGGGGGCTCTGCCCCAGCTACCCTGTTCTGCTCCCCTCCTTTGGCCATTTGTGCAGCTACGTAGTGTGTTAGTGGCTGGAAACCATTTTTTTTTTTTTTTTTTTTTTTTTTTATGGAGAATTCTTCTCTTATTTATAGACAAGATTGTTACAGATTGCTTTTCAATTTGGCCTTTGATGTTTAGCTCTAATTTCTCTAAAATAGAAAATCTCACTGGGTTAAGGCATCTTGTGTGAAAGATGGTTGGCTTTTTAATTCTTGTTGTTTTCAATTGAAGAAAATAAGTATGAGGTTTTACTTAAATTTGCTTCATGATTTAGATCCTTGAAATACTGACATACAGTGAATCCTAGTTTTTATTTCTTTCTTTAAAGCCTTTTTTTGCTAATGCACACCTGATTTACTACTCACTTTAAAGTTTATGGAACCACGGTAAAGGTGGAATGCATAATATACAGATCTGTCTCCTTTTTTTGTTCAACAAGTTTCTTGTTTTACAACCTGCTAGCATATTTACTCTGCTGTTCTTGGTTCAGGACCTACGGAAGAAGTTCATACATCTTGTTTACTTGATTCTGGGGCTGTAAGGAGAAAAGGCAGACTCTTGATACAGATCAGAGTGGCTGGCACTTGTGTTATGGGAGTAATCTTTCAGGCCTTGCCCACTTCCCCTTTTACTTCTGACATGTTTGGTATCCTGAAGGATACTGTTCTTCAGTTTTATAACTTTCTATTTGAATAAAAAGTACAGGAATTAACTGTGTGTTCTCACTCTCCTAACTTTATGGCATCCTGCTGCCAAACACACAAGGACGCTCAGGTATGCTAAGCAGTCTGACTTAACTTTTTATCTTTCTCTGAGAGCCATCCCATTCTGTGAAATAAAAGGCATTCTGCTTTCAAGTTTGTGTGTTTTTGTTTTTTTTTTTTATTTTCTGAATGATAGTTATAAATATCTGAAATGTTTGCCCTTAATGGGTACATCATTGTAGTTGTGAGGCAGCTATGAAATCTACGATGTCCCAGGTATGTTTTTAACAACTTTAGTTTGTTTGTCACTTGAATATTTTAAGCCTTTGATACTTTAAAAGTTGTTTTCCTTTTGTTTTTTCTTAATGTTTGCTACTGATAGTGGTTCATAGGATATTTACTAGTCCGCCGCATAACATGAGCAGTGAAAAGGGTGATTGGGAGAATGTTCCAGCACTCATCAAATTAGTACCGATCAACTTAACAATGTGCCTTCTAATGTGCAAAAGTGAAGAATACAGGCACGGCAAGGCTGTACTTCAATTTATGTTAGAACTTAATAGGCAGCTCAAAAGAATAAAGTGTGTATATGTAAGTAATTGGACATTGCACGTCGACAGGAAGAGTTGTACATCATAGCTGAAGGATGGCTCTGTCGAAAACTGAATCTGGATATTTTAATGTTTAAATTGTGGCTGGATCTGTGCCACTGAGAAAAGAAGAAAACAATACTCCCTTTTTAAGAGCCACTATCTGAGGTCAGCAACTATACTGCAATGTAAGAATCACTGTAGTTCCTTCCAATGTGTAAGAAAGAAATGCAGTGCTGTGTTTCAGAGTGGAAATGGCTCAGATCATCAGCTGGCATCTGCAATTTTATTCCAGCTATGGATCTGGCCACTAACCAAATGGAGACGTCTTTTAATTGCGAGCATTGTATCTTTGCCAGTTCAATTAGCACTTACAACGTTTCGATCCAAATCGGTATTTAAGGCTTGATTCTTAGGCTGAGCTGTGTAAGAACAGCCAGTGTTTAATGTCAAACATGAAAAATAATAATGTTAGATGACCTCTTGTTTCCAAAACTAAACTAGCCCCTTTGAGATAACTGCACCATATAAAATGGAGCTCCCTCCAGACTCCTCATGCAGGAATATGTTCTAGCCTGTGTGCAGTTTTCCACCCTTCCAGACTGTATTCACTTTGTGTGATACTGATCAGTCTAGTGCCTACCTGCCTTCTTTCTTACTCACCTGCACAGCTACTTCCAAAAGGTTCCATATTTCTTCTGCAGCAGGCAGAAGACATGGAGATGGAGAAGAGAGAATCACGTGTTCATGTGGGATATAATGATATCTAATACATGTCTTTCTAATCGCTCACTATCTTTCACTAATAGAGAAAAATCTGTGCTAAGAATAGGCTGTTAGTTTAAGTAAACCATAGTAGCTGAGTCTACTTTTGTGGGTGATGCTTTTTTTCCTTTGCCTGCTTAAGTATTTGCAAAATCTGGATACGTGATTAGGCTGTCGGTGTTATTCCCTGATGCTAAATCAGTGGTGAAGATGGTGGAGAGCACTAGGAGCAAGTATTTATCTTGACAACTTTAAGGAGATTTGGGTGGAAATCCATTTCTGTTTATTCCGGCAAATGGTATGAAGACTCTGAAATAAAGAGTAATTTACTTTATAATCTGTTGTTGCTGTTACTGTTTTTAGTATATTGAGCACTAAAACATAGTCCTCGGTGTTTTCTGAACTTACTTTACACCTTGTATGGAATGCTTAATGTTTGCTGCTAATGGAAGCAGTGACTAAACAAGCAGGGCTGTAGGGCTCTGTATTGAACATGGTTTGAAGCTAGAAGCAAGGCTCTGTTTTACCACATGCTGTTTTACCCCAGTACTCTGGGGACCAGTAACATCTCTCTTAAGACTCTCATCTTTTAGGCTTGCTATCTTTTTCCTTTGTATTCATTTAGTTCCTGCAGAAAGGAGCTAATAGTGTGTGTTTCTTTTTCTTTGAGTAAATTGCGCATGCTTAAGCTTATGGTATTGCTATTGGTTGGCTTGTGCCATCTTTTTTTTTTTGGTAATGTTATGATGGATGCTGTGTTAGTTTTTAGTCTGATGTAATTGTTACCATGCCTGCCCTTTGAGTATCAGGAAAGAGAGCGTACTCTTCTAATTAAAAATATGGCTTTGTGTTGCCAAGTGAAAATAACAATTCTCGGATTTCCCCTAGCAGTGTCGGAATGTATACAGGTATATCGGGGATAGTGGAATGTAGATATAAGATGCAGTGCTTAAGGGGAAATATAAGGTAGGATGGAGGTAGCTGAGACTTAGTATATAGTAAAAATGCTACAGTGCAACAGTACTGCAGTACTACCTTTGTGCTACCTTGCAGTCCTTGCCCAGCTCCGTTCTGTATCACTCAGATTCAGTGTGCATGCCTTCGCTTTCAAACCTAACTTTGGCTAGGAGGAAAGTTTTTTTTTTTTAACT
>NW_008796218.1:13547568-13559946 GCF_000699145.1 Aptenodytes forsteri | reverse complement strand
CATGTAGTAGGCAGTATTGTACACTTGAAGTCCATGGGTCTTGGAAATGTACGGGAAAGAACTGCATCATTAAATTATCTTACATTCAGGCAGCTGAGTTGAAAATATTTCCGGTTTAGCTTTCATTGTAGGATGAAAGGAATGAGGATAGAAAATCAGTTCAGCTTCAGGAAAGAGGAGGAGAGAAAACAGGTAATGGAGTGAGAAAGACTGAGATTGAAATCCCATTTATTTATCTAACAGTGCTATGATACTTAGTGATGTGATATGTATAAAATACTAGTGTCAAGAAAGATTCACATGGTTTCACTAGATGACTAATGTAAGTTGGACACGCTGCAGTAAGAGAGAAACAAATGTTTTTCTCTGAAGGCAAGACTGTAACTTTGGATTTTAATTCCTGTGTGAGCTGAAGCATGAATTGTTGAAGAGGTTTGTAAACGAAGCACAACTGAAACAAGGGGGATGCAAAGGAGTGTGTCCTGTTTGTTGCTCTCCCGTGGTTTATGCTTAGTGGTTTATGCAGCTCTGAAGAGAAGCAGCACGTCTAGGACCTGTGCATTTGGAGATTCTCACAGTGGGTGTGAAAGATCTGCTCAGATGTTGCCTGGAGAAGGAAGTGGTGCTGAAAATGTAACTTGTAGAAATACAGCTGTCACCAGGCAGAGGAATTATTTCCAACAGGTAACAGAGACAAAGTGCAGTGGCAGCTCTGGAGGAACTGGTAAGTAGTGAAGGATGAAGAGGAACATTGCTTGACAGAAAAATAAAGATCTGGAAACAAATGACTTTGTAAAAGACTGAGTGATAGTACTGGAGTTTCCTTTAAGACTAACCATAAAATTAATAGGAAGAGTTGTAGAAATAAGAGAGAGGAAGAATTGAAACATGAAGTCGTACGCATGTGTTTCTCCAATTCAAATAGTGAAGGAATATAAATGCCTTGAGTTTTTCAGTAAAATAGCAGAAGAGACAGTTTTCTACTTTCTTATACTTTACCTTACTAGTGTTGAAATATTAGGTCAGAAATATACTTCTCTTAGCTATAGAGCATTGTCTGGATGAATTTCAGTCCAGGATCAGAGTCATGCAAATACAACTGATCCAAGGGAACTGGATCTTGTACCCACACATTTGTTTTGCTGTGCTCCAACTTGCCAGATGGTCTTAAGTTTGTCTGTCTGCACTTGAATCCCTGTTATCCTTACAGCATTTAATGCATGCTGCTGTTTTTCCCTCCGAAGGAACTTATGGAAAGAGGATGAAGGAGAAAGGTTTTGGATGAGCAGACTATGTGATGGAAATGATGGACTCTATCAAAAAATGCTGAGAGGGACATGCTGATGAAAAAGAATCCTTGTTTCCTCTTGGATTATTCCACTGGCCTTAGGAAATGACCGTTCTAAATGTTTTCTGGTAAATGCTGACATAACAATCTGAGCAGTTTCGTTAGAGCTGTGCTTTGAAGGATAATGAGCAAAACTTGTAGAGAGCAAGGCATCAAAAGCTATGCTATTTAGAAGCAGGAAAAAAGAAAATTATGCCCTTGTCTTTTGAGATAAAAACATTAGGGGGATATGATCTGCAGAAACTAACTGAGCAGCAGAGAGATGTTGCATTTTAAATGGATCTTGAATCAAACCTACACAAAATATCGTTTTGGGGTAGTTGTTACTCCATGGCATTTTTAACAGTTGGCAGCACTGTCCAAGTAATGCCTGCCTGGGTGAAACCAGGAAGAAATTATTTGCTTTGTTAAAGGTAGTCAGTGTGCATTTGCCTGCCTATTATGTTTCTCAGCATTATGCTAAAGTCAAAACCCACGCCAGCTGCAGACCCCAAAAATCCAACTCAGTCAGAATCCCAGTGTGACAAAACAGTAAAGAAGCTGTTATATTTCAATTACTTTGTCATGAAAGCCTGTGCTGTAATTGAAGGACATAGTTTTACCATGGGTGCAGTCCTTTTCAGAAAGCCTTTGCACCAGTTGAGTCAGCATTTTTTGGAGAGTGTTGTAGGGGAAATGGTATGGCTGAAATGGTGCCTTTAAGGTACTGATGTGTCTTTGCAGGAAATATTTCCAAGAAAACCTGTTTCTCCATCTTTATAATGCCCTAACTACGCTCAGCTAAAATAACGGAAAGTGTTGCTGTTGACGCTGACGGAAGTACAGTCAGTTACCTGGTGCTCTTCACGGGCCTTCCTCTTGAAGGGCTGAGCACACTGAAGTTAATACTTCTGTCATATAAAGTAAAAAATTGCAGACACTGAAAACAAACTGTGGTCTCCAACCACTTATTTGGGGGGGAAGGGGGCAGGGGGAATCTAATATTACTAACTTAGAAATTTTAACAGTATTAATCTTTTATTTTGCAAGTATAAAATGTAGTATGAATATAGTCATTAGCTATTCCTTAAACCAGCATTCCTCAAGGGGTGTTTCCTTTGAGTTACACAGAAGAATTGTAGGAGAGAACTGAAATATGTTTTGAATTGCCCTTGTTCTTCCTGAAGAACATTAATAGACTTTAGATTGAAATTATGTGGACCTTTCTGAAATATATACTGCTTACCTCATCTTTGTCTCTTTATGTAATTTTATATATACACAAGATAGTGTAGTATTTGTAGCTTTAGATGATAATTTATGTTACAGGGTTATGACATTTAACTCTGAGCAACCAGAGGTTTTTTAAAATGAAAAATCAATAGTAAGCTTTTCCAAGTTTTGATGAGCTGATTCCACTGAAGTAGGCGATAATGAAATAGCAGCTAATTTACATTTCAAAACAAAAGGCTTTTTTCCTTCAGCCCTAAGGATTTTTTCTCTTGAGGTATTTCTTTCTGGAGATTCAATAGGAAGCTGAGGCATAATGACATATAGTGACTTACAGCCTGGTGTAAAACCCAGAAAGGACTGGCGCCCCACCTCTTCCAATCAGTCACAAATGTTTGATTGCTCCCTAGTTCATTCCTGCAGACTCCAGTTTAAATCAGTGGATTGAAATACCTTAATAATACGTGCCTTTATAAAACACTAATGCACAACATGTTGTAGTGAAACGTAGTTTCCAATGAAATTCAGTGGTAGTAGGTTACTGTTGAATTCTTTAATGAAAAAGCATGGTAAATATTTCTTACAAAGGAAGCAATTTTGCATCAATTAACATGCGGTGACATCGTGTAAATTTTCTGCAACTCATCAGTTGGAACTTAGAGATGTTTTAGATTAAGCATATACATTTCAGGACAAAATATTGTATTAGAACGAGTCCTGTTGTGAATGAAAATTACATAATTATTTTTACTTTGGTGTGTTTGTAGAGATTTACCAATCTTTACAATTAGAGATCGTATTAGCTGCTGCTTACCTTATTTCAAAATTATCCCTGGAGTTTTGTAGTTCAAAATCATATTTCTTTTAAGCTGTTATGAGCCTATTACAAAAAACCCCCCAAAACAAACCACCCTTCTTGTCAAGCTACTGTACTCGATTGCTAACAATTCGATATTTCATTAAACAAGAGATGGTCTCAAATAATTATGTAATGGAAAATTGGAAATATAAAATAAATGTGGTTAAGAAAGCCTAGGAAAAGGAGGGACCTGATCCTCTATTGAACATGGCTTTGTTCCTTGTAGTTTGTTAAATATGATCTGTTTGTACTTTTAAAGCGAGGCGTTGCAGCTGTAGTGCATCTTTTAATTTTCTCTTTATAGGCCCTATGGTGAAACATTTCTGTTGTTACTACAGAAATAGAAGATCATGAAGTATTAAACTATCATATTGGTACAACTTTTAAGACTTCATCACTTGTTTCTTTTCTCTTGCATGATTACTTGACTTGGTAATAGTGGGCACAGTATTTCCTGGAGGAAAAAAGACCCCACAAACAAACCAAAACCAAACAAACCAAAAGCTTTGGAAGAGCAGTAACAAGTAATGTTTTGAATCTGGCAGATTAATAGTTTTTAGAGAGACTCTTAAGCCTCTGATATAAGCTCCCATATATGCATAAGTAAAACAACAAAAATAATGAAACTACACTATTACAGTAATTCTTCAGCTTTATATTTTGTGGACTGAATGTTGGTCTTGCTTGAAATCAGAAAGAAACCATGTCATTTTCTTGACTGAAATCAGAACTTGATCCTATTACCAATAACTGTGTGTAAACATTTATTGGATGAATCCCTCCTGACAACTATTGCTATTCCTTGAGAGTAATAGCAAAATAGAAGCTTGTTTCTTGTTTTACTGAGGACAAAAGAAGGTTTCAGCTTCTGTGATCGAGTTGCATTTCAGACAGTGAAATTAGACTTCTCCGCCAACTTTCCTGTTGTGAATTAACATCTAGATGTTCTAGGAAGTTGGTGTTTTATAAGGGAATGCTCAAATAAGTATATTTTAAAATGTGCTTTCAAAAACAGCAAAGTATGGTTATGTTTGATATTAGCAAGCACGTAGGTAAGAAGTAGAAGTACCACTATGCAAATTAATGTTTAACTGTATTCTGATGCAAGTCATGAGTAAAGTTGAAATGTAAACTTTATCACGTGTAAGAGTCCTAGCACAGTTAAGATAATCTCATTTACGGTAGTGGAGTTCAAACTGAAGGATATTTGCAACCACTCCAGTGAAAATGAAAAAAAAAAATCTTTACCCAATATTGGTAGTTCAAGCAGCCTGGGGACCCTTGAGTGCAAACATTAGAAAGGTGCCATCAGCCTTGATAACTCTTGATGTGAGGTCCAAGTGTTACGTACAAAGTGTGAGCGTATCTGAGACAGAGTATCATCCAACTGACTCGGAAAGAGAGGTACAGCAGGTCTTGCAATTCAACTTGCTTGAATTACTTGTACCTCAAACAAGAGTAGACTTAAAGATCTGTAGTGATGCTCAGTGTCTCCTGTCACATCTAGCTCATAAGGTGTTTTCTGAAAAGTATAGCATCAAGCGAAATTTGGCTATTTGGAGTCTTGCTGGGTTTTTTGGCTACTAGTTGTATGTAGATTCTGAGCAGGCAGATGTCAGGTCTGCTGAGATAAAGGTTTATTTTTACTCATGTTATTGAGAAAATCATGATGTTCCTGAACTGTAAAAAGTTATCCTAACTCCTTTGCTTCATACTACAGACAGCACAGACAGCCTGAGATTGTTTCCAGGCTTATCTGAGCAATCCTCTGCTAAAAATCCCAACCAATCATAACTTTTCCTTTTTAAGAGATTCTGTCTATGACCATGGGAAAATTAGCTGCTCTGTTACTCAGTTTTCTGACAATAAAATGAAGGTAGGAAGTATCTCTCCTTCTCTGTATCTTTTAAATGATAAAAATTATGTCTAGTAAACTCTTTGGAAACTGGTATTTGTTCTGGTTCCATAGGGGGGAGATCAAGAACTCTCATATCACATGTAGATCTGTGTACTGCAGAATGATGTGAAATATGCTCTTAAAGTGTTGTTTAGAATGCTTACAGTTTAAAAAACTTTTTTTTTTACTTTAATTCAATACTACGAAGATAACCAAATGGTTGGTAGTCCCATAGCATAGCCTTTATGACTTAATACATATCTCCTTCTGATGGAAGTACAAAATTCATTTTAGTCTTTTATACATGTAATCTCTAGCATGTTGTAGTTTGGCTACAAATCTTTTACATTATTTCTTTAAAAAAATAACAGTAAATATACTTCAGAAATCAGTGTTGGATGAGAGACCTTATTGTTTGAAAGAAAAAAAAAATTGACAACATACTAATGAAGTCTGCAGATGCAATTGTCAAACTTATGCATATAGGCTGTATAATTTTTCATTAACGGTATAGATTTAGACCTGTGAAATTGCTACAGAGGTCAAGTCGAGGAAAAAAAATAGCAAATCAGTGGAACTATTACTTGTGCTGTGCATTTAACCTGCACAGCATTCATGCAGTAATGAGGATGGGGTAAGCCTTTTAAGTGAGTTCACCATGGAAAAGTCTTGCCTTTTAAACTCAGGAATCCAACAATTTTTCAATCACCCACTCTCCTGGTTGATTTTAATGCAGACACATCCCAGCAAAATAGCCAGCAGTCAGAAAGGATACATTTTCAAGTTCAGTTACTATTAATATTGCATACGCAACAGCACACATTAAACGGCTTCTCCTACAACAAGTAAATGGAAAAACCGAGTGACAAAAGCAGAATTATGCACTGTGAATTTTCAGGCAGCTGTCATACAAAAGAGAGCTAAGACCTGCTTTCTCAGGTTTTCGGCATTAATTAGGAGCCCTTTGGTTTTGGACTTGGCGTATGGTTAATGATCTTTGATGTCAGCAAATTAGCTTTGGATTTACTACGTGCAGTGCAAGTAATGGGAATTTTTTTTCTAATGAGTGGAAAAATTCCTTTTCTTACGAATTTAAAATCATGACATAGATGTCCATCCAATGGAAATAAAGGAATGACTTAATATGAGTCATTTGTTCCCCCTTTTGTTACTTTCTAATGTCACATCAAAGCTATTTTTCATCTCTTTCTTTCCAGATGTAAGTCAGAGCTGTAGTTAAATTTGGCTTGAAAAACCATTAAGGAAAATGTATTTGTATTTTCTCAGGTAATATGCCGTTAGATCGATGAGTTATATTCATTCAGTAGAAATATATAGTTACTATTTGAAGGACTGTATGAATCAGACTTTCTTGCTGCTTTCCATTTCAGTGTGGACTTAAATGATACTGTACAATATCATAGGTGTTACAGACAAACCTATTTGGTCACAAAGATATCCAGCTGATAATTGGGCAGGGGTTTGGCTATAAAATTGAAGTCAAATTGAGGTAAGACTTCAGGTTAAGAATTCATGGCAAGGAAAAGTATTTGATTGTTGTTTCAACTTTCTTTTTTGATAGAATACACAGTATAACAGAATACTCTATTTTGTTATTTTTACTTGGTATCTTAAAAGTTTTTTCCTAAATCTATTGTATCCACCTATATTATTGACTAAAAAGAAATTGATTTGTTTTCTCCTTTTCAGAAACTGTAGTGTAGGTGGCTTTTCTGTGCTGATCAAAGTTTTGATGTATGTCTAGCATGAATTGTCTAATGTGAATGTCTAGTGAATTAGGAAATACAAAACAATTAAAGCTAGTAAAAATTGTTTCCATATCTTTAAAATGTGCACAGTTCTTTTTAAAAATGATCTGTTGGATACAAGTATACCAGATGACTGTTCTAAAAGGATTGCTTTTTATTGATTGCCAGGAATACTAGCAAGTAAAACAAATAGTAAACCTGATTTCATTGCCTTTCGTACTTCTATGAAACCCTATTATTGTAGCTTTAGAAAACAGGTAGAGTGTGATAGTAACATCCCCTACCAGCGACAGTTTGCTTGGTTTTATCTACTGAAAAACACTAACTTAAAGGAAGACTAATTTTAGTGAGTGATAAATGACCTTAAAAATAAACTTTCTGGTTGGGACCTAACCACACTCTTCTGTGTCTGCTCTTCAGGAATTTAGTCACATGTAACATCTTCGGTGGCTCATACAGTTAAAGCAGAGAGGATTGCACTCTTTCTTTCAGTGCATTATTCTCTGTGGCCTCTTCCACTGACATATTTTGTGATCAAAAGTGTTCAAATCATGTCACTGAGACTGATTTGGCCTCACACATTTCTGTACAAGATTCCTTATAGGCTTTGGGGAACAGTGGGAAGAAGATCTAACTTGATTTCAGCTCCCCATAGGAGAACTTGACTGGCACCTGAAATGCATCAAATAAGAATACTCCTCCTTCACATCAGTAAGAAATGATAAAGACATATTTGCAATATGATTTTTACTGCCTGTCGTTTCATTTATGAATAGACACAGCCCCTAAAACATACACATGATTCAGTGAATTGTTAATTTAATTTTCCTTGGTCACAATTATTGATGATCTCTTTTTTTTTTTTTTTACTATTTTGTATAACTTGTTTTACAAGTACTATTGCTTATGTAAAACAAAATTCACAGAGGAAGTAAATATAAAATGTATTCCGCGTGAGCGTTTGCAGCAGAGAATAAGAGTAACAATTATCCTAATGTGGCCAGAAGGAAAGAAACCCTAACATGAATGGTTTTCTCTTGTCTGAACTGTAAATGTACTTGTGCATTTACTGCATGGAGAAAAGTGGAGTGATGGTGGTGTGTTAAATAAATGGGCCCTGCTACCTCTGAGAAATAAATGGACATAGTGGAAACAAGCTTTCAGCTCTCCCTGAGGGTCCTCTCATGTGCCTGCGACTGTGAAGGAGAAGGTAAAAGTGAGAGATGGTTGGAGCGTACAGGACCGGGGAGGCTCTGGACAGCATTGTAGGTTGTTATTGTGAAAGCCTGCATTACTAGGGATCCCAAGAGATCTGAATTAGGCTGGAGACTCCACTACTTCATGGAAGAGGACTAGGGAAGGTAGGACTCTTCCAAATCGTGGGTCGACCACATTTCAGTAACAGGGTTCAAATTATATATTGCAGACTTTAGAGCATATACAAGCACAAAACAAAGCAAACGAACTTTTATTGATACCAGGAACGATGATGAAATCACTTTTTTCCACATAAGAACATCATAATAGTTGAAAAATACTATATGTATAGATGTAAGTCCATTTCCTGAATTCCAAACTGTGATAGATATTCTCATGATGTGAGTATTGGTGGGATTCTGTAATACCTCAGAGAGGTACTGGTACTTGTGTGCTGCTGCTGTCTAATGATGGTCTTCTGTTGCTGCTACTTTTCATATCGGAAAAGGTTTAGTCAGACTCTTGTTATTTTCACTGCATGTTTCATTTCTTTGTCCTAAAAACCTCTCTGCTTTCCTCTTCTGCCACTTGTCTGCTCCACTTGCAGTGCTTCTGTTAAGTTATCCACTAGTTAAGGAAAGCCTACTTTTACAATCTTAATCAATTCCATTGAAGGGCTCATAACACACATAAGACAGAAGTCCAGGCAGGAGCAGCGTTATATGTAGACAAGCACATAGGAACCACACATAAAGGCAATTGGCAGATTGCATGGTTTTGATAAAGACAATTCATAGAATCATTAATCAAAATGATTAATCATAAAACATCAGTTAGATGTTTTATTTCTTTTCCTGGGCTTGGCCTTGAATAGTCGGAGAGTAAGAGGTTTGCTTCTGTAGAAACTATGGCATGAATTAGAATCATAGAATCACAGTCCCATCATTGCCATACTATATAGGGTATTGACTAAGTGGTTACATTGCCTGCCTCTTCAGCATCAAGCAGAAGCAAGTTGCTAGACTTAAATGTATCTCAGTCAATTTTTGTTTAATAAATTTTTATTGCAGTCTTTGGAAGGATACCATGAGAGTATGCCTTACTTTGAAATTTGATTTAGACTGGTAGACCCATATATATGAAAACAAATTACTCGGGAAGATAATTTTTTTCCGCTCCCCCATACTGTTTTCATAGTGGACTCCTATCTTCCAAGCCTTTGTGTCAGAGGCAACAGAGCAACAGATGATTTTTGTCATTTCTAGGAACGTGTTTTGCTAAATGTATTTATATCTAGAGGAGAAAGGATTAAAAATATGCAAATTCTTAAAGAGAAGTTATGGAGAGTACTTAAAAGTTGGAGAGAGAAAATATGAAGACTACGTAAAGATTTGAAGTTCTGTTTGTTGCCGTTGGATGCTTGGTTATTTTTGTCAGTACTTCACTTGTCTTGAATCAAAAATGTTGCTCTTTCTGCTCCACAGGGGATTTGGCCGCTGCTTTTAATAATCACTTCTGACAGGGGATTATTAATTTTTCTTCTGCTTTGGAATAAAAATTTATCTTTATTTTTGTCTATGAAAGTGTCCATATTGAAACGTTTGTGTTGAGAATTAAAAAAAAAATTGTTTGAAATATCTGAACAGATGGTAACTGTATTGATTAGCTTGCCTTGTAAGGTTTTGTTAATGCTCTTATCTGTAATGGGAGTAGAGATATTGACCTGAAAGCGAGGAGAGATGTGCAGAAGTTTTGTATGCATTAGAAAGCATTTTTATTAATCATATATTAAAAGTATTAACTTTCAATGGGTACTTGGTATTCTTTGTTGTTTTTTATAAGTAGGTAATGCAGATTATGGTTGCCATGGTATAGAAATGTATCAGCGCTGCTTTCCTTCATTGCAAAAATGGGTCAGCTCTAATCCTTTTCCCGTCAAAGTTGTAGAACAGATTGACTCTTGCAAATAACATGCATCAAATTCTTCTGTTCCTATGTTTCTTAAATAATCAACCAGTTTTGGAGGAGAGAGGGCAAGAAAAAGGGCTCGATTATCAAATTAACTGTTTCCAGGTATATGCTGTGAAGTAAATAAAAGTTTAAATGGGGATTCTGACTTGGCACGAGAGGCATGATGTAGATAAACAGCTTTTTCCAAGACACCTTCCTCCTTTCCACTTAGTGCTTAGTCATTTGGTTGAATAAGTCTTGCTTCTTTTCACAGAATTGGTTCCTAGTTACTATTAAGATTTTTTTGTTCTAAACAAAAGGAGGGAATTTTTGCTGGGTTAATGAACTTTCTGGGGATGAAAATGCATTCGCTTCAGAATAAAAAAAACCAAACAAACCAACCACTAAACTTGGCAGAAGCTTATTCTCTGGTGGGTAAGTGGGGGTTTTTTGATGGGTTTGCCAGTGAGTGGTTTTTTATTTGGTTGGTTTTTGTTTGTTTGTTTTTTTTTCTTTGGAGGGGGTTGTATTGTTTCTGGCTTTTTTGGGTTTGTTTGGAGGAAGCTTTTTTGCTGTGTGGAGGGAGGGCTTGCTGTCTGGAGGGTTTTTGTTGTTAAGGAATTCTTATATAATGAATGGCTAACAAAAATAATGATCCCTGAAAGCTGATTTTTTTTTTTCTTCCTTTTCTTCAAAGGTATTAATACAAGTGGTTTCTGGAAGTAATGTAGTTCTCTGAAAGTATGTGAGTTAGTATAAGGCCGAGTATATTTAGGGCCCTCTCTGAAAGGTTAAGCAACTTGACTCTTTTGAATTGGTGAAATTATGCTAAAAAATTGAATTGAAACAGTTCAGGTACTTGTGTTGTTTTGGTACATTGGAAGTACTGGAAGTGTTCAGCAGTACATCTGCTGTGATTCTCCGGTGGCACCTGCTGTTTCTTTGGCTTTCCGTGTGTCGTTTCATCTTGTTTATGCCTTCCACATTAGCTTTAATTTTACCGTCAGAATACTCTATTATAATGTAAAATGTGCTTAGGCTTTCAAATTCATATATGAGAAATAATAGAAGGCCAGTCAGCCGGTTTTGTTTTCACCTGTTTCATTCTGTATGCTCTTCTTCTGCACTTCCTTTCAGAAAACCACCCTGGATAAAATTAACTGCATAAAGGACTGCAGGCATTTTAATCTCTTGAGAGAATAACATAGTACAGGAAAAATATCAAATAGTACACAAAACAAGAATTCAAACAATGTGGGATTTATTACCAATTCTGCATTTTTTAATTTTCCTATGATCTCAGGAATGTCACTTTTGTTTTTTTGTATTTCTGCTCTCTTTTCTTCAGTCCTTTATGTTTCTGAAAAATGCTTGAGGATTCAACAGTATTAATAAACTAGCCAAAGTGCTTCACAGAGGAGAGGACATCTGTTATAGAGGTAAAATGTGAGCTTAGCAGGCCAGTAGAAAATTGAGCTATAAAACTACCTGAAAGATAGTAGGCTAATTACAGAACTAGAATCAAGTTGCCCTTGGTTCGGGGTTAATCTGAAATCTCTATATTCTACTGCAGAAAAATAGTAGTTTCTGGTCCAGGATCCATTCCCAGTACTTTTAGAATATATTTGGATTGAAATAATAGTGAGAGCACAGTGCACTTGAGCAGAATGATCAGTCATTCCCTTCATACAGAACGAAGAAAGAAAGCACAATTACCCACCTTGCATAAAGCTCACGATTATGCAAGCAGTTTGTTTTAAAAATGAGGTCTATAATATTTTCCATACCAATGTGTTTTAAAGACCTTCATAAAAATAGTTTGCTGAGTAGGTGGAATTATTGCTCAACACTACATTGAGACTTAAAATTTAGACCTTATTTTATACTCAACAAACTGTTCAAAAATTCAGTTTTGAACCCAAAGTGATTTTGGTTAAACATGAAAAGTGAAGTTTTACTTATTTTATAATGAATGTTAGTAGGTGAGCAAAATATTTATGCTTTCTTAGGGAAGTACTCAAAGCCATACAACAGTTGGTTTACTTTGTATATGTATATTTGTTGTGGTTTAACCCCAGTCGGCAGCTGAGCACCACACAGCCGCTCACTCACTCCTCCCCCGCCCCCCCCCCCCCCCCCGCGGCGGGGG
>NW_008796218.1:13508121-13547546 GCF_000699145.1 Aptenodytes forsteri | reverse complement strand
ACTCATGGGTTGAGATAAGAACAGTTTAATACTTGACTAATAATAACAATAAAAATTAAAAATTGTAATGAAAAATAAAGCGACAAGAGAGAGACGGGGAACAAAACCCGGGGGGGAACCAAGTGATGCAACGGCTCATCCCCCCAGTTTATATACTGAGCATGACATCACATGGTATGGAATAGCCCTTTGGCCAGTTTGGGTCAGCTGTCCTGGCTGTGCCCCCTTCTCGCTTCTCGCTGGCAGAGTATGGGAAGCTGAAAAGTCCTTGACTAACACTGCTTTTACCACATTATTCTCATCCTAAATCCAAAACACAGCACTGTACCAGCTACTAGGAAGAAAATTAACTCTATCCCAGCCAAAACCGGGACAATATCATATACACGTGATGAATGAAAACATCAAGCCTCCAGAAACTTATTTCACTCTACCCATAACAGCTGGTGCAGTGCTTTTTACATTAATAGAAATACATGAGAAGTCCAAATTTAAAACCTGAAATGAGAAAGACCTTGGGGTTGTTTTTTTTTTTGAAAATTGACACATTGAGTACAAATTTGATTGTGAAAGCCAGTGAAGCATGTTGAGTCCAAGAAAAAGAAAAATACAACCTCTTACGCTTTGCCGTTGTTTTAGAAGGAAACTCATTGTCAAACTGAAGGCATCACCAAATCGGTCATGTCTGGTGTGTGTTTGCAGGGATTTATCTTGGCACTGTTCTCAACCAGTGCACGTGGTCAAGAGATTAAGGCAGAGGAGACATGAAAATCATCAATGCAGGCAGCAGAAGAGTAATAATTAGGTCCTGAGTCTCAAGATGAAGCATGTGTTACTTTGACCAGTAAAAAGCATTTCTGATTCTGGAGAAGCCAGTTCAGTTTCCTGGTGTTGATTTGTTGAAACTGCATTATGAAGCAGTTAGAAATATTTAGAATATGGAACGGTACTGCTGTCGAAACCAGTGGATATCACCAAACCATCCCATGAAATATGCACATTGCAAGCTTTCTTCCACAGTTCTACCAGCTGAAGGATATTTAGGTAGTTTATATGTTATATGAATAATGTATCGCCCCTGTGCTAGAAAAAATGCTAAAGCATAGCAAAATCAGTTCATTATAAGTGACAGTGCAGCAATCAAAGTAGAAGTAACTTCTTGCACAGTTGTTGCTGTTGACAGCAGGAAGTCTTGATGAAATAGAGCAGACTGCTTTCTAAACTCTTCCTGAATAGTGTAAATTCTATATTAGAGAGTCAAACAAGTATGTTGGAAAATATAAGAATAAGATTTATGTGGCAATATTTGGCAATGACTCTCTATGAAGTACAAAACATATGAAGTGTAAAGCTATGACTGACAGTTTCAGGGAGAAGAAAGCCATCAACTATCTAAAATCAATAATGCAACAGATTTTTTTTAATTTATTAATAAGCACATGAATCCAGATGGCATGAGTAATGACTACAAATGTAAATGTATTGGTCAGAGACATGCTAAATTAGAGGCATTCACCTTGAATGTTTTGTTTGATTATGACTTCAAAAAGTGGAAAACCAGTGGTGTTTAAAATTCAGTGTGTGCTTGAGATTTTTGACAAAAGAAACTGATAATGAAGCTGAAAGTACTTAGATTAAAAATGTTGAGAATGTGTACTGTAGAATGTAGTAATTTGTTGAATATTTATACTTAGAAAAGTGATTAATGCAAAGTAAAAACAAAACCCCAAATCCATTAATTTGTTTTAATTGTTGAATTCCTGCTTAGTGTCAAGTTGTATTCCAAAATCTTCACTTTATGGAACCTCAGCTAATGCAGAAAGCTGGTTACATGCAGAAAGTTAGTTAGAAATCTGATTCATGTAAGTATGCAAAAAAACCCTCTTCACTCTGATCATCGCTCTTCAAGCAGAAATTTTGTACCTATAAATTTTATAAACTTTTAGCGTAGGTAAATGTTAAGATTCAACTTTTACTTTCTGTAACTAGATGTGAATGACTGAAAATAAGTTTGAAAGCTCATTCTGACAGATTAATCACTGTGTATTTGTAAGAAACAGAAAAAAGAATTTTGTTGCAAATACAGAGATTTGGTAACTATTTGATTCTATACATAGAATTGACTGGATTTGCTCTGATTTAAGTGCATGTGGTCACTGGACCCAGAGCTTTTTGAAGCGGACTATTTGGCTCTTAAAAAAAAAAAAAATTTAAAGCATGCTGTGTATTCTAGCAATGTACTTCTAAAGTGATGTTTAGGCTTTAATGTGCAAATGGATTACGTTCTAAAAAAATTCCTGAAAGGCGGAAATCACTCAGCTTGCTCCATGATATCCATCTGTGGTGACTTTAGCATTGTAATATTAAATGTGTATAGTTGAATACCACTTTTTCTGGTATCTCTCAAATCAGAAAATATACTTACTTGATGCACAAACACCTTCTGTCTCCTTTCTCCTCAATGAGCAATTAAAAAAAGTGTATTTGTAGGTTAGATGGAGCAAACATCTTAGAGCCACATGCTCTGGGTCCCAGGTCTGTACACTACAGAAAGTATTTTTTCTAGTCATTCAGCCAGCTTATCTAGAAGCTGCAGCCAGTTCAGAATCTGGAAAATAGCCAGGATTTTGTGATTTAATCTGAGGTAAAACAGTAACTTCCCTTTTTTTGTTTAGCACAGCTTTCAGTTAGAACTTCTGAAAAGTGCAAGTTACTTTCTGATCTAGAGATCTACAGTGAGGGCATGTTTGACCCATGAGCAATTGTTGTTCATAATCTATTAAGGGGGGGAAAAAAAACCACAACAAAACAAAACAAAAACACACAAAACCCAACCCAACCCCCCAAAAAACAAGCAGAGGAATTAATAAAAACTAGATTTTCTCTCCTGGAGTATTTTGAGATGCCAGCCAAACTTGCTTGTTAATTTTAAGATATAAGCTTATTTTTCAAATGCAGTATTAAAAATATTGTGGTCTGACTGGTGATTTCAAACATCTCATCTTTTGGAAAGGCATCTTTTATATACCTTACTAAGTGTTAGTTTCCCCCACCCCCACTCAGAAGGTGTCAGATGTCATGACTGTACTTTAGTAACTGGAATTAGCATATCGAGCAGTTTAATTAGGACCACATATATATATATATATTTACTAGATGGGGTTTTGATTACGTGTACATGTATTGGTTTCCAGCTCTTTATGGCTTTTTTTGTTTCTTTTTTTAGTAAATTATATTTCTTGGCCAATAAGGAGGGTCTTTAATGTGTTACCAAGTTTTCTGACGATAGAAAGTCGCAAATGAGAAGGATGTACTGATGGGAGAAATCATTAGAAAAATGACGCGAGGCCCTATCTACTTGTGGAGTTGCCTGTGCTCATGTTTTTGCTTCCTGTATGAGAGTGGAAGAGGTTAGTGAACAGTGAAGACTTCAAAGTAAACGATGTGCAAATGCTTGCCTCGTCAGCCACTCTATCCCTATTTTGGGGACCAAGACCTTCAGATTGTGTGACCCTGTAGAGCTAAATACAGACACACAAAATATGCCAGTATGGCAGATCTTTTAGCAGAATTATTTTATATCTGCACAGGTTTTATCTACCAATGTGAATAGACCTTGAAACTAAGTTGAGCACAGCTTGTCGGGAAAGAACTGGGTGTGGATGGCCTGCCACATGCCTAAACAAGAAAAGCCCTATGCTAGCTGTTTCTGCAGGGAGGTGGAAGAGTAGAAATATCTTCTGGCGTTAGATCACACATGTAGTAAGATTGTGCAGCTGTAAGTAAATGAGTATTATAAACACACAAAAATCCCAGCCTGCTTGTCCACTAGCACATCTCAAGTGACCTTTTTTTCTTCAAGCTGACAGAGGCTGCTGGGGTTACAGAAATTGTACTCTGTGTTTTAATAAATAAAATTGCATCCTGCTTCTAACAATGCTACACAGAGAAGTGAAAGTGCTTTGCATTCAAATGACTCTCTAGCACACAGGAAAGTGAGTATCGCTGAAACGGGCAAGCCAGCGGTAGAAAAATCCACACAAGCAGTCTGTCTATTCAGTGCTGCTCTGTAGGAAGGAATGAATAATGCTAGTATTTGGCATAATCAGGTAGGTTCCTAAATCATGTGCTATTTAGGAAAGCAGACAAAACAAGGACTGTAGAAGAAAAATATAAATTTAAACAAAAGTACTAGTTGTGTGAGTTGATACCAAGGGGGTTTTTACTTTAAAGAAGTCTGCACTGGGTTTGTATGCCATTTAGTTTTTTAAAATTTGTTATTCCTTGGCAGGCATTCTCAAAGGAGAAGATAATCTGTTATTTCATCAGTTGTAGTGAGCAATCTGTGTGGTGTGATTAACAAACGTGAACCTGTAATTAAGTAGAAGAGAAAATACTTTTCATGGTAGAATAAAATAGGAAGTAAAAAATGGTCTGACTCTACTTTCCTTTGCTCAAGTTTGCTCTTACTGATGTCAGTGGAATTGTCCTCATCTACAGGGATCTACATCTCTTTATCTAGTACCTGCATTACAGACATGAAGTACCATGTGAAGAAACATTAGAATAAGACTTTTAATGTTTTTATTCCAGGCTCAGTGAAGCAGAGAGAGGAATGCCTTTACAAGTACAAATCACAGCTAAAAGAATGTAATGTAAAAGCCTATACATCATGTTTGCACATCCTTTTTTCATTTTGCATTTAACCTTTGTAGGGGGAATAGATTCACAGAACTATACAGGTAAGTAGTGCTATAAATCAAACAAGGGCTAGGAAAGAACATTCTCAGAAATGCTCAAAATTTCAGAATCTGTTTTGAGATGACTCTAAAGCAGTTGTCAAGGACATCCTAGATTACATAGCCACTACCCATAAAAGCTCAAACCATGTTCTGCACAAAAGGCATTTAGGTATCGATATAGCTGGACCACACGGTCTCTTTTTGGGTAGATACTGAGACTTGTAAAGGTACAGCTTACCCCCGGTATAGAAATGTGTCCTCTTAAATATGAAGTTGGCTGTGTCATACATAAATTCCAGTTTTATGCCAGCGTAGAGGATTTCTCTAAGTACCTTACACCAGTAAAACTATACTGAGCAAGCAGCTGTGCTGGCTGAGACGCAATACCTAATTTCACTTGAATGTCTTCTAATAGAAAAGCAATATAGGTAACCTGGGCTTCCAGAAAGCTTGCCCAGATTATCCTTATCTCCTTTCTCCTTATTTGTCTCAACTTTCCTGTCTCAGATAAAACCTCAGTAACTATTAATATGAATGTTAGCTTTGAGGTAGGTGGTGCAACTGTGCAACTGAGGTAATTTCTTCTTCTGTTTAGCTTGTGATCTCAGTGGAGTAGCAATATTTTTAGGTACTAGTACAGCATCTGGGGAAACCTTGATCCTGGGGTATAATAGCATGCAAGGTTTCCATAAATAGTAGTAGTAACACGTGGGGTTGAGAGAGAGCAAAGAATAGCTGTATACGGAACTTGACTTTTATAGATAATTATATATTTTTGTTTATAATTGACATGCACTCAAAGAGGACAATTTAACTTCCCTTTATAACACTAAAGTTTAATTCATACAAACTCTCCAAATAAAAAAAATTCAGTACCCAGTGGAATACTGACTTTCTTAGCAAGACGCTTTCTTTGAGACTACTAAAAGAGAAGAGACCACCCCACATTTTCATCACTCCCAATATTACTTCAGGATAGAACTTCAGTTGTAACTATACATCATGTACACTATGTAGGAAAGAATAAAGTATTTTGTAGGTTTAACTCCTCTAGTTAAGAGCAATTGGGGCCAACCTCTTTGAAAACAGAAGGGAAGTGCAGGACGCTGTATTTTGAGGTGGAATATGCTCCACGATGGTATGATAAAACCATAACACAAAATGCGTGTATGTAGCTATAATGCAAATCAGAATTTCTGTATGCAGCTGTAAAACTGGAAGTCTCTTTAGAATCTGTTCCAGTCTGATAATTTTAAATGAGAATATCCCAGTTGCTTGGTGGAAAAGAACTATTTCTAATACACACAGCAAAAGCAAGATAAAGGCTCCACTGTTGTTCGTTGCTAAAAACTAACAGCTTAGGTATTGTTTTGCTGCTTCACCATCTAAAATTCAATTACTATTATAGTCTTATTTATTTGCGCAACAGTAGTGCCCAGAGGATTGAAATACTGACATTGATATTGAGGCCCTTATGTGAAAGGCACAATCCAAATTTCTGCCCTACATTGCTTAACAGACAAATCACAAATTACAAGTGGGGCAAGAGAGGCATACACAAGTGCAATAACTTGCTCAAGGTCAGATGCAGGACTTAAACTGCGTTAGCCATTTGAAGAAGGTGTCTAAAGAGAAATTACAATTCTTGTAATATACCATCAATCTCCAGTGGAAGAGAGAAGGCATCAGTTTATTACTGTAAAAGGATTAAAGGGAGCTACAGATCTTTGTCATATGTATTATTTAATGGAAGTAATATATTTTAGTTAGGGATAATAATGTGAAATTTCTGAAAGGTTGTCACTTGCTGAAAGTCAGACAATCTGGATTTAAAAGCATATTGCTTTTTTCTTTTTTTTTCTGAAGGATAATAAAATTAATTTGACCAAAAGTTTGATACTAACATTATCAGTGTCTTAATTTATTTTTTATTTAAGAATATTTAAAGTGAATAACATAAGGAGAGGGGAAAACCAAAGTGAAAAAGAGAAGTCTGTCCTACTAATAATCACACACTTCTGTAAACAAGGATCAGGAAAATTGATGTTGTGGAAAGAGAGAGATAAAACTGTAAGCATAAATGTGTGGTGCTGGATAACTACAAAAAGCATAAATATTGCTAGGGAATTTATACCGAACTACCAAGTTAATATTGCAGTGAGTCATCCTTTCAGTCTGAAGATTTGTGTTGTGCATTTTTTTTGTATTTTTTTTTTCTTGTTTGCTCTTTTACCCTCATGGGTTAGGGTGCCCTACATGGGATTTTGTCAGATCCCGGTCTTTGTGTGTGAACATATTTTGGAAACTTTAGTGATTGTTTATGGCATGATAAACCTTTAAGAGTTCTTCAGGGGAGAAAATTTCTCTAAATTTCCAGCAGAATGACAATACATAGGCATAGTGTCAGTTTTAGCACACATAATATCAACTTTGAAAAAGCATCGACTCTTCATTTTTGCATGAATGCTTATTAGTCTCTGAAAAACATCACTTATCAGGTGAAATCCAACAATAACATTTTAATCACTTCTGCAAATTATAATGGTCTGGCTTATTTCTGTACATGCCTACTGCAAAATGCAGCTTACGGAGAGTAAGCAAGTCAGAACTTGTGGACTATTTCTAGAAATGCTGGATCTCTTCCAAAGGTCCAAATTTATTTAACTTCAAGGTATGTTTGAGGATCTCTTCTTACAGGAATGCCTTAGCATCCTTGAAAAGCTATTCTAACAAAAGGGTTGGACACCCTGTCCAACCATCTATGATTTTTTCTGTGGGTAGTGTAAAAGGGAGAGGAAGCTTTGGGAGATTTTCCAGGCTAACAGCATTTTCCCAATGCCTAGTGTTTTGCCCGTACTCCATTTGAAAGCTGGAATCACTGTCATCTTGTAGCAAGTTTGCATAAAGCCCACAAAATCTTAGTAATTTTGTAGTTTCACGTAGAGGTGATGTGTAGGAGAAAGGCAGTAAGCACATTCATGTGCAGTTAAAATTTAGCAGGTATTGGTTTAGTTTATTTTGAAAGGCGTTGGAGGATTGATCTGGTTGGAAGAGATTTTCCTCAGTGAGGATGGCTTTTTGAAGTATTGTCCAGCTGACAGCAATAATAATAATGAATAATTATTGCAAGGTAAATCAATTAACCAAGATAATACTTGTAAGTATAAACCTGAAAACTAGGCAAGCAGCAGTTCATCCCTGGGTATTAGAGTTTCACAAGGCATGAATTCTCAAGTTTAGCACAATAATGTATGTTGATTTTAATCGTCAGTCTGGTCTTGGAAAGGTCTCTGACCTTTCTTGAAAATCTATGGTGCATTCTTAGCCAACTAACTTTTTTTTTTCTTACTCATAAGCAAACACACAACTATTTTACCTTCTGCTGATAACTGTCTTTGGAGTGTATTGGGAGCACCTCATGTGGAAGTTAGGAGATACTTTAAAAAAAATTAATCTTTAACTATGAAACTTCAATAATCAGAAGCATGTAGGCTTTCTGTATTGACTGTATATGCAGCTGATTAAGCAAACGTGTATGAGATTACACTTGGCATCAGTATCATGAAATATAGGCAAAATTTAATGATTAAGTATTATCCATTTCAGATGGAGATTCGTAACTAATTTTTAGTCTTAATTATATGCTATTAATATCCTTACTAATACCTACTGTCAATCTAAGAGCATTGTTGGGCTTTGGCTCTCCTTTTGCTTCCAGCTATTTGGAAGGAGAGTGAGGAGAGCAAGAGATTTTATTATACAGAAACTTGACCATTTTTCATATACTCTAAACCGACTGCTCTTTTTTATCTGGTTTGTTTTTTTTTTTTTTTTGGTGAGAGGAAGGCTTAATTTCTCAAGTGAAAGGACAGCTATTTTGATTGAAATTACTTAGGTAGTAGCAGCGCTACTCTTTTGAGTCAGCAATTTTGTGAGCAGCCAGCACTTAATCTGATATCAAAATAGTGTCATAGTGTCATGCTTCTCCTGTTTTCAGATGTGCATTTCCTTACGTTTGTTTTTTTTTTTTTTTTGGTGAGAGGAAGGCTTAATTTCTCAAGTG
This sequence comes from Aptenodytes forsteri, assembly GCF_000699145.1. Taxonomy (NCBI): domain Eukaryota; kingdom Metazoa; phylum Chordata; class Aves; order Sphenisciformes; family Spheniscidae; genus Aptenodytes; species Aptenodytes forsteri. Next base: position 13,538,741 of record NW_008796218.1, on the reverse strand, counting down.
AAAGGACAGCTATTTTGATTGAAATTACTTAGGTAGTAGCAGCGCTACTCTTTTGAGTCAGCAATTTTGTGAGCAGCCAGCACTTAATCTGATATCAAAATAGTGTCATAGTGTCATGCTTCTCCTGTTTTCAGATGCGCATTTCCTTATGTAAGTATTAGTGTACTTGCTTATGAGGCGTATCAAGGAAGTGATCTTGCTGAAGGTTTATCCCAACCCTGATCCTCTCTCTCTCTGTGGCTGATTGTACATAGTCACTGGTGCTGGCATGAATAAGGAGAGAGGGTCACGTGGTGACAGTCTGTCTTAAACTTACTACAGGGGAAAAAAGAAGGGAAAAGATGCTCCTTGATGTTGTCTTTAATTCGCTAAGCTAACCAATTTGACATTAAGGTCTGTGTATGGACCTGGCAAATCAATTCCAAATGTGTTTCCAGTGCTGCATGTTGTGATGTATTTTACCTGAACCGAGAGGGGCAAAAACTTTCAAGATATGTTTAGTATGTTGTAGCTACCAGGGCATACTCGTGTGTAGTATTGCATTTCTCCTTTCTGAACCTGCTGCCGTGTTCGTATGTGGGATCTCTGTGCACAGCAGTATGATGCCTGATGCTGGTTGAGTCTTAACTGAGTTACCCCTTTGCATCTGTGCGCATGTGACTTTGGTCTAAAACCAGGTCTGTGCTGTTGGCTACAGCTTGCATGTGGCCATAGCTAAACTATGTTGTTGGGGTGATTTCCTGATGGTGGGATGTTCATGAGCTTCTCTGGTGGCTCTGCTCAATTACAATAAAGGGTGTTGGCAGTCTGCGCTAATGAAGCAGTTTTACTTTCCTGGATATCTCTTGGGATTTGGAGCTCCAGTGGAGAAATCTAAGTAGAATTTCTAGACCTATATTATTAATTGACTTGATAATTTTTCATATTGATGACTTTGAAAACAGAATGATATGGGCATTTGGCAGTGCCAAGAAACTTTGAAAACTAAAGGAACTTGCAACTGAGTTCATGAAACTTGTACGCTTTACGCTAACTGAATACCACCATCTAGATGATAATGCCCAGATAATAAAGATTCATTTAGAGATAAGGTTTCATTTAGATACTGTACAGCCAATTTCTTTAGTTTTATTAACACTCTCCAGTCAAAGATTTCTAAACTTAAATGGATTTTTCTAAGGTTTCTTACTTACTCAGTTTCTTACTTACTTACTCAGCCTATCAACACTGAAATACATGCAGAACTTTGGACTGATACTGTCACATGAGCAAAGTATTAGTGAGGGATTTTATTCTTCTCATTTCAACCTGAAAGCAACATTATTAAAACCCTTTCTAATTGTTCAAAAACCTGTAAAGCTACAATTAGTAGTAAAAGACCTGTATATCTGTTATGCACAATATTGTAAAGATTCATTTTCCTTCTCCATTATCTGTCAGCTGAAATTAACAGCCTGTTAGTTTATCTATGATAAATGCACTATATTTAATGCAATGGGACAGTCCCTTAATTTGAGCACCTAGCATGGTGTCAGCCTAAATCTCCTTCAGCTCATTTAATTAGCAAAGCTCCATGTTAATCAATTTGCAATTAAACTTTCAGACTTGTGCTAGGAAAAAAGAATCCCTTCACAAAACAAAAAATTAGAATTAGGCCAGTGATAAAAGTAATTTACTCTTTTTTTAGTAAATGTGTTAAACAGTTGATGAATTATTCAACATTAGGTGTCTGTAACAGATTTACAGATTTTAATGAGCTTTCCTAATTTGACTTCCCATACTAAATTGTACTATTTCTTGCATATTTATTAATTGAAAAGGGTTCGTTAGCAGAATATATTCATCAATATATTATCTCTTACTAATAATGGCACTATTTTTTTCCATATTCAATGATTTACTACCTCAGTGATACAGAATTTTTTTTTCCCTATGGGCTAAATTATTTAACTAGTTTGCTCATTTCTTTGTGAGGAGTAAAAATGGGATTATTTTGACTCCTATTTTCAAAGTTGTCGTCTGGATGTGTTTAGTGTTCAGGAATATGGGAGCCAGTTGTAGGTGCTTCCTCTGGGTTGCTGCTTTTCGAGCTTGAAGATACAAAGTTCTTCATATTGCTGCATTGAATGATAAATCTATGAGGGGACAGAAGTCCTTTCCTGGGATGCTACTTCCCCAACATAGCAGAAGTCCCATTTTCTCAAAATCTGCCTTGACTTTCTCAGTGACACCCTCTGGGCCCTTATTGTAATGTCTAGGGACTACGAAGTGTGCATTCACAGGGTGGATTTGTGTTCCTGCACGATATTCAGCAGTGCTGGTGCTTTACTCCGCCCCAGGCAAATTCCCTGGCAGACTGGAAATGGTATTTGGCTTATCGACTTTTTCCTCTTTATTCCAATCTTTGAAAATTCCCCCATAGGTGGGTTTTTGTTGCTTTTTGGGTTTTTTTGCTACCTATTGAGTGACTTGAATCTCTCTTGGCTGAAGTGTGCAAAGGAAGCTAATTATGTTGCTTTTCTGGACATTCTTTTCTTTGCCTCTTCAGGCATATGGTATATAAGTCATATATGTCCACATATAGTTCAGATTAGAAAATGTCCCTTTTAAAATGTAAATTATTTGTAACGTTGGAAATGTTAGTGTTGCTTTAATCTTAAAGTAAATCTGTACTTTTAAGCTTCTATCGGTTTCAATAGAACTAATTCAAGAAACTTGCTCCCACTGCTACCTCTAAACGAAGATAAACTGTAAAGTCCTTGTGTTGCCTGTAATTATACTTATTCATGGAAAGATGAAATATCAAACTTATTTTAATAACATAGTGTAGCTTTTCCAAGTTCCACTTTGATGTTCCAGTTTAAGTGAACATCTGAAATAATGCAGCTCATATATTATGGCATAAATTTGTCTCAGTAAGATTTTATAAACACTCCATGTGTTTGTAAATGGTGGGAAAGGAGATAAGTAAAAGAAAATAACGTATAGAAAATAATAGAAAGAGATGGGAACAGAACCACATTTCCTCTGACTGTGATAGTGACTAGTCTGTCTTTTTTTTGCATATGTTTTCCTAACATTAGGGCAGTCACAATTACCAGGACGGGCTACATGGGAGATGTGAATTCAGGCAAGCTTGTCACATGCAAAGAGCCCCGATATTTGGAAAGAGCATAACTAAGCATGTGTTGAACTGGGATGTTCCAACAGACTGACCATATGCTTATTATTTTGCTGATCTGAGATTTAGTGTGAATTGTTTAATTGGGGATTTGAACATAATGTAGTCTATAGTCAAAATAAACCCACTCTAGTGTAAAAAATGCATGTACACATGTAACAGAAGAGATTTTTCTATTTCCATAAAGGATCACTGTCTGTATTTATCTGAAATGTGAAGAAATAGGCTAAGTGTATACAGGTGTGAAGAAATAAGATAATTGTTAGAATTACAGCAGCTTCTGAAATACTCCCAAACCAGTCCCAGTTCTTGTCTGTGAAGAGATGTTATGTATTCACAGAATTATTTGCATACTTTTTTGCTATGTGAAATGCACATCAACAGTCCCAGTGCTACATTTACGATGCTCAAACTGTAATGCTTTATTAGTCTGAGCACTTCTCTTTCTAGGCAGTGCGTCTACCTGCCTATTCTAAAAGTCCTGGAAAGTTAGGACTTTCTACTTTCTTTTTGTGTTGTCCATCTCTTGCTATTTGTGTGATTATTTAAACTGTGTGGATTTTGTTCCCAGCTTGCACAGCACCTTCAGGGTAAGGATTAGAATAATTAACTGTGACTAATAAATGACACAATTTTCTATATAAATTTTAAGATAAGTGATGATCTGTTTCAAAACAGTGTTTCATTTCAGAAAACTTTGTTCTTGAAAAATATTTGTACCTGTAACCTCCAGGTGTACAGGTGTTTAGAAGAGGAAATGATACAAACTTTGTCAAGGGATTAAATATGTTATCTTAAAGCAGAAAATTAACAAAGTCCCCAAAATTGTTGTATAACAAAATAATCAAAACACGTCCACTTTTCTTCAGCCGAATATACACTACTTTTCCTTCCGTTAAAATAATATACTCCAGATTCCAAGAGCTCTGAGACTTTTTTTGTTAATATAAGTCCTTTTTCACAGAATAGCCGTACTCTTCAAGGCCACTTTTTTATGGTTTGATATGAAACTTTTTTTTTTAGACAACCTAAGTCTTTTTTCCAAAGCTCAGCATTATTTTTTTTTTTAAGCTAATAGATGAATGAGACACTTCTGCACTAACGGAAAACCTCTTACTACATCTCAGTGCAGTCCTTCAAAAAGGAGGTGGATACTCAAGCATGCTGGGGAGGAACCACTTGCATGTTTTCTTGAAAGCTATGGGGCAATCAACTTCACAAAAGTATACAAAAGTTAGTATTTAGGAGAAGAAATTATTTTCCCCTGGAATTAACCACTTGGAATGGATGAAATCCAAGCTGAATATAAAGCAGTACCTACTTCAGCAAAACTTGAAGTTCTACTGGGTGTTCTGGAACCATAGTCAGAGACCATCTTGGGCAGTTTGAGATAAATACACGGGGTCAAAGCATGGAGTGAAAATAGCCCAGGCATCAGAGCTGTTTCTCTGAAATGCAGACCCATTGTCCTGTTCAGAGGGCACCATTATTTCCTTTTCCTCCTTGAATTTACTTTCACTTTTCCATGTTTCATTCACTTGCACACCATCAGACAAAAAATGAAAGCAAAATTCATTCATTCATCCTTCAAAACGAGGACTCCCAGAAAAATTGCATTTTCCCAAGATTAAAAACACTAACTTCTGAGTAAACTTGCTTTTCTGCAGTTCACAGACATGGAAAAAGAAAATATGAAAAACAAATGCCTGGGAATCAGAATATAACTAGTTCTTACGTGATGAAAATGAATCCCATTCGGTTCTGAGCTCAGCGGTGGCCTGACTGTACCGAATTTGCATCGAGTGCAGGGAGGATACGGGGAACTTCCAGTCCTGTCTTTGTTCTCTTCAGAATTCAGAGCACAAGCTGAGGCATTATTTCTAATGCTCTTTAGATACTAACTATATAAGAGAAGCCTGTGGATTTGCTTCAAGTCATCACAGTTTGCTGGTTAAAATAATTTTTTTTGCCTACACTGTATATTACTTGGATGAGAAAATGATACAATTTAGTCACCAATGCCGGTTTCCCAATTTTTCCACACCGTTCAGATTTCTCAAAGAATCAGTTTTTCAGAAGAGCTCAGACAGAGCTATCTATCTGTTCAGTAATGCTCAGTAACCAGCAGCTATAGTTATAGAGGAGGAAAGCTGTTGGACGCTGACAACTAAATGGGGGGGGGAAGTCCCAAATATTGATTCTGAGACTCATCTTGCGATGGGTAGGAAGGTATGCTTCTTCCTTAGTAGGCTCACATGCTAAACTAAAAGCATTGACCATATTCTGTTGTTTATTCCATTAATAAAAATGACAGTGTTTTTAATTTTTCCTCAAAATGATTTGTTGTTTGCAAATCCTTAGCTGAAGTTCACTCTTAGTTTCTTTTCTCATCTCAAAAAAAAAAACCAAACCAAAACCAAAAAGCCCATCTCATAAAACCCTATGTAGTAATACATATCACGCATTGTTGAAATTGCTGAAATTTTATTGCAAAGTCATCATGAAAACCAGAAGATAATGGCTGGAAGCACTGTAACTGCCCTTTTGGTTATTTATCTTTCATGCTCGTAGTACGCACAAGAAAGGGAAGTGGTGAACTAGGGAGTTCTGGTACCATCCCTTTTTCACTGAATCGGTGACAACAGCCTATGCTGTGACTCAGAGCGTTGTGCATCCACTGAGATATGTCAGTTATTATTAGAGTAGTTTGATAGGGTATGCTTCTATATGTAGTAATAATGTTTTTATTGTAGTAATAATGTTTTTATCATAGTAATAATGTTTTTATCTTACTTAAAATAATGACCAGAGCAAAGTCAGAATAAAGTCTCATTTGTGCTAACTACTGTGCAAACACAAAGTAGTAGCTTCTTCATTTGTCTACTCCAAAGAGAAATGATAAAAGAAAGAAAAGAGGCATAGCATCTAGCAGGATGGTGATATCGTGCCAAAAAATCAATTCTGCTGTTTTCTTGGAGGAGGGGGAATAATTTACTTAAGTGATATAAGAAGTCAAAGAGACAGTGTACCACAGAGTGTAAGAGAGGTAGAAATGATGTTAGAAATCTAAGGATGTTTTATCTGTGCTTTTATACAAATGATTCTGGATAACAGCAAAGGCTTCCTAGAACTGTTCATGCAAAAGAGAGTCAGCACAGTTCTAGCGATCAGGAAGTATTTAAGAATTTTTAATAGGTCCAGGAAAATTTATGACACTGCTGGAATGTCTTTCCTGTATAAAACTTTTTTTTATTCATTTAATGGAAAAGCAATTGGAAGTCTGAACCCTGCTACTTGTGGTTAAAAAAAAAACAAACAAAAAAACAAAAAACCAAAACACAAACAAAAAACCCCCCCCACAACCCATAACAAAAGACAAGAAAAGTGGCAAATGATAATCGGCTATTTGTCTCGCTTGCCTTGCTTTTAATTTTCTTCTCAGATATTAGAACCAGGAGAAGGGAACCGGTTCTGAATCGAGGACGTGCTCTAAGTACGAAGCTGTATTGAGGCAGTAAGAATATCCTGGAAAAAGCAGTTAGCATGGTATGCTTCGGTGTTGATTGGCAGGGTGCTGAGAATAATACAATCTTCTTGTATCTACTAGGAGGATCAAATTGCAGCTACCAGCTGTGGTCATATAGCTGAGCAAACGCTTACCAGATGGAAAGTTTTGGCTATTACTGCTGTAATTTGAAACTGTTTCAATGAGAGAAAATCATTCTACTCTCCTGAACTGCACCCTGGTAACATCTCTGCCATTCTTTTCCTTGTGTCTTAAAACTGTAGCTTTTGAGAACTAGAATATATCCACAAAATGAGATCCAGTGTAGTGTCAAAACAACAAACCCAGAAGGAGATAATCAAGAGAACCTGAGGGAGAATTAGTGCATGTTTTTGCTATGTGATAAAATAGTGCTGAGTTTTCTAGGGGAACTTTGGAACTTGTTTGAGGGGCAGGGCTGCTGACTAGGGTGCAGTGCTTTAGAAACCACAGTCCTTGTATTTGCATGGCGTTGCATGCTGCTGTACGAGGTCTGTATTCAGAGCTTATCTGGCTGTAAGGATCTAGGCAAATCTTTTGAAGTTTTGTGTATTAGGTGTTACTTGCCTTGCTTCTACCATCAGGGACTAGTAGGCTGCTGTCCTCCCTATGGAGGGCAAGTGAGTTTGTGCTCTCAAGGTAGAAATAATGGCTTTGATGGATCTCTGTCTGGGTGCCAGGATCCAATACTCTGACCAGGTTTTTCTAGATACTCCATGTGCTCTCCACTTGCAGGGTGTATACTGTTTAATATCAAATTTACTTATGTGAAGATATTTGATGTTACACAGAATTTTTCATTTGGCAGAATGATACAGAAATCACAATACAAGTGTAAGTTACACTTAACAAAATATAGCAATTGCAATATACGGGTTAATCACAATACCAATGTACTCTCTATTACTGGTCTCTATAATAAGCTCACTGTCATGATGCTGACCGTCCCGTCCCTGGGAATGTGTGGGTTGAAGCCAGCTCAAGCCTGTTGCTCTCTTTGAAATTCTTTTGTTAGTTGCTCAGTTTTTATGCTCTGTGTTGGGCTGAGCCACGTATTCGCTCCCCCCATGCTGGTCTGGCTAACTTAGGCATTCACACACTTCTAACGAACTCAGGGAGAAACATTTATACCACCAGTTATCCACTCAACTGTGATATAGTCAGTTGATCCACTCAACTGTTGATAGCTGTTTATCTAAACCAGTAGACCACCCTCTGGTCCCCTTGGTGCTATGATAGTCGGCTCTCTTTGTAACAGCTGTGGTCAGTCATACCCTGTACTATCGCCTGAGCTTCACGGGTGCATCACCCTTGCCCATCTCCTCTAGGCCTTCTCTCATTGTAGGGGTTTATTGGCCGGTCACGCTGGGTCAGGAACAATTTTCAACCTGCACTCTTATAGCTTATTAATGAGAAGTAGTATGTGTTTTCCTCTGTTTGGTTTAGCTACAGTGGTTTAATGAATGCTAATGATTGAAGAAGTTGATTCCATATTTTACATGGTGTTTCTGTTGCTGTTCTCTAGCAGAAAAAGGAAATTCTGCTCTCATTTATATGACTGTTAATAGAGGTGAGGTCGAGCTCTGTTGGTAAAATTTGATTTGAAATTTCCCTAGGCTGCAACTTCTCATTTAAATGAATTGAGCCATGAAAAGCACAACCCTTTGCTTCTCTAAATTATATTAATTTAACTGAAGAAAAGGCATAAATTTTCTCAAAAGGTTTTAAAACCTATCTTCCATTGTACTTTATACACTTAATATATTTTAATTATTCATTATTACTGTTTTAAATTCACTTACAATTTTCAAAATGGCCTAGGTATTGTATAATTACGTTACTTTTCCATCTCTTTGAAGATGAAAAATACAATTTTTTCAACCTGTTCAGGGAAAAAAAGTTCCTTAAATATTGCAATGTAATGTAGGTTAGAGTGTAAAGTTGGGTTTACAACACTGACACAGTATTCAATTTTTTCCACTTGTGGTAAATGGTACTGGGAAAACATTAAAGGAAGATGCCTAAAGCTGTTGTAGCTTTCACGGTGCAAAGTGTTCTAGGGACATCTTCGTGCAGAGGGAAGTAGACCTGTTCCATCCAAGTGGCTTCTGCAGATGAAAAGACTCTGGATCTCCTGGAGTTTCATGTGTTTTGGGGGAGTTTTCTAGTAGTACCTAGAGACCAAGTACATCAAGTGAGCCAACACAGAACTCTGAGCACATTTTCCCATTCTTATTCCCTTGTACACTGTTGACTGGCCTTATATGATATCAGAATTAATTGGATTTTTATTATTGGCACTTTTACTTGAATAGCTTGGAAATGTTAAGGGAAACATGTCATGTTGGGGTAAAGGCCAGATGCAAGTTACCATCACTTGGTACCAGTTGCTATAGAACAGCAAGTTGCCAAAGCAGTATACCAATAGAGACACTTCTTTAGGCTTTGTTCCATGTTTTTTTCTCTGTCTTTATTTTTAATAATATATCTTTTATATTTTATAATATAATATAATTTAAATATAATATAAAAAATATATATTCCTGTAATTTTTTCCCTGTTCATTTGGGGTCAGTTACATTTGTATCATCATAATCTGCTTGGGTAGCCAATCAAAAAATGGGGTGTGATTAGAGAGAACGGTGCTGCACATTCCTGCCTGGAAGAAAGAATAATCTTCAGTATTTCAGGGTGCTCAGGACCTTTTCTGAGTTGCTTTTCTTTTGTGCTTCTCCTCCTTTATGTTTTTTCCACATAGTTTAGTATCTATGGTGGAAATTAGCCAACTAAGAAAGTCTGCTGTTCGTGCCTATTTCCACTGTAATTAGCTGTGTAGAAATATGAATAACTTTGATGCCTTCATTTTGGCTTATGCAGTAGCTTTTCTTCTTTCATTCTCTGTAGTCTTCCTACTGTTTCATTACCTCTCAGTCTTTTCTCCAGTAAAAGTTGCTTTACTTCTCCAGGAACATGTAGGTCATGTTACCAACCAATACCATGCTCTGTATTCTTGGCACCAGGGCTCTATTCTTTTGGCATACCTGGGTACCACGTGTTCTGTGTCCAGGGACTCGTGGGAACGTCGTTACTGGTTTACAGACGGGTACCTAAACAGGTGCCCAGCCCATAGGTCAAAAGGCTCGGACAATCCCATTCCAGAGCAATGTAATCAGACTGCTGTTTCTTTTATAAAGTAGCTGATAACGGGCATATATGCATTTGCATATTGATTCTTACAGGAACCATTATTACTGGGGGGGGATACCCTGTCTGAGTTTGAGAAGAACACTGAGGTGCCTCCTACTTTCAGTATTTTTATTCATGTCAAACACAAACCATTTAAATCTGAAAATTTGTCAGAAACTGCACACGAGTAATTATTAAGTGTGAGAGCATGAAAAAATCAAACCTTCCTCCCTCATTTTGTTCATTTGTCTCTAAAACATATGAACATTCATTATTCATGTAGATCAAAAACTGTGTTCAAAACCTAAGATTTGCATACACTGAGCAGCTCAGTAGTTCTGTTTTAGCTTTGTCACCATTTCTGGAGCGAAAATAAATCAACCTAGACTAATCAAACTAAAAAATGTCATGAAATGCTGAATCAGAAATGCCAAAAATTTTACCTCTGTATTTTTGATCAAAACAAAAAGCTTCATTCATGCGAGATTAACGTTTCATATGTGTGGCTTCCTTGCTTTGATACCTTTGGGAAATGAGGTTTTGTTTTTTTTTCTTGTAAGCGCTATTCTCCTGCTAGCTCATTTAGCGGCTCACCCAGAACTATTAATTCTGGGATAGTTGAGAGCAGCAGAGTGAATGAGATGTCTCATTTTATCTGTTGATGCTGGTATTACACTTTAGCTGTTGTTTTCTGGAAGAGACTGCAGTTATTGTTTTAGTTTTAAATGAATCGGAGAAAAACATCCATCATCTATAGCAACTCTGCTGCTGTACATTGCTCCAGGGCCCTGCTTGAATTAATTTTATATGAAGTGTGTGTGTGGGGGGAGAGAACAGCAAAAACTACTTCATAGGTCATATGTAAGGTTGATAGCTCATATGTTGGAAGAAAGGCAATGCTGCTATGCTTGGACAAACATTATTCTTTCTATGTTTCTAGTCTGAGATAAAACAGTAGTTATGAGCTCCTCAGATAAGAAATTTTAAGTGAAGATCTTATCTAGATGATAGATTATTGTAATAATCTTTTTTTTTTTTTTTACTACTTCTTTATGGTGGTGCGTATTGGAAGGAGTAATGATAAACAAAGTTCTATAGAAAAAGAACCGGTACTTCACGAAAGAGTTTTTTCACTTACGCAATGCAGTGAGGTGAGAATACCATGGAGAGAAAACGTCTGTATCTTGAGTTACTTGGAGAACTTGGATCTTTGATTTTATGCTGAATGCCTTTTTTTTTTTTTTTGGTGGGGTTTATTTTCATTGTATTCCCTTGATTAAAATAAAGGAAGAATTCAAGGCAAAGTGAACCTATGGAAGAGGGAAAGACTTTGTTGTGTCTGTGACTATGGGCTTTATTAGCCACAGCTCTTGGGTTTTGTGTCAGCTCAAAGTAAGTATAAATCTAGGCTGAATAAAAAGCATGGAAATTCTCCTTGTACAGGTGTATAACTGATCGCACAAGGTAGAGAACAGTGGAGATTGTCTTCCTTCTCATTTATTTCCTAGTGATTTACTGAGACCTTTTTAGTAACCTTTTCTGTTTCCAATATGGCATCCCAGTTCTGCAGAAGAGCTACCTATCTGCAAAAGACAAATAAGCCATTTCAGACCCATACCCAAGGAACTTTTCCTGAGTTTCTTCAGAAGATAAAATGCACAGTGCTGTGTGTTCCTATCACTTAGCTTTGAAAAGTATGAGCAAGTCTGCCTTCTGTTAAAGTTTACGTTTAGGCTATATACCTTCAGAGTGGGAGAAAATTATTATAAACCAAAAAACCTTTCATGAAGCACTTAAGCAAACTTAAAATGTCTACCAATTTGTTTTGCTTTTTTATCCTGTTCTGTGGAAAAGTTTCTCAGAAGCAAGCTCGGAGATGTGAGTGTTCACTGAGAGTGGAAATAAAAATACAGCACTATGGAATATTTTCAAAGCTTTCCATTTGAATCAGGAACATTGCTTTCTTGATTTATTTTCTTATCCTAGTTTTCTGTCTTGTGTATTTTCTAGAATGACTAAACGTTGAAGACGGCTATTTTTGAGATGAACTCTATTTTGTAGTCATAAAACCAACACTTTTAAAGTTCAAGATATTTAATGACTAAAATCCGTTAAAGGGACTTGAAATTCTTTTCCCCTCTAGTTGATCTGTTATTGTTTCTCATTTCTACTGCAAATTCTTGAAAATGCTGATCAACAAGACAAACAGGATGGCAAATGAAATATTTGTTTCCTGAGGCATTTCCTTCAAATTTCTGTATCACTGAGAGGTACATGCTTGCATAGGAAAATAGGTTTCAAACCCCCAAAAACCACAAGAACCCCTCAAATTTGTCCTCTAGAATGGAGCACAAAGCCTGTGTTTCTGTTTTTACTCTCCTCCAGCGCTCTTCGGCATTGCTGTACTGCTCAATCTGTGTTACCCTATCTCTAGTAACTCACTGGCTGTCTTGTAAATGGCAATCCTAATCAAAGATGAGATTGCATTTTTATAGCTTCTGAAAAGTAAAGATGTCTATTTTTGTGGAGATTATTTCTGTACTTATTTATAGACTCACTGTCCTTTATACTTTTCCTTTTATTTGTAGAGTGGTGAAGTGTATCAGAGTATTTAACTTCCATTTATTCGTGTGTCAAACATCTGGTGCTTTACAACTCTGACCTACATTTTTGATACTGGGTCATGGATTGTTGCTGCAACTATGCAGCTCATGCATATGTATGATCTAAAAATAGTTGCAAGATATTGCCAGTTATCTCATTTTCTTGCACTGCAAAGAATAACATTTCCTATATATTGTTGTTGTTCATTAACTTGGGTGTGGAAGATCTTTATCTGATAGATAAAGAATGTCAAAGATCTCTTCTCTTCAGGTGACGAGGTTTTTATTTTCCTGTATGTATATTAATATCAACAGGAATTTCATAAATATTGTTATGAAGTTCTCAGATTATGATTAAAAAGTTAACCAATTAAAACCAAAGAAAGCTGGGAAGCTTTTTTGTTTTTCTTTTCTTTTTTTTTTTTTTAAAGATAATTCAGTGGGCATTTTTTCTTTTTTTGCATATAGGAAGGGTAATGATATTTTCAATATGGTCCTGAAACTGAAACAGACAGGCCAGCATTATGTTTGTTTTATTTGTTTAGTATAACCACAAATATTCTGACTTCAGTTGTTTGTAACATACAAATTCTATTGTACTACTTTCTATTGCACATACTCCTAGATGGTGCTATTTTTAATTACTTTTAATAGTAAGAAGAGAATATGCAACCATCATCATTGGCTGAAGGATGTTTGTATACGTGCATCCTCATACTACAAACTCAATATCCAGCTTTTAATTAAAAAAGCCTTAACAAGGCCTCTTCATATGGCAGGATTTTGATTATTCTGTCTCTCAGATGCCCGTCACTGTGCAAATAATGTGCAGGCCAAGTCCTCTTTTGGCCAATAGACTTATTTTTATTAAGAGTATCTTCCAATTAATATTTGGGGTAGGCACGTCACTAGAATTGAAAATATTTTTCTCTGTAAATGGTATTTTGCCCTACTGTTATTGAAGTTCTGTCAAGACCAACATGAGAAGACTAAGATGTGTTAGAACAGTAATTGATTATATTAGTACTTCTGAAATCACATCATGTACAACCTGACATAAATCTGGCATGACTACATGCAGAGTTAGACCTCAAGCTAAAGCAAGTCAGAAATGCAGACATTAATCTAGATATTTTTATGGTACAATCACTGAGCAGCTCGCTATAGGTCTTTACTGAAGTGATGAGAGTAATTCTATAGAGATCTCTTGTGTGTCTGGAGAGAGCAAACATATTCAGTTCACAGGATTTCACAGTAACCAGAGCTTTACAATTTAATGCTTGCTTTTTCATGGATGCTCAGTTTAAAAACAAGGAAATTTTAAACAAAACAAAAAAAATCCAGTACTTGTACTACTTAGTGATATTTTCTTAAAAGCTATGCTTCTGGTGAGAAGCTGCAGCAGAATACTGTTGTGATAGTATTGTCAATTTACATGATTAAAAAGGGATCTATTACCTTAGGCTGTCAAGTGCATTAAACTAGTAGCAGGAAAGCATTCTTTAATGTACTTTCATTTTATTTCATTTAAGTGTCACATATAGCAGGGTTTTTTTACAGAAATATTTTTTAAAACAAAATATTGTGTGAAAGCCATCATTATTTAACCATCACTAAAGCCACAAACTTGGAACATTTGCATTTTCTTTTTATTGTAAATTATATTTAGTATTAAAAATATATATGTAACTTGATTACATATGCTTTTATACATATTTTCTTTGCTGCAGGTTGTATTCAAAGTGTTGGCAAATATGGTCTAATGCTGGTACTTCAGTAGTGTATATGGGATGGTTCATGTACAAAAGTACATATAATAATACGTGCAAGTCCACAGCAGAGAAATCTAGGGGTTTATGGCTCTTTGGGAATGCCATTACGAAACACAAGGATTTAATTCCATTCTATTCTTGAAGTTTTATCTGTGCCATTACTTCCATCTCTGCTCTTCTGTTGACCCATTAAACTTACTTTTATTAAAATGGGAAGAACATAATTTCAGTCTTAACATAGCCTGCAGAGTCATTATTCACTTATGCCTGTAACAGCTTTTGCAGGAAATTACTCGGAGCATAACCTTATTTCCTGGTAGTGTCAAATGTTTTCACTCCTTTTGCATTGTACAAATAATAGCTTGATCCCTCTATTGAAAAATGGAAGGAAACCAATTTTGAGCCTGTTTGTTCTTATATAGCACTGACTATGCCCCCAATGATGATGATGTCACTGTTAATAGAACAGCACTAAGATATGTAAAATAGGAGTCACAAGTTGTAGATGCTTAGAGTAATAACTTTTCCTATAGGAAGTTGCTCTCACAAGAGTTGAAGATTTTCACCTACATTTTTTAAAATGGAAAAGTAAGTGTTAATTTTTCAGAGGTCATTCATTTTCATGAACTTACGATGGGCGAATGCATCTAACCTAAAGGGCTAATGTCACAGATAGAAAATAATCAGCCAGAATGGTAATATAATTACTTAGATTTATAAGGAATTTAAATAAATGTCTGGACTGTGGCATTCTCTGGGCTTGTTACGTAGTAATTTTGTATTTTGAGAAGCATTTTGCGTGATGTTCTCAAGCATTCTGACATCTTTAACCCATAGTCTTACAAGCAATACGGTATGTTGTACACAGGGTGGTATGTATTGAGATCATCATCATAAGCTTAGCAAGGTTAAAGTCTGATCGAGTGCCTGCTAAAGTCAGAAGAGTAACCCAGTGAGCACTGACACTCTGGCTAGCTACTGTGTGACTGAAGTATTTTGATAATTAACAAAGAATATAGCTCTTCTTGAATGTTAATAGGAAAACTATCAAAGCATTCTTACTTCAGGCGACTATTTTTCCATGTTTGCTTTATCCAGCATGTGTTCAAAAATGTATTGCTGATTTCGGAAGAACCATTAAGAAATGAATAATGCCAACTAGTAAATGATGCAACTGGTTTTGTGCTGTGGCAGTTCATAGTACAGGAGCGAGATACGAGCCAAAATGATTAACTGTCAAAGCAGTTGTGGCTTTATACTGACTGCATTTGTGTAATGTAAATAATGAAATGCTAACTAATGGATGAAATAGCTGCATTTTAAATAAAATGTTAAATACAGCAGGAAGTATGTCTACTGTTGACATCCAAATTGCTGGAAGAATATGGACTTTTGCCTAATACACAGCACTTGGTTTTTTAATTGATGAAAAGGTGGACGTTATGATCTCTTAGATTTGTTTATCTGGGAAAAAAATATAAAATAGTCCATTAAAAATGGAGTAGTAGTAAGGGCTTAAGTGCATGTTAGCAGTCCTTGTAAATGTGAAAACTATAGGGACTTGAGAAGTTCTAAAGTTTACAACCTTTATGGGTATTCATTGTGATGATATTTGGAAATTTTGTTTAAAACCAAGAAAAAAATCTAAGTTCTTAACAGGAGACAAAAAAAAGGAAGTTGATGAAACTTCCATTCTAAAGATATTCTACTATGTATCTATTGCATTTCGGTATAATAGTAAAAGAAGTTTAATTCTGCAGAGGACTTAGTTATGAAAGCAATGTCATTAAGACATTGAGAGCCATCTGCCATTTAACCAAAAATAGCAGAAACTTCTTGAGGAATCACATGCATCGTAATTTTAGAGGGAGTCTATTTTTCAGAGCGAGTGGGACAAGACTAGGAAACCAGAAACAAGTTTCCAGGCTGTAGGATCTATATGTGGAAACATGTGCGTTTAGGTATATACGAGCTCTAAGGTAATCAAATTACTTAGGAGTGAAATGCTCAATGCACTTTGCCTTCTAGCCATTTAGGTATTTTTTGAAACAATAAAAGTATCCTTTCTTAATTTATAATACACTTGCAGTAAGTATTAGTCTGAATTCATACAACTCTTTAATTTGTCAAACCACACTAGATTTTTATTTGCTTAAAATGGATCGTTGACTTTCAAGGTGTCAGGATGTTCTGATTGACTTTGGTTGTTTCCTGGGTAAGAGACACCAACCAGCTCGAATATAACCTTGGCACAGAGCTTGAGAGAGTGCTACAGCACAGTCATGTGCTTGATGAGCATTCTAGGAAAGGATCGTGGTTTATAAATAGCTCCAGATATAATTAGCGCACCTTTGCTTCCCTAAGAGGAGGAAGTAGGAGCAGCATGAAGTAGTGTTATTGGTTGTCTGGTGTAAGGCTTGGTCCGTTAAGGTTGTCACTTGCCAAAGTGTCAAAGAAAAAATGTTGGAATCATGAGAAAGTTATCCTATATATTCTATCTTCTGAGCCTTGTGGGAGTATTAGGTTGGATAGCTGTACTGAAATGTCTGTGAGGATGTAGACTATTATCTCTAGGGAAAAAATATTTAGAGATATCTATGTACAGTCTTGCTTTAAAAAACACCCAAAACCCGCCCCCTACACCACCACTTTTTTTGGGCTCTTAGTTTAATTCCAGGTTTTGGTTCAGTCCCTCTATTCTCTTTTCTTTCATTTCTCTATCTGTGTTGGACGAATAGTTTTGTTACTGAAAGGATTTTTGATTGTTCTTAATCTCAGTTCAGGTTTTCATGATACAGAGCTTGGCTGAACAGTAGTAATGTTGTTAAAAGTTTTTCATAGGCCTTTCTCTTTCGCTTGCCTTCAGCGAGTCCTTTAAAACTTGAGAAATATGAATTCCCCCCTCTGATCAAATCTGAAATGTCAAGTGCAACTTCATAAATCACACTTCTAAAAGACTAAAAAGGGGAGAGAAAGTTGAAGAAATGAAAATCAGTAACTAGTTATTTGTATCTGCAATTTGTTTCTCCACATACATGTTAGAATTCTTTGAGAATTTGTGAGACTATTACAAATAGTTGCAAATGCTCTGTGTAAAGAAGTCTTTCTCCCTCATAGTCCCATTATTTTTTAATTGCTTTTAAAGAGAATAAGGAGTAGTATGCATCTGGAGAAAGACTGGGTCCGGCACAAAACCTCTGATTTGGAAATAGTTATAGCTTTGCTTAGCTTGCTTGAAGGGTTTGAATAGCGAGGGTGATATTTGCAATGAACAGCGTGCTGTCCTTAGACCCTTTTTCAAGGAGGCATACTGAGCCAAAGTAGACCTCTGTCGAAGTTGCCTTAAAGTGTTTGGCGGTGCTTTTATCTGGGGAGCAAGTAAAGTCAATTAAAACATAGATGAATTTTCTAACTTCTTAAAAGTCAATGATCCATTTAAATAGGTGAAAATGTAGTGCACTAGGACAATTTCTCTGAAGAATTATGTAAATGCAATACTTATTTGTAACTGTATCATGAAGAAAGAAAAGATATTGTCGTTGTTTGAATAATATGGAATAAATTAGTATATTGATTTAAAACACAGTGTGTGTATTATAGGTGATACCTGCAGGCAATTATATGAACATGGTTGGCTTATATTTGCAGTTAAGTCAGTCATTGATGGAAAATCACTTTCAAATGACCAAGGACTGGCATTTCTGTATATTTTTCCTTCTGCCAAGTGTTTCAGGAAGATTAATGTATGCTTTATTAACTAAATTGTCATATTCAAGAAAGTGTCGTAATTTTTTTCCTCTCCAAATGAGGAAAAATGCTAAGGATTTTTTCAACTTTCTCTGCAAAATTACTTTTTTTCCTTTAGGTCAGGAAAGTGTCTGTTTCTGTACAGATAAAAAAAATAATAAGTTAGCCAGCAAAAAATTTACACCCCCCGTTTTTTGTTTTTAACTTCCTCACGTATCTAATTGTTTTCTCTGTCTGTATTTTGTGTTTCATATCTTGGCTCTGGGGTTTTTTTATACAAGTGAAAATCAAGTCTAGATCTCACCATGTCAATAAATTCCATCCAAGTCAGTTGTGTAAGAAACTGATTTCCTCCTAATTTTCAATTAAAATTGTAGAAATACAATTTTAATAACGTATCTTAAGCCTCTCTCACTTGCCTTTTGTGAAAGTATATCAGCCTAGTGAAACAATGCATAAAAATGAAATGAGTGTGGGAACCCTCAAAGTAAGGCTCTGGGCATTGAAATTTATGGAGGAGGGTACATACTCTGTGAGCACTATTTCAAACTCTGCATGTGTGTGGAAAAAACAGGGTGCATGGCAGTAGAAAATCCTTTCTTGAGTTTGTCTGATGAGATGCTGTGATGAATTCTATAAAATCTTATGAAAGCTAATAAAATCTTTATCTCCTTGAGAGTATTTACAGAATCACAGAGTCACTGCGGTTGGAAGGGCCCTCTGGTGATGGCCTTAGTCCAACCTCCTGCTCAAAGCAAGGCCAGCTGGAGCAGGTTGCTCAGGGCTGGTTTGAGTATCTCCATGGATGGAGACTCCACAAGCTCTCCAGCAACCTGATCTCTCTCACAATTAAAAAGCTTTTACTTATGTTCAGTCAGAATTTCCTGTATTTCAATCTGTGCCTGTTGCCACTTGTCCTGTCACTGGATACCAATAAGAGAAGTGTGGCTTGGTCTTCTTTACACCCTTCCATCAGGTATTTACACACATGAGTAAGATGAGCCTTCTCCAGGCTAGACAGTCCCAGCTCTCTCTCAGCTTCTCCTATGTCAGATGCTCCAACCCAGTGGAGCCCTTCTCTGGATGTTCTCTACTTCATCCATGTCGCTCCTGTACTGGGGAGCCCAGAACTGGACCCAGCGCTCCAGTTGCATCTCACCAGTGCTGAGTAACATCATCCTGCTGGTGACGTTCATCCTAATGTAGCCCAGGATACTGTTGGCCATCTTTGCCTCAAGGGCACATTGCTAGTTTTTGATCAACTTGATGTCCATCAGGACTCCCAGGTCTTGTTCTGCAAAACCGCTTATCAGCTGGCTACTTTTCAACCTTCTTCATAAAAGGAAGGAAGTCCTAAAATTTTCATGTTTCCTTTTTACGTAACTTTTTTTCCCTTGCTTTTGCGAAAGATAATTTGAATATGCTATGAAATTATTAATCTAAAGTGCTGCTATCAAATCCTGAAGAGGCTGTTTCTCCATTCGGACACACAGGCTTGCTTTCTTCAGTACGGATTCCTTTGCAGAACTGATGAAATTTTCTTTGAGTTAACCTTAACTGCCAGTTCTGCAAATCAGCTTCCTCAGCAAAACTGTAGAAATGTTAAATTTATCAGCAAGTCTTAGAAGAAGTCAGGAATTGTGAAAGGAAGTTGGAAGTTTCATTACATTATTTCCAATGTTAAGCATGCTGGCTGAATTTCTAGATTCCTTTTATTTATAATAAATCTGGTTGATTCTTGCGTTACATGAAATGTGTTTAGAAAACATTTCAAATGTTTTCCAAGATCTTTCTTCAAAATAATTAATTTTTATCCATTTTCTTGTTATAACTACCATATAGTTGTTGACCTGTATTCTTCCTTGTGAGTGAAAAATGATTCCTGCAAAGGGCTGAAATACTGACTAAAATGAGATTTAGTGTTATTAATAAGCACGTGTTAAATGCTGCACTTGTCAGAGGTGTACCATTTAATACAGCATCTGATGACTGTCAGTTATGATTACCTCCTCAAGAGGGTCCTGTAAGACACTTAACTGGTAGCTGTGAATCTTGAAGTACTTGCCCTCATACTTTTAGGCCTGTCCCCAGCATGTGTGCTCTACTAGGTCTTGTGATAGTGTTTCCTATTTTCAGCTCTTTTTGTAAAGCATCAAAGATGATCCCATCCAAAGTTTGTTCTGGCATTTCTAACCACCTCTTTTTCTGAATATCATCAGTATATGATTATGCATCATTGACTTTAAGATTATATATTTAAAAGATATATTATTATCATCATCATCCAGGTATCTCGATTACATTTGGATACTTTGTTGATAATTTATAGCGCTTTCTTTAGGGAATGCAAGTATTAAGAAGTGCATTTCAATTCTTAACTCAATATAAGCAAGAAATTAAATCAGATGCCAGTAAATCAGTTGTTCTTTGGAAAAATAGCTAAGCATGTTTTATAAGTTCTTGACCTCTGCTGCACTTGCTGCAACTATAGCTAGGTTATAACTGCAGTGACACTGATAATGAGTGTTATGTATTTACAATTAGGAAATGTTAATTGCTAATTTTTAATTGTTTTAATTTTTAATCAGTGGAATAATTATACCCTCAATCTAGAGCTGATCATCATTAAGTGAATATACATGTAGGAAATACAAAACAATTATGGATCTGAGCATCTGCTCAAGTGTCACCTTGCAGTCTCTTCTAAAATTCGGGCCAGAAGTCCCAGATGCCTCTGAACTCTTATTAACATGAGAAGGTAGAAATTGCCATCCTGTAACGATGCATCTAGTCCTATGTTCTCAGTTGCAGCTACTTCAGAGGAAGGAGGAGTATCTTTACAGATATGTCAGACAAAGGAATTGTAATAATCACTATTATTTTGAATTCAGATGTTCTAATCCATTTATTTATCTGTATTTTTGCGATTCACTGAACTTTTAGGAACATCATAAAATGTGAGAGAAAGAATATGATGAAAATAGAAGCTTGCAAAGTTCGGAGTAAAAGATCCCTTTTCCACTCTGTAAAACATTACAGACTTTTTTCTTAAAGCATGCTGAACCAGTCTGTTTCTCTAGCTTTCATTTTGAAGGCAGGTGAAATATGCAGAGTAAGCAGTTATTTATGTATTGTACCTATTGTAAATGAATGAGTCGAAGGTGATCCTGCTGACATATACTGGTGGAATAAACAGGGGGCGGGGGGGGCAGGATCAAGAGGAATCTTAATTTCATTCTAAATCTAGAAGGACTTTATCTTTCAGAGAACCTCTGCCTGCCCCTTTCCATGCCCCTGTCAAGAGAAGGGGGAGGGGAAAAAAAAAAAAGGGATATTGAGAGTTCAAAAGCATATATTCTAGGCTTAACCATTACTTGCTTAATTGAAGCTGGCCTGTTGCCTTGCCTACTAGGCATCGTGAAGGACTTCAGCAAGCTCTACCCAGTGCCTCTTACTGCTTTAACTGGTTGTGGGGGACATGACTTCAGTTTGCAGCCACTCTCTGTGACTTCTATTGAACCTCCATAAGCCAAAGTAACAAAATGCACATTTTCTATTGTATTATATTTAGTCTGCTTCAGAGAGACCTTGTGTGTGTGTGTCTTTAAACAAATTGCAAACCAATTTCTAGTGAATATTTATTAAACTCTTCCCAGTGTCTCTGGGCATATTTGGCAGGGTTGGTAGAATGGCTCTGCAGGAGTTCCCTGCATGGGAGGAGGCCATGAACTACTGTGTGCTGTTTTTGCTGGTTCCACTTATCTCCAAGACTGATGTAAACACCCGACTGCATTCCAACACTGCAGCCTATTAGGGGACTATGTGGTGTCCCTGTTCAGGCATATTTAAGAAAGAGGGGCAGAAAGATGATGTTGAAGACGTGGAGGAGATGGTCTTGGAAGTTGACTGTTGAAGATGCGCTGTTGTAACGATGGCTGGAAATGTGCTCTTGGAAGGAGGTGTTCAGTGCCAAAGTGGGTCACTTCTGAAGGGGCTATAGCCATGCGTCACCCACATTAAGGCAGGGACACCCCAAAGGGATGGCAGCCTGTGGGCCACACGTGCCAGAGCAGGGACACCCCTGAGTGTCTGCAGCCCATGGAGGACTGATGCTGGAGCAGAGAAAAAGCACCAAGAAGTAAAGAGCAGCAGAGGAGAACTGCTATGCACTGCCCCCAGTCTCCTGTGATGCCTGGGATGGGTCAAGAATAACCTGTCACGTACATAAGGAAAGTTGAGATGAGGCATGGGGGAAAGAAGCTGTTTGGTGTAGGATGAGCATGGGGAAGAGGAAGGAAGAGTATTTACTGAAGTAGTTGTTTGATTTATTTTGGTTTTTTTCATGCTCCTCTCTTTTCCCAATACCCAAATCAGTGATCAGAAGTTGGTGTTGATAAACAATAAATTAAATTAAGTAAAGATTTCCCAAGCTGAGACAGTTTTGTCCATGGCAGCCCTTAGAAAAAGAAACAGCAACTCTTTGATTCAGCTACTTCAGAAGTGGAGTTCCCGGATTCTTTGCTGGACATGCAGATATTCCTGACTTAAACTAATATCTAAGCAAGAAAATCAATGATACTATGGTACCTTTGAGAGCTGTAGAACTGAAAATTCAACTTCAAGGTCAAGCTTTCAGTTCTGATTCAATTTATTTATTTAACCTGAAGAAAACTCATGAGGTGTTAAACGTTTGACTTCTAATGTGATTCTTGAAAGAGGTGATACATTTATACTTGTACAAAAACATTCAATATAAAGGGCAGCTGTCAAAAAACTATAAAATAATGGAACCAGATTTAAAAGGAAAATTCTGAGTTGAAGTCCAAGATTCCAGTCCAGTTAAATGATAAATGACAAATGCCCTTGAAATCAATATTTTTTTTCAGTCAAGTCACCTTTCTGAAAGTTCTTAATTTCCATGATGAAACACAAATGTGTGATGTGATGCTCAAAAGTACAAAAGAACCTTGCATAATTCATTTTTTTCCATTCAATGTATGTAATATTTTTACATTGTGCATGCATTTTTATTCTTGCATTGTGGTAAGTGTCCTTTCAATAATGGTAGATCAATAAAAACACTGGATTTTTTTCCAAATATTTTTTTATTGAAAAGGAGGCTGTTTGCAGGAATTTGTCTTTCCTTTCAGAATTGCAAACAGAACAGCTGAAAGAAGTATTTGTAGCTAATAGGAAAGTCAGTCAGATTCAGGTCTATCAAAATATTTATTTTTCTACGTAAAATTGTATTGGGTATATTCAGTCTAGATGCTTGTTTGGTGTTTGCCACGTCTTTTAAGGCAAATGTTAAGAAACAGATTTCGCTTAAATAGGTAATGTCAGTTGAAAATCTGGTCCATTGCTTGTTTCTGCCCTTCCTAGAAATTTCATAAACAAGACAGTATTTTACAAATTGTGTTTTCAAGGAAGGAGTGAGTCATCAGGGCTTGTGAGAGCATTTCCTTGTACATGAGGAGGTTCATCTATGTCTGAAAAGATAAATAGGTGTATAGAAATGACTGTTTAACGTGAGGAAACGCGGAATGGTTGCTTGCCTGAAACTGCCAAGATGGTAGTTTCTCTCTCTATTTTTTTAAACTGTAAATAGACGTACAGGAATAATCGGGTCATAGAAAAACCATTAGCAGTACCTGATCTTCTCTGGCAGAAGACAGGGAACTAATTTTTCTGGTATCTGCAGGCACACAGCTATAAAATGTTTTTACTTCGACTTGGTTCTACTTTAGAGACTATGAAATGCTTCCTCAAATACTGTAGTGTCTTTTCTTCTTTTCTAAATGCAGAATGAGTGTTTAAAAGCCAGGTCTTGTATTCCTGTCAGCAAAATACAAACTGAGAATACTCATGAGGTGAGTAGCAGGGTAGTAACTGAAACCATCAGAACTTTATAAAAACTGATTTAGTAAAAATGTAAAAAGCTCTGAGGGATTCTATGATGTACCTAAAAAATCAGTGCAGAAACAAAGAAAATATTTAAGACCGTTGGATGGGAAGTATGTGATAGCAATGACAACGCTTCAAAAATACTTAAAAATCCTTTGACATAAATGTACATGTACATGCAGTTATTTGTGTGGTTTTATCTGTATGTATACATATATACACGTTATGTGTGTTCCCTGGTAGGGAAAAAATTAGGAATTATAGGAAACTTCAGTGCTTTTAAAGAGGCTATGTGAAAATCATGCATTAAATGTTCAGAAAATGTACTAACTGATGAATGGGTGAGCCAGTTCAGAATAAAAATAAGACAAGTTGGATTTTCTTTGTATATACCTTTGTAAGCAAAACTCAGTCATCCACTATTTATGAACATTTGGAAACACTTTTTGTGTTCACCTCCAGATATTGTCTGAGGCCAGTTCTTCGGCTT
The DNA here is from genome assembly GCF_000699145.1 of Aptenodytes forsteri. Lineage (NCBI taxonomy): Eukaryota > Metazoa > Chordata > Aves > Sphenisciformes > Spheniscidae > Aptenodytes > Aptenodytes forsteri. Next base: position 13,514,314 of record NW_008796218.1, on the reverse strand, counting down.
GTGAAGATGACTATCTTTTTTTTTTTTTTTTAGTGCCATGTTGAAGTTTAATCCATTGAAATTATTATTCAAGGTTTCGAGTGATTATTCATTTAAACAGAGTTTGATCTTCAAACCCTTCAAAAGTCTGCCCAATACAGTTTTTTGTTACTGGATTTCAAAGAGGGCTTAAAGGTGGGATTGCAGCATTGGAAGGGAATGCTGGTGTGACTGTAGGGTCACACTGGGACTTAAAGGCTGGAGGCATGTCTGTTTTAGTGACTCCAGGGCGGTCACAGGATTTTATAGCATACAACAATTTTCTGAGATTCTATGGCAGAAAAAAAGCTTATTAATTTTTATGTACGTGATACTCAATAAATTTGAGTGTCGTCATTTTATATTTTTGTTTTTTATTGGGAAAACATTTCCTACTTTCAGAAAAGATGTATCACTTTTACATTTTATAAGAAATAAAGTGTGTCCTAGCAAAAATATAACTGTCAAATGCATTCCAGTGCCTGAACATTTATCAGTCTTAGTAGCCATATGAAATTCAGTGAAGGTAAGTCACAGCTATATATATTAGGTGAAGCTTTGGTGGTGGTGAACTCAGTCAGCGCTTGATGTCAGCATGCTTTAGCATCCACCATGTGAAAGAAAAATGATTACCATCAGAATTACGGAATGTTTATAATATTAAACTAACATTTATGGCACACTGATCTCTGTTAACAGTGGTAACATGGTTCCAGGTGGTTTAGAGACATAGATGAGAGTCCCTGTTGTAAAGCGCTTGCCTTTTATGCAAACCTATCAGGTAATGGCCGAGTGTAAGGGCAGCCTTTCTAAAACCTTGTTTAAGAAAAAGGAAAAGGCTTTTTGTTAACACTTCTAATTGATGATTTCTGACTGATTTTTATCTTATTTTGTTTCTGTACTAAACTGTGTAAGTGTTATTAAGTAGTGGGGAAAGGTGTTGTTCCTTTATGTGGCAGCGTTGAGAGAAGTCCACAAGACAAATGGAACTTTTTTTTGGGGGGGGGAGAAAGACACATGTAATTTGGTATTTAGTGAACACATTGTGGGTTTTTCAGAATTGAAGACCATCAATGACAGAACGATTCTTGCTCATACTTTACGGTCAAACCTGAGTCCATAAACTTTTTGCTAAAGTAGAATTTCAAAGTTTAGTAAAGCAATTATTTATTAACATATTTATTTCTCCTGTGCCATCCTGCAGAACACCCTTCCTAGAGGTTGGCAATAGGTGGTCATGTTGAATTCAGAGTGCCAGCATACTCTAAAAAAGGAAAATTAACCAGATGGACTGAGTACTTGAAACAAGATTCTTCTGTGAAAAACCAGGATACACATAAGTAGAGTATCCTTTTGATTTGACTAACAGAAAAAGTGCAACTGTTTTATGCGTATCCAAATGATCGATTCTCTTTGTAAGTGAGAATCAACATAGGCGAACTTCAGTACTTCTAAAAATGTTTTCATTATTGAATTTGAGAGCGTCTCTGCTTCAGTGTGTTCTTGAATCGTCCAAAGAGACTTCAATTTTCAGGGGCCAAGTGCTGTGTGAAAGTCAGTTTTCTTTGGACTTTTTTTTTTTTAAGCCAGATTCCTTAATAATCTGTACAATAGCCCAGGTCAGTTTCATAGCTCCTAATTTACAGCTATTTTTGGAAAAGGTATTGCTGTTGAACTTATGTTCAGCCCCTTAACCTCCTCTTATTGTTGCAGAAATCTGGAAGGATGGTTGTATAGCAAAAAGTTACTGTTCATATACATCTAATATTGATATTAGTCATGCCAAGAAGGAAAGTGGAGGAACAGGATACGATAATTTAGTGATGATGAAATATTACTGGGGTGTCTTTGGTTCTTAAATTTATGTAAAAGGATAATGAAAGGTGTTACAAGACTGGCTCTTATGTATTGAGGCTTGACATGATGACTTAATTTTTTTTTTTTTTTTTTTTTTAAAGCATCTAACACTTTTAGCTGTCAGAGCAAATATGTGCTGGTTTACATAGCTTTGTAGATTAAACTTCCCAGTGGTGATTTGGTGGGCTTGATGATTGTATTTACAAAAAGTAGATGTCAGTCTTCTACAGGGTCTAGTCCTGATAATCTCATACATCAGTTTAATTCTGGTGCATGTTCACTGACTTAGTAGTCACTTATTTCATTCTAGCATAGAGCAGAGAAGAATCAGAACAGATTTTTTCCTTTACAGCTCACTATAAGAATGTGATATCAATATTTTGTCATTTCCAATGGCATGTCAGTTCTTCTGTACTTGAATGTAGCTCATGAATAACTACCATTCTGGCTACTTACTGAGGTTAAAAAAGAAAAATAAATTACCTGATAAAATCATGCCTGATCAAAAATGGATAAATGGAGCAAATACTTACTTACCTTGCAACTTTGTTCTCAGTTTTCTCAAAGACAGCTATTTCCCCTCACTGTTTAATTGAGAGAAAGTAGGAATATAAGTGATGTCACATGTATTATAAGCATCCAAATGATTTTAGAGTGATGAATGTTATGGAAATAAAAGATTAGTGTTTTGGGAAGAATTTTTAAACAAAAACATTTTCAATAGGTGAAAGGGGAAAAATACGATAGTGGAAGGAGGAAATTAATACGTTTTCAGTTAGAATTCATTAAATGAAGCTTTATATATATGTTTGTTCTGTATAATTTCTGGACCAACTGAATTTAGAGGCTAACAAAAATCTGTTCGTTTGTTCTAACAGTTCTAGCACAGGCCCTGAGGGTTGGGAGGCTTGGGGCAGAGTATAGTGCTGGATGTCAAACTTGGTACACTTCATCTGATTCTGTTTGAGGTTTATTATATCATTGATAATCAGATCTACTCATTAGGAATAGAAAAGGTAGGTGGTATTTGAAAGAAATTGATAAAATCTTGTGTTTGTAAAGGCAACTTCTTACTGTGGCATCTGGCAAGGCTTTGAAAAGATTGCAAGTTAGGTTGCTTCATCTAATTCTAATGAACTTCTTGAGCTCACTAATCAAACCTCAGTGTGCTCTATGTTGTGTGTTTTGGTGGGTTTTGGTTTTTTTGTTTTGTTTTCAGTCTAGTGTTTCTCTATTTTTGATTTTCTGTCCTTTCTTCTGCACGTGAATTCCTGCCATATGAATTTTAATGTCGCATTACAGGTTGGAGGGTGTGCAAGGAAAGCCTGACAGCAGGCAGCAGACAGACAAACCCTTGGACAGAGTTTACTGTAACACTGCCGGTAGTCTCCTTAGATATTTTAACAAACAAGGGTTTCCTCTGTCTCTTGCTCAAATACAAGAATGAAAGTACTATAAATAAGGGGGGTATTTGTACTCTACTTAAAAAATATTCTTTCGTTAGGAGACTTTGCAATAAATTCGAACGTTTGGGGGGGGAGATGAAACACTTCCTTTTAACTATGTGGTAAACCTGTTATTCTGCTCCTGCTTCTGCCTTCTTTTAGTTTGCTTTCTTTTATTTGATTACCTGACAGATGCTGTTCCTCTTTCCAGTTAATAAGTACTATGTGTATTCAGTATGGAGTAGAAAATAAAGATTAGATTGGAAGATAGATGGTACTTTAAGTAAACGCTTCTAGGTCAATACTGGAATGGAGATGGTTTTTGTTACAGGTTACAGATCTGTAACAGCAAAATTGACAAATCTACTTTCTCCTTAGTTCAGAGTTTAGGTATGCCTTAGAAATCTTTATTTCGGTAAAACTTGTGTTTTCCTTGATCAGTGTAAGTGCTGAGTATGACTGTCATTTTAGTGGTGCTTGCCATTGTCTTTGTTAGACCTTGCTTCATTTTTATTTGGAAACAAACAGGTTACACCATTGTTTTTAGAGGCTGAAATAATACCGCCAACATTTCTTCCTGCTACCAACCTACAGTTTTCTAAGTTTAAAAAAAAAAAAAAGAGATTGAGAATGATACGTATTTATATTTCATACCTTTGTCCCCACCACAATCACTTGATCTTAAAGCAAGTTTATAGATTCATAATTTGCATAGTATCATATTAGTCTCCTTGATTATGTTTGATATTTCTCTGAAGGTATGATTCATTACCATGGAAATGACAGCATAGTCTGTTTTCAAGCTAATTGCTGTATAGAACATAAAAATGAGTTCCTTGAGGTTTAAATTGCTCATACAATTCATATCGGATGTCAATCTAGGTTTGCCCAGTGTACCTGGAATACTAATTATAACAGTAATGAAAATGGTCTGTTCGTACCTTAGGAGACAAGCTGCTTGACTGCTGGGAACCTGCAGAGTGAGAACGTCTGGAGTAGGTTTATGTACAAAATATTAGACAACCAGGGTCTGGATCATTAAATAACAGATTACGGCATCAAAAATTAGCCTTTGAGCCTTTCAGCATAAAGCTAATGATAATAAATTCCTAGCTGCCAGGTAGAGTGCATTTGTATTTTCTGTTCAGCTGCTGGAACCCTGAGGACAACTAATTTCTATATACATTCCTTTGTAGTGTTATGTACCTTCATGAGTGGGCTGTAGGCAGCAGAGCACGTGTATGAACTGAGTACAACAAAAAGAAAGTGCAGAAAACCTCCTTATCGTAATACTAGATCATCTATCAGTCCTTAAATGTATCTTTGGGATTGACAGCAGCATTGCACTCTGGGGATTATAAAAGTGAAACGGACCATATTTGCTAAAAAGAGCCAGACGTTGCATTGTTTTTTAAATGAGGGTTTATTTTTCTGTTTCTTCCATGGTGTTTACATCAGGGATTTGCCTGGTTACTCACAGTTCTGCTCCACTGGTGTGTAAAGAGAGTAGCTGCAAAAAAGGCCCCCAGGCCTTAGGATTCCACTTTCTGTACGTATCGTCCTTCCGTGTACTTCAAATACGATGCTTTCCCTACCACTTGGCAGTTTTAAACTTTCAGAGAACGCATTTGAAAAGAAGGGGATAGGAAAGCACCGTGGGTGAACTACTTGGCACCGGCTGCTTCACTGGATTTGGACTACTGTGGAGGTCCTGTGAGTTAAATTTTGTAGGAAAAAAATATATATTGTAAGCTTAACAAGAGATTATAGGGCCAGGGGTAGGTTCTGTCTTGTGTTGTATATCTACATATGACAGAGCAAAAGAAGCTTGTTCTTTGAGTTAGTTTCATTAAACAAAAGCAATTTCTATCAAAGATAGTCTATGTTAAGATTTCACTGTTAAAGCCATCAGATCCAGATGCTTCTTTTTTCCACTAAGTTTTGTCTGTTTAACATAGATATTTTTTCATGCTGTTCTAATTAAAAAAAACTACACTCCATAAGGTAAATAGACAGCTTTGCCAAAGATAGCTTAAGCATAAGTTGTAAACAGGCTGTACAGGGCAAAGCTTAAATATGTAGAGGAGGATACTGCAGCTATCAGGGAGACTTTCAGTTAATTAAAGAACTAGATTATTTTTTGCTAAGAACAATTTAAAACATAGCTCCCTGCCTCCCCCCACCAAAAAAAGAACTGTATGAGTACTGGTTTTTCCTGTTCTCTTCTTTCTTTCCTCTGGACCACGTTTGCTGAAGAGCCTTAGCTTCACAGGTTATTTCAGACTATGCAGTAGAAAATTAAGACTTAGACATCAGTTTTTGAACACCTAGGGTCCAGTGATCATAATTCCTTCAGTTTGGCTACATTAAAAATAGCATAAAAATACTTAAACTAGGCTATATGAACTTAATACTGGACTTTAAAAACTCACTCTAATGTGAATGATAGTGGATAAGAATTTAATACATCCTTAGAAACTGGCAGTAGGGAACTATTCAAAGATCTCTTGGGGAAGTATATAAGTTTTCTGAATACAGCACTAAAGCAAAGGTTATAAGACTTGGAAAGAATACACGTGAAGCTAAAATAGAAATGAACTCCTTACAGCTGTCCAACTCTTAAAAACAAGACACTCTCCTGCACTATCCATCGTAGTTGAGAAGTTGTGGCAGTCCGGTGAAGTTCCCACTGACTGGAAGGGGAAACACACGACCCCCATTTTTAAAAAGGGAAAAAAGGAAGACCCAGGGAGGAGCTACAGGCCAGTCAGTCTCACCTCTGTGCCTGGGAAGATCATGGAACAGATCCTCCTGGAAGCTATGCTAAGGCGCATGGAGGTCAGGGAGGGGATACGAGACCGCCCACATCGCTT
>NW_008796218.1:13476491-13507457 GCF_000699145.1 Aptenodytes forsteri | reverse complement strand
ACTGCGTCCAGCTCTGGAGCCCTCAGCATAAGAAAGACACGGACCTGTTGGAGCGGGTCCAGAGCAGGGTCACGAAAATGACCAGGGGGATGGAACACCTCTCCTGTGAAGAAAGGCTGAGAGAGTTGGGGTTGTTCAGCCTGGAGACGAGAAGGCTCCAGAGAGACCTTATTGCAGCCTTTCAGTGCTTAAAGGGGGCTTATAAGAAAGATGGGGACAGACTTTTTAGTAGGGTCTGTTGCGACAGGACAAGGGGGAATGGCTTTAAACCAGAGGAGGGTAGATTTAGACTAGATATGAGGAAGAAATGTTTTACGCTGAGGGTGGTGAAACACTGGCCCAGGTTGCCCCGAGAGGTGGTGGATGCCCCATCCCTGGAAACATTCCAGGTCAGGTTGGACGGGGCTCTGAGCAACCTGATCTAGTTGAAGATGTCCCTGCCCATGGCAGGGGGGTTGGACTAGATGGCCTTTAGAGGTCCCTTCCAACCCAAACTATTCTATGATACCTCTTCTCTAATTCTTGGATGTGTGATACTAGCCAAAGGTACCTTGAAAGTGTTAAGCTATGAAAATTTGCTAATAGCGAATCCCTTTTGTACAATCTTCATTTAAAAATGCTAGTATATCACTGGGAGCAGTATCAGTATCAGCCCTTCCTTCCCCAAAGAAATCTCTATGCTGTATAAATTAAGTTGGAGGAGCTATCTAAGAAAACACATGTGAGGGCCTCATTCAGAATCTTTTACGGAAGATGAAGGTTACTATTTTATGGCCAATTCTGAACTATACCAAAATCCAGATTGGAGATTTAATGACAGAGGGACATCAGCTTCAAATATTGTTCTCCTGTAGCTGTTAATTAAGGAAATGGAGCAATTTGCTTTCTAATTTGTAGATTTGAGTATAGAATAGTGCCTTTTGAACATAAACACTTTATTTCCTGATGTAGGAGAGAACTGTATTTCACTGGGAAGCTTAGCAGAAGCTGGAGGTGTCCCACAATTGAAATCCAGACATAAAGAATATTGTTTTGCATTTGGCTCATTCTCAGAATCCCCTTGTCTGTCAGGGGTAAATGCATACCTGGAACATCTTCAGTATGGAGCTCTTCAGTGCCTCCAAAAGTTGGGAATAGAATAATAATTTAAAAAAAAAAGTTGAAGTGAGGATGGACAGAAAAATAATTTTTATCAAATTAAATTTTCTTTTAAATTTGTTATCAATATTTGATTGTTTTGCAAAGGTTTGTCATAGTAATGATGGGTAATAAGAAATCTTTGCAAGTGACCCCATAAAAGCAGCGTGTACCAAGAAATCAGCTGCAGTTAAGGAAGAATTCTTGCTTCAGGCTCGCGAGCATAGATAGATATTAGGCTGCAAACACAAAGTAATTGACTGCTCCCAGTCCATCTGTCCTTTCTGCTGCTTAGTCTTCTATAGCTAAGCAGAAAAGGTGAACTCATTTGAAAAGAACCTAAAAAATTACTTCTCTTCCACAAAGAACTTTTTGTCAAATTAAGTATGTGACTGCAGACGAGCAGATGTGCTGCGTGCCAAATGCATGGCCTTCAACAGAGCTGTGCCGTCTTATGCTAGTGGATAGTCTTGCCTTAGGGCTGATGTAAAACACTAGCACAAAATGCCAAAACTATCATTCTCCTAGCAGTATGCCTAGTGAGGGTCCTGAAGAGGAATTAATTACTACTGTGCTTGTTTCTCAAAGCAATATTAGCAGGGCCCTGTGTACCAATACTGACTGCCATTTTAACAAACATGTTTTTAGGGAGCTAAGGCTTCTTTCTCCTTTCCTCAGAAGTATTGTGCAGGATCTATTGTGAGTTGGCTGTTGATTTCATAAAACTTTTTTTCCCAGTCTTACCTACCTAAAGAGAGAAAGGTAATTGAGCCCAATTATTTATCAACCAAAAAGTGACATTCATTTTTCTTACCCTAAAGGTACATTGGAGTCTTGGGGTTACCACATTCAAGGAGATGAATATGTCAAAACAAAGCAAACAATCTCAAGAGCCAGAAAGGAAACTCTGGCTCCTTTCTAGGGTTAGGTTTTTTTACAACTAATGAGCTGTATTAAACATCTCATATTTTTAAACATAAACTTTTGAATATGAGTTAAAAGTGGTGAGATAGAATGAATAATTATTTTTGATTCAGTTGCCAACAACAACAACATTCAAATAAATTATACTTCTTTTTTTCCTAACCTCCCCCTCTGCAATGTTGTGAAATCCTTGGAGTGTTCTCTGTGTTATACAGGCTGGGGGTTTTTTGTTCCCTTTAAGTTTATTAAATAAAATATGAAGCTAATTAGTTACTCCAAAGTCTGAGAAGGTGAAGTACCCACCAATCCCATTTATTTACAGCTGGTTTACTTTGTATAAAATAGGCTAAATCATTGAGAATGGTTTTCTTTTTTTTCTTTTTGAAAGAATCGTTCACATGTGGGATAGGATTGTTGTACTCCTACCATGATGAATACTTAATTCTCTATAAAACATGAACAACATCAGCAAGAACTGCTGTGTCACCTCTAAGTGCTTTAAAACCCAGTTGCTTTACGTTGTTGTCAGAGATAAAAGCTAAAGTAGTTGAAAATATGAACCAAACTGTCTTACGTACTAACTGGGCTGTTGAATATGGGGGATGTAGTCCTTCCTCCTTTGATTATGTAGATTCGTTGCTACTTTTTCCTTCCAGCAAGAGCCACTTCATAAATCAGATCAAATTAAAACAATTTTGAAATTACTAAAACTGCATCATGTACTATTGTGCTCTCCCTCCTCATTTTTCCAGCTTGAAGTAAAAATCTAGGTGCCTTCAGAAGATGATCTATTGAGTGCAGTATGTAGTTCTCATTGGAAAATTTCTAGTGAACCAACATGACAGAATGTTGCATCAGCCCTGGGTTTTATATTGCACACGCAGCTCTAATAATAGTGAGAATGGCTTTAGTAACAATAAGACTACTTCAGGTGTAAATAGTTAGAAATTAATAGTTGTCCCTTTAAGAAAGGACATTGTGGTTTAGGCTAACATGCATTAGTTTCATAGGCTGTGTAAGGAAAGCAAGTGAAATGCCGTCATATTTTGGGTTCATAAAGTCAAATCTGTGTAGCTGATAGAGGAAGGCACAATTCTATTGACTGTTTCATGTCATGAAGTGCCATGAGGAAAAAAGTGAATGAATGTTTAAATTGCTACTGTTTTCTCCCCTTCCCTTCATAAAATTCATCACAAAAGAAGCGTAAACGTAAGAATTCCAAAGTTTTATTTATAATACAAACAAAAGATAGTAAGATAAACAGCAATGGCAGAGTTGTGTGATGACTATGTAATTCTTGGTGAGTTTGCTACTAGGTTTATATCGTAAACACTAAATGTTATGCTACCAAACATTTGGATCTGTTTCACTGAAGTAGATTTCAAAACATACTGTCCTTTAAAGTCTGAAAGATGTGTATATAAAGTTCAGTTTGTCTGATTTTGTTACTGGAGAGTTTGTTACTGGAAAAATACAGGGTTTTATACATAGCATAATTTCTGTAGAACTCCATTACATATTTAGAATCCTGTTGCTCTTAATGTGCCGAATTACCTGGGATTTTTCCTATCAGAATAGAAGCTCTTGACTCATCTCAAAGTTTCCATTACAACGTTTGCCACAGAATACTTATTTTGAGGGTGTGTTGCCCAACCAACTTTGACTTTAAAGCCTTACTTTCAGTATTAATTAATAACCACTTTTAATATTAAGTGAACACAAATTATTGACACGCAAGTATTCATCCAAACAGACATAGATCATTATATAGCTCCTAATGCAGCTTCCACTGAGGTCAGTGTCAACCACTCTGTTGACGTCATAGTTAAGTTGGCCTCTTTGCTGTAATTAATGTGCTGCAACTCCCTTTCCTATGTTCACGTTTGCATAGTCTTTGAAAACCTGACACATGGGTAAGGATGTACTGTATGCAAATAAAAATAATCTCTGCTTGTCCAAAGAATAGTCCTGCTGGTCTGAGATGGTCTGCCACCTCGTTTTGCTACTGTTGTGCTTCAGTTATTTGATCTTAATAACAGTCTCGGTAATTGAACTGCATGCCATAAATAAGCTCTTGCAGACAAGCATGATGATTACTTCCTGAAAAATGTGGATATCGGCCAAGTCTTGCAGCAAGAACAGGGAACAAAAAGTACAGGTGAAAGACGTGTTGGGCTTTGAGCAAACCTGTAAGAATTGGATTCTTCAAGTTTTGATCTTAATAATGCTTTTGAGTTCATGCCTCCTAACTCTGGCATTTCTGCACGTATATGAGGGCACAATTGTGCTGGGTGTTGCTTGTAGCGTAAATGGATGTGTGAAGCTTGGGAGTTTGAAGTATGACTCTCCAAAGCCTTTTATCACAAATACCACTTTTGATTTCTGAGCTACATAGGAATGGGTAATTTTGTATGTGCTGGCATTTTTTCTAAATTCTCCCAACTGGGAGCGTGTAAATATATAATCAAGGCTCTACATCATCTCTGCTTCTCTGAAGTTACTGGAATAAATATGAGTTTTCCTATGATAATGAATAGTGCATATAACTAGAAAAGCATGTTTTTGTAAGTGTTTTCAAGTGTTTTCAATTTGGTCCTCAAGAAAAAGAAATGTAGAGGAAAATACCCTGTATTTTGGCTTGACACATTTTTAGATATAACTATGTACACGCAAAGGGTTTTTTGCCCCGTGTGCAACTCATTGTGTGCAACTCCTTTCTTGGTTTCATGTAAGAAAGTGCACCAGGTGGAAGGAGCAATTGGTCTGAAAATGCAGCTGTCACTTTCTGATTTTTTTTGGTTTTTTCACAATAGTAAACCATTCACTGGGGGAGGGAGCGAATGATGATAGAATTATCAGAAAGTCAATACCCCAGATTTGGTAGTCAGCGCAAATCACAAAATTAATATGTTAAATACAACGCTCACCCTGTAAGCAACTAATCTTTTCTCATATCTAATAATACCGTAATTCAGTATAATTAAAATCCTTCATGTATATTTGCTTTAGTTAAACATCTGGGTATAAATATTCAAGGCAAAATACATCACTCTGAAAAAGAATGGACTTGTCCTTGATAAGTGATCTCATATTGTAATTCCCCTTGAGAAAACCATTCTACAGTTCAGGTACAAGCTAAATCAATAAACCCTTTAAACTTCTGTTGGGTTATATAGGTTATACTCATTTTCTAACCTTCTTGGAACGTGTAGTGGTAAATAGAATTGTCTCCCTTACAGCCTCCTGAAAGACTGACTACTGTTCACTTTGATTGTGGGAATTTGTAACTAATCTCTGCTAAAGCTTGGACTGTTTCTCACAGTCGGACTACTCTTCAGTGATACTTCCAAGGATACCAGTAGGAAAAGTTTTTCGAACCAAGTACTTATACTGGGGGATAGGATCTTCCCCAAGACTCTGTCTGCATTATCTGAGGTCCAGGAACAGCAAAAATGCTCAGTTGTTTTAAGTTCTCGGTGTTTCCAGAAAAGCGATTAACATTTTCAGCTCCCTCAAGACTACGCTATTATCCGAGAGAAGTTGAGTATAGGTTCAAACTAACCAATGTAAGTTATTTAAGTTACTTAACGACGAGAGATATTAAGTGCAGTTTGACCTTCACCTTTTTTCATAATGTCGGTAAATCCTTGCACACTTACTGCACCGGAGCACAGTTTTCAGAGAGATGAGCATATATGCAGACTAGCTGTCTTAGATAATGGAAATATCTTTATTTTTCTTGGGTAAGGAATTAGGATTATTTTTAAGTTGTGCCTAGAGTTGTTCAAATTTTAATTTAATTCCTGGACAGTTTTTGAATGGAACTCTTTACTTATTATATTAATTTTATATGTGAAAACAAATAAACATCTGAATGAAATGATGAAGTCTGATACTTTGGACATTTAGGAAAATTTACATTCTGCAGTAATCTATGTAGACTGGAAGTTGGACAGCATACATGTATTAGTATGCTGATAACTTGGGAAATCTCTCCAGCAGGAGGTGTATGAATTTACATGATCACAGCATTGTTACAGTAGTGTTACAGCCCGTTCTTTCCAATTTTGATATAGTTGTTTTGGAGATCCCTTGAGTGAGGATCACAAAAGACAATGCAAAACTTAGAAAAATGTGTGACAGTCAAGCTAAGAACAATTACAGGTGTAGACAATTTCATGAAGTTATGTCTGGCTCAGTTCTGATCTAGTAAAAATGGGCTGAATACAGAGTGAAGGAAGCTCTTTTTTTAGGAGAGAAATGATACCCAGTATATTGAACCATCCTCCTTGGTTTGCATATATGGCAAATTTCAGGCATGTTCACGTACCGTTCTTGGAAAGAAACTTTTGATGTCACAAAGTGTATTGATGAAGAAGTTAGCTGTGTAGCGTTTTCTTCCATTGAATCTGCAATGGCAATATCATTCAAAGCAGATATGGAATGGGAGGAAAAAATGAATGTATGGTCAGAGCTGTTCTATGTCGATTAGATATTCTCTGAGCAGGTTTTGTTCACGCAGTTCTTGATGCAGCTGAAGAAGTGCTTGTATCTCTGGGAACCTGATAAAAATAAAAGCTTTGGAGTGCAGTTGAGATACACTTCGTTTCATCTACAAGACATACCAGGTGCTGGCTGCTGATGTAGGCATATGCTGAGGGAAGAGTTAGTGTCTGAGAAAGGAAAAGTCTGTAGGAAGTGAGATGGGCATTTGTTTTCAGCATTTGCTTTTTATATCTGCTTGTTAACATAGCTGCATTTCAGCAATCCGGAAGGATTTTCTCAACAGCGAACACAAATTTGCATGAAACTTGGTAAGAACATTGTTCTTTAGCACTTGATTTGCATTCTGTATGTGGTAAATGTAGCTGTTTCTTCCCTCCCCATGTGATTCTCATTATGATGTATTCAGAAAAATGAGTATTTTCAATGAATTAAAAAGATTATAGTGGGAAGGGATAGAAATGTTTATAGTTGCACTTGATAATGCTTTCTATTATATATTGTGCTGTGACCTTTGAAAAACCTCTCAGATATCTGTAGTTCCCACAGAGTCTCTAAAAAGCAAAGAGAAAAGTTGTAAAGTTAGTGATATTTTTTCACTGTTCCAAGTCCTTTAAAGATGAAGCTGCTATGGAATCAGTGTCCAGTTGAAAGTTTTGGCGTTCCCCTGTAGTTTGTCTTTAGTTTTTCCTTCCTCCTTGTCACAGGAGCATCATGACCTTCTCTTGATCAAGAGTTGAGTAACTGAGTGTAGTGAGCCTTGGCAAACAGGACGATGCAAACAGGAACTGAGTGTGATGAGACTTGGTATGGTCTGTGGATCAACAAATAACAGCAGAGTAATACCTGAAACTGCTGGAAGGTGTACCCCACGGTATCATCGAGGGCTGATTTGATTGTAGGCTTGTACTGACACCCGGTTATAAAACCAACCAGTAGGAGAGACTGGGGGGGAGGCAATGTAAAAAGGAGGGGAGAGAACCATCACGCGTTGGTGCCCATCTGCCACCCAGTGCACAACACCGAGACCCTTTGGAGAAAGTGCGGTGTTTCCCCCAGGTGCGACTGCCAACTCACTGGAGTGGCAATTGGGGTGCGTCTCGGGCAAATGTATGGGGTGTAGGTGTGGCTGTGAGTGTGAAGCTTGTCCTAAGGCAGTTGGTCCCTTGCTTAGTCCAGTTGAGGTTAGCAGTGTCTCATTACCTGGTATTCCTTTTCCTCTCGTGGAATTCCTGTCTGTTTACTAAGGACATTTACTCCAATGAAAAAAATGATCCAGTCATGTTCTGGATTATTCAGATACTAAAATGATAGATGAAAATCCAACACAAAAAAATTGTGTTTATGAAATGCTTTAGGCACTGGACAAGTAAACATGTCGGAACACTGATGGAAAGCAGGGAGCAAATTGCCTGAATGTTTTGTCATTGACCTTAAGTGTTCTCTGAAATAGTAAAGTTAAGTGAAAACCACCAAAGATTTCATTAAGAATTGATCCAAATTTCACCAAAGTCCTACACACAGGTAAGATAAATTTTAGAATGGATGGACGACATGGTGATTAATAAATGTAATTCCTACTAACATAAAATTTCTATTATAAACATAAAATTTTATATCCAAGTTTTTGGAAATACAAATTTGTCTTAGAAGAAAATACACTAAATAAACCGAAAGTAAAAAAGTAAAGCATGCCTGTTTTGTTGATCTGATCTATCATGTTATCCATTGGAGTCCATCCATTCACACGTTATAAATATCACAGGCAGTTTTTATTATACGATTACATTTTATTTAATTTAATTTTATGAAGACGACTTCATACAGACTTTATAAAGAGAAAAAATATGGTTTTTGTATCACTTTTTTTTTTTTGAAACTTGAGTTTCAGTACATTTTTGAGGGAAACAGAAAGAAGCATTTCACAGGATAAAGAAGTGTTGAAATAATATACGTAGCTCTGTATATCATCTGTTGAAAGGAGAGCCACGAAGTAGATAGGTATTCTGATATATTGCAATGTTTTCTGCATACAGCTACTTCTGGATAACTTTCTGCGGTTGAATTTGAGAGGGTTATATATCTGTTATACAAATTTGCAATATTTTTACAAGCATTAGATAGAGAAATAATTTTGCTTTTATGTCCCTTTCATTTAATTTGCATTTCTTGTTCTTTAAAATCTAGCTAATTTCTTTTTTTTGTTTTCAGCATTTCTCTCTAATGTTTCAGAAGTTAACAACTTTTTGAAACTGCCGGTTCTCTTGCTTCCCTGGTGCTTGTGTCTGTTCCTCACAATTTGTTTTCACTAGTTGTTTTACATTTTATTACTCCAAATTTCCTTGATGTAAATTATGCTGAAAGCAGTATTTTGTTCTTAAGGAGTCAGAGACACAGCAGCGGACTTAAAGTTCTTTATTTAGCCTTTTTAATTGCTTACCCAGGACTTGCCAATTCTTTTGAGCTGTTCAGCTATTTCTGACTCTCATTTAGATTTCAGTTTGCTCTTCAGAACTTCATATTTATTTTCTGCTGCTTTTATATCTTCTTTTCCACTTGATGACTTTTGTCCCGTTTCTGTCTTTCTACAATCCACATTCTCTCCCACGGGCCCATACCTTCATGCTTCGCAGATACAGCTGTATTTTTCTCCTCAGCTTGCCTGTCTTTTCTCTTTACTTTCTTTTTTTACCTCATAATCATATCACATTGAGAAATACAAATGAAGTGACATTACGGCTAAAGTCAAGATAACAGTTTTGGTTGGTTGGTCAATATATGACCCTAACAAGCAATGCATTTTGGGGCTACTATTTAATTATATTTAAAATAGAAAATCAGTACATCTGTACAATTCAAGAAACATGCCTAATATAGTAGCAACAAAACCAAATTCAATTGTTCTCAATAGACTAGGGGCCTCCAGTTAAGTACAGCTTGTAAGAACATGGATTTTTATCCAGAATAGCACTTATATAATTAGGCTTTTTAAGTATTTTAAGCAAGGGTTTGAAGTTTAGTGAGGACACAGTTCAAGACGTGGAGAATAATTTTTATAAGTTATGTAATCAGAAGTGAAAAAGACATCCTAGATGTGTCAGAGGAACAGCATCATCACTGTGCCAATACAAACAAAACTAATAAAGAGTTATTTCAATTGTTTTTTTAATATATTAAAGATCCGAAAGAAATGAGTCGCAGCATGCACGGTCCTGTGTTTTGTACAAGCACAAGGATAATAGTATCTTGAGATAATCTGTTTTCACAGTGGAGTGAAAAAAGTTAAAGGTGGTTTGATACCATAAAGACAAATTTAATGGTAAATTGTTCAAAGTTGTCCTTTCTGGCAGAAAATGAACTATACAATTGCTTCTGTCTATTCTGCTTATTGTTCTAGTGCCACTATAAAGGGGTGAAGAGCAGGTGCAAGGACAGACCTGCTAGCAGAATTGCTGAGCGGGTGACTTATCCATTATAAGGAGCTCGGGTTTCACTTTTCTCATTTCGTGCGAGTTTGAGTAAAACAAGTATCTAAAATCCTTCTGCTACGTAGAACAGAATATTCCTACTGTGTTTCCTTCAAAAAGTAGTCTTCTGAAGGGATTTGCGGGATTTTTATTTTGCATAATAATCTAGCCAATGTATTAAAAAAAGAAAAAGAGGAGGTTTACTGCAGGCAAGCTACCCCCAGATGGTTTTGAAAAGTTTACCAAGAGTCCAGGACAGATTCTGGTATTCCCCTGGATGAGGCTTTAATATTGTAAGACCAAGGATGCGATGTCAGAAGAGTCAGCTAAAACTGACAAATTTTCTACTGATGTCTGGGAGACAGGAGAAGAACTTCCATATATTTCTTATATTATGTGGCTTTTGTAACAATTTCTATACAGAAAAAGTTGTTTTTATCAGGTTATCGATATTGTCTGTTTCAGACAGACACATGCTTGCCCTGCCACCACTCTAAGCTAGTAAGAAGACAATTTAACATAGTGCTGACCGCCAGGTAATATGAGACAGTCCTCAGAAGCGTGGGCTCAATGGTGTGCTACGATGCCTTTTTTTGGATTTGCCAACAATGTGTTGATAATATCTATGCTAGTTTTATCCTTTATTTTATCCTGTTAATTTAGTAGCACCAATTATGCAACAAGTTCACCTCATGCTCTTGATGCCTTTTTTTTTTTAATTCTTTTTACAGTTGTGGGACATCCACAGTGTAGCACACTTTACGTTGATAATATCTGTGCTAGTTTTATCCTTTATTTTATCCTGTTAATTTAGTAGCACCAATTATGCAACAAGTTCACCTCATGCTCTTGTTGCCTTTTTTTTTAAAAATTCTTTTTACAGTTGTGGGACATCCACAGTGTAGCACACTTTACACCCTATCTTCTGGGAATCATGTAATCAATATGCAATTATTAATTAATATTTTGTGGTAATAATGTTTGGTTCGGTGATATATTGACATATTGAAGTAATATTTTAGAGTGAGATGTCCCGATTGATTTGAAAATTGAATTAAAAATAAGAAATATTCACTCTCAAAGCAGAAGACATGCAGACCTACCGTTCTCTGACTATAACTGACTACACTCAGTCGTTCCAGGTCAGCCAGGTTCAGCAGCAGGTCAGACTCTGGTACTGGTGATATTTCTTAATCTCAGATGTCAAAGTGCATAAACAAAATCTAAGTATTAAACTAGCCATACGACTTGCCTACCAAACACAATAAGAAAATAAGTTGTTTACATTTGATGCCTTTCCAACCATGAGGTTGTCTTTACTCTTTATGTGCTTAGCATATTTTAATTCATAGGACCATGAAGGAGGAAAAGGTGACAGGAGACTGTAAAATTGAATGCGACAGATTTGCTGGCAAGAGTTTCCATGATTCAGGGAAAAAACGTGAAAAAAGGGAAAATATAGACTTAAAGTTAGGAAACTTTTTTTTTTAATATTCTGATTTTGGTAGATTGTGGAAATACCTTCCAGAGGTGGTGGCAGAAGTTCCAAGGCTTTGAGCCATTGTGAAACTTAAAGGGCTGAAACACTATAAACTGTACAACAGAGAACAGTAAGGTTCTCAGCAGGAGAAGACAATAGAATATTCAATAAAGTTTTTCATCTTGAATTTCTAAATTTTTGTAAGAATGTCTGGAACAATTTTAATCAAATGGTGGCGTTTTCATTTCTTCAGTTGAAAAAAATATTTATTTTTTGTAATGATCTAGGTTGAATCACATTAGCACCAGAGCATGTGAAAGAAGAGAGGAAGAATTATACTGAACAGACTGTTTTATTCACATTTGAGGAGAATGGGCTGCATTTGAGAAGTTAGGCTGCAACAGCAATTTTAAATATTTGGAAATTGTGAAATTGGAAAAATAGATAATTTGGAAATTGGGAGTATTTGGAAAAAAACTTAGGAAATTTGTTGCTACAAGACAAATCTAATATAATGATATTTTGTAATGATAGGAGTTAAAATAGCAAGGAAATGTCTTTCTTCCAAATTTTAACATATATATCTGTTGCTGGTAACCCAATTATTTTGTTAATACCTGCTATCTCAAACATGTTAGACAGGTGGACTAGCAATGGAGGTGCAGATACATCTTCCCTAAATCCTTAAGCAGAGTAAGGATTTTGAAAATCTGTAACTAAAGCTATGTTCAAAGGTGATGCCTTTCTAACAAGTCACTAGGCTTTGGCAGCAGCGGCTGCTCAACGTGAGTGAGCCCGTGTGGGCAGCCCTGGTGTGAGCGGGCAGTCTGCCAGTCTTTATCGGTATCACTACTCTACTGTCAGTACGACAGCTATGTTTGTTGGTTTACTGTTGTGGTCTGGGTATTTGTGCAATTACTACTGTACTGGCTGAATTCAGTTGTTATATTCAGCAGCTTTGTTCCGTCTTCGGTCTTTCACAGAAAACATTACCCTGATGATGCTTATCACTAGGCTTCCTCTGCAGTCAGTGGGAGAGACAAATCTTGCTAGAGAGTGATTCGGGCCCAAGTCACTGTGTTCCCTGTCTGAAGGGATTGTTCCTCTCCTTCAAATATCACAGAATATAAAGGGATTAGCCCATGTCAGGCTGGAGTTAACTTTTGTGCATAAGTTGTGTAAACGGGACGCCCTTGGTGTTGAAGGACCGCAGAGGCAGCTGGTCTGGGCTGCCTTGTTTGGGAATCTTTGTGGCATTCACTTCAGTGAAGGGAATTCAGAATCCCTTCGCAGAAATCACAACTATTTTCTAATTACTGTTTATATTATCAATACAACTTCCAGGCCCTCCCAGGTCTCTGTAAGTGTAGGAGAACACTAATTTTCACACTGCTCGTTGCTTTGGCTTTTCTCCCTGCCCTAATAAATACTCAATAAATACTAAAAGATCAGCATTTAACTTGCGTTTTCCATAAACCAGATACATGCTTGGTCACCAGACCATGGGTTCAGCGCCTCCTTGTTCTTTTCTTGTGGCTCTGAGCAATTCAGCAGTGTCAGTATTTAATTTCTAGTAACACGGAAGATGTTTAGGTGTTTGTGGTGCTGGGTAGGAACTGGTAAGGAATTTAGGATCTTGGTGGTAAATGAAGGGTTAGTCAAGCACGTGAGACCCTTAACTACCAATATCACCTTTATGCTGACTTAAGATGCTAATTTGAAAAACGATTTACTCATATATTTTAAAAAATCACGGTATGGTTTATTAATGCAATAAACCTAACAGTAGTATTAGATTTTTGAGAAGTGCCACATGACACAAAGTGGGTAGCTTATCATTAAGACAAGTCACATTTATTTTTAAAAATAGAGTAGGGGAAGTTAATTTAACTAGCTAAGCTATACTGTGTTGTTTGCCCTTGCACAGCCAGTAAAAATGTTGAGTGGACTCTGGCAAATCTAGATCATACTGCCAGCTGATCTCACTATGCACGTTCCTAGCATGATTATAAGATTCCAGCTTGAATTTAAAAAGAACAGTCCTGTGGCATGTCTCTGCCTAGAAATGCATTAGCCCTAGGTTTATACATCTCATTTGTGTGCATGTTTATATATGTATACATTTTGTGTGTGTCTGTGCATGGTTATGTATATAGAATCAAATGATCTGGGACCAATTTCTCATCTTGTTGCCTCTTGATTAATTAATAAAAAGTTTTACAAGTTCAATTTCTAAAACTTGATTATAGCTGATCAGTGAACTTTACTAAACTAAGTTATTAAACAGTGAAATATACTTTCAGAGGATACCCATTGACAGTTTTGTCAGGTAAAGTAGAAATATTTCAATTTTATATCAATTGAGATAACAGCTTAGAGTGTGAAATTTCCTATAGATGTCATGATGTTGGTAGGTTCTTTTTTTATTAAACAGCAGAATTAAATGTAAAATTCCAAAACAACTACGAGAATAAATTATATGGCTAGCTGAGACAGAAATGTTAATCTGACTGTATTGTAAGAAATGTTGGAAAAAAGCATTGCTGGTTATCTGAGGAGACTAGTGTAACAGTGCTGTATTTAAGGGTAATAACGTTGAGGTCATAGTCAGATATTTTAGATGTGTGGCAGAAAATCGGACCCAAAGGCAACACGGACATAAAGGATGAAGAATATCAGAACTGAAAAGGGTGTTAGCTATCAGAAAAAGAATGGTTTTAGTGTGAATGAATTTCCTATTAAACACTAAATCCTGTAGAACTGATGTGAAAAGTCAACTCTACATACAGAGGACAAGTCCATATTTATGCAGTCTATATTTGAATAGTTGTAAAGAGTTTAATAACTTCCTTTTCAGATTATGTCTGTTCCGTATTACAACTGTATAAATCCAGTAAGGATTCATTGCTGTAGGTGAAGTGCCTGCTGAATGATAGCTTGAAGAAGAAAAAAGGCCAATCACACCTATTTGTATGTTTGGGAGGAGGGGTTCTTTTTCTGTGGGGTCAATCGCAGGGTTCTGTACAGTCCTTCCTCATGATGATAACTTTTTGCTTTTGTGGCCTGTGCACTTTTCAGTGGATTAGTACAAGTTGTTTTTCTTTTCTTTGTGTCATTATTTTCAGTATCACATTATACATGAAGATTCAACTTGCTGCGTCATTTCCTGGGGCCAGGTATCTATGCCAGCTGCAAGTTTTCAGGAATCTCCTTTTGCTCCTTTACTCATTGATGGGAACTGACAGTTGCATCTTTTCCCTGATGAGTCATTGATTCTACACGGCCAAGAGTCTGCCAAAAAGGTGCTAGATTGTTTTGGTTTATTTACGATGAGTGCATTAAAAAGTGAGGGGGAAATAGATGCAAAGGGCCTGATTCTCTAGCTGCTAGCTGTGTAGAAACCAAATAAAATGCACCAGCACTGCTACCATTTTGTGGGCTATTAAAGTTAGAATAGGTTGGGCACTTAAGTCTACTTAAGCAGTCATAACCTGCTATAGTCATATAGGTACTGACAATGTGATTTTTATTTGAACCATTAATAAATCAAGCCTGGACCACAGGATCATACATTATTTTCAGTAGGTAGGGCTGAAACATTCCAATCAAATATTTTGCACAAATTATGAAGGTCAGATAAATAAAAATTTTTCTTGACTCGCCTAAATCCCCAAGTTTTTGTGTTCATTTTTCTCTCCCTTCCCCGCACCCCAAAACGCAGTGTTCACATAATGCCCAAATACAAAACACAGAGCGTAAATGCCATTTGAGTATGGAGAATGGTTGTATCTGACAAAGGCTGGATTTCAGCAAGAGCTTATCTGCTGATCAACTTAATGCTTATATGATTTTTTCCAAATGTCATTGTTAATTCAGAATCGACTGAAATCAGATAAAAGTAGGTTAGATACTATTACAGTATATTATATATATACACACACTATAATTATATATAGTATATATTGCATACTTTATTTAGATAACCTGATCATTCTGTTGTTTGCTGATCATTAATGAATTACTTCCCTCCCGCTGAATTTCTAGATAAAAAATGCTCATATTTAGAGAGAAAAAGCAGCATTGCAGTGCTCTGTTATCATTGTCAATGATTTCTGTCTGTTTGCCTATTTTACAATTTTTAAAGATTCTTATCTTCAACTTCCAGATATGTTGATTTACAATTATGATGATTTTTTTCTCACTTGAATATAGACCACATTCATGTGTACACATCTGCCACCAAGAATATCTTTAAAAGATTGCTTTAGAAACACCTGAGCAATCATGCACTTTGCAGTGTACTTTGTAAGCAGTATTTACTGTTTATGATGCATGAAAAGGAATACAGTCTACTCTTTTCTTAACTATTGCTGCTTTAAAAAAATAGCCAAACCCATGAGGCTGTGACCTTATCATCATCTCACCTAATTTTCTTAGAATTTACAGTTGGATGCCCTAAGATATTAATTTCAATTATAGCAGGAAAATTTAAAAAAAAGAAAGAGTAGCTTGAGGAATATGACTGACAACAGATTTCCTGAAAGAGACATCTGTGTAAGTTTTGTCTTAAATTGCAGACTGTATTTCAATTTTCTCTTGTTTTAAGGGTTGGGTTTTTTTCAGTCAGGGACATTTATGTACCATAAATAAAGGATATCTTTATAAAAGTTTTATTTCAAAGACAGGCTTTGTAAACCTAGTGGGAAAACAAAATCAATTTTACTTTGTCCTGACATAGTACATATTATTCAGTGAGAAATAAACTCAATCCTTATTTTGAAGACTAAAAGCTTAACTTCTAATATTTAAGGAAATAAGTCAGAGGTGGAGTGATCTCTGGGGCACAAGTTTTCCTAATTATTAGGCATTTGTCTCTGTTGCATACTGAAAATTAGAAGCTGTTGAAATGTTTGCTATAATCTATTAAATCATGTCACTAAGAATAACAGAAGAGTCAAAACAGCTGACTAAGCTTAAAGCTATAAGTGAATATCATTCCCTGAAAACAAATGATACTGGAATTTACACTGACACTACATCAATAGGCTGATGGTAAAAATGAAACAACTTGCAATTGGAGTGCTACAGATGATGTTAACGTGCAGAGTATTGCTAGATTGTTCTGTTTCATAATGAACGTTTTTAACAGCACATTCATGTGCTACAATGATAAATAGTCATTTTAATCCCAGGTAGATGTGCTGATAATGACTCTTTATTTTTCAGAATGGTGTAACTGGTGTAACCTGATATTCAGAGAACAGATTTAATCTGTGTATAATTACTTAGAGGAGTTTCCTAGGAATGGGTTTAACTTATTTTGGGCACGTGTAATTATACTGCAAAATGAGTAGAGAACCCTGGCAGTTTTTGAGGATTGGAAGATTTTGGAAAGTCCCTGGGACTTCATGGTGTTTGTGGCAGGGTGGTACAGTGGTGACACATCACGTTCATTGAGTCAACTTCTTCCAGAATTGTACTGCAGTACAAAAGTGGCATCCAAGTTCAGCATAAGTAAATTATTCAGTTTAGAGCTTATTTTTCTGGCTGCAAGAATCCACTCTCCCTCCACACCCCCATAATTTGTCATTGAGTTTAACATTTCACTGTGTTCCTACCAAAATTCCTTCCCTTACTTTCTCCCACATGGTGAGGGATGATGCCATCCTTTTAAAGAGCTGTGTGTTTCATTCAGGTACCTAGATATAGATTAGGTGTTCTTTCAATTTAAATCTTCTCTGAATTCAGAGGAATTATGCTGTTTAAGTCTTGTTGATATCTGGTCCAATTGCTTTACATCTTGCAGTTTCTTCTTAATTAGACAAATAATCTTCTTGTTAGTTAATCAAATTCAGAGGAGTTTGCTGATATTCATCAGGACAAAATTCTGTATTTGTGATTATATATATAGTGATTTATGTGTTTTCAAATAGGAAAGAAATAATGGTGGAAATAATTTTTTTTAATCTAACATTAGCTTCAGAAAAAACACTATGCTTTTCATATAGCAGCACAGCTGGAGAGTATGGGCGTGCTGATGTGGAAAAGTGAATTTACTTCTAGAATGGCCTGCCTATCCATACTTACAATTATATTGCATCTATGTGTGTGAAGCCTTCCAAAGAGTGGGAGACTAAAATTTGGTTATTTGAAATTCGAGAAGGGAAGAATTAGAAAACCAATTGACCATGGATCTTTCCTTAACAGGATTCTCAGAATAGGGTTTGAAGTGTAAAAGTAAAGGTATGTTCAGATTTGTGGAAGAATACAGGAATTCTTGAATAACCTGATTCATGATTAGACCACTGTATTTACAAATTTACCTTTTTTCACTTGAATTGCACTTCGTTGGTCGAAATGACACAAGTTTGCAATGTAGAAATTGGGGTCATCAAAATAGATGGGCTAATCTAAGGGTTTGTTGGCTATCACACAGGTGCAAAGTTGAATTTTACTGTCTTCAAATACAAGGGCACTGTTCTTGGACACAATGCTAAGAGTCAAAGCTTGATATCGGAGATAATATTGTCCAGAATTTAAAACCTTTGAGGATCT
This sequence comes from Aptenodytes forsteri, assembly GCF_000699145.1. NCBI lineage: Eukaryota > Metazoa > Chordata > Aves > Sphenisciformes > Spheniscidae > Aptenodytes > Aptenodytes forsteri. Next base: position 13,489,391 of record NW_008796218.1, on the reverse strand, counting down.
AATAGTTAATAGATCTGATAGGTATGTTTTGTATCTTCACTCTTCTTTCCTTTTTTAAAATTATCTTCTGAGAGTTCTGAAGGTTTAGTTTGTTTTGTGACTCACAGTGGTAAATTGTTAGCTTTTTGTCTCCTCCTCTCTGCCTAGTGTGTCATAAAATACAATACGAAGGAAAATATAAGTGCATGCATAGTTCATATTTAATTTTAAAATTCGGGAAATGTTCTAGTTTATGCAAATGGTTATGTATCAGTATTTACAAGACAATAGAGTGAAACCTGTGCCAACTGAATACCCATGGGACAGCATAATTGGCTGCTTGGGACAGATGACCTTTAAATGCTCAAGCTAAACTGGAATTGGGGGTGGTGGTGTTACTTTAAAGTGATGGTTAGGACAGTGTTACCGCTTGCAGTTTGGGTGTTTTGTTTTTTTTTTTTAAATGCAGGGTTTAACTTTAAACAAAAGAATGACATTTCAATGGCAAAAGACACCATCAAGCCTAGCACTGTTTGTGCTGCTTAAAGAGGAATGGAAGCAATGACCTTATTGAAACTACCTGATTACTTTAGCAGGAGGAAATCCCTCCTTGACCTCTGTTCATCAGCAAATTAAAATGGGAGTGTTCTCTGAAGCTTGTCAGGCTGATTACACATAATGTTGTTACTGCTGAGGTGAGCCAGCTCTTTTACAGTGATGTATACCTTGTTTACAATCATGCATAGCTGGAGTGCTAACAAAAAAACCTGTAGGTGTTTCTGTATAAAACTTAATGCAGGAGATTTTATTTACATTGCATGTAATGACCAGAATGCTAATATTTATCAGGTATTCTAGCACTAGCTAGATTTAATCCATCTAGGTTCTTTCATTCAATTTGATAGAAAAATTTGAAGCAAACCCTCTATGTAAATAATGCTAAATTCTGGAAGGTTCATAGTCTTGTTATATAGATTTTCCTGTAAACCCATGATGTGTTCGACTGTGTGACCTCTATTTGAGATAATTTATTTTTTATAACATTAGTTATCGATATCAAGGATAACCAGATTACTTATGAGTGCTGTTTAGTTACTAGTAGGTAAGCATAGCTGAGTCCTGGCATTATCTCCTTACGCTGACTTCACCCCATGTCTTCTTACAGTCATTCTCAGAGGTACTTCTTGTTCCCCCACTAGATCTGCAGTTTTTCCTTTCCTCTGGTGGATGAACGTAATCGAAATGGTCTGAAACCACTGTGTTTTGAAATATAGTTCATCCACATATTGAAAGAAAAAGCAAAACTTATGAAGAGAATAAAATATTTTACTGACAGCTGAGCTTTTTATCTACCAGCTACAAAACATATTAGAAATATTGTAGTTTTTATTTTACCATCCTGGGAAAACTTAATTTTTTTTTTTTGGGGGGGATGAAATCTCTCTACTCTTTTCTGTTTCAACTTTCATCTAAAAGAGAACTTCTACTGTAAAATTAAACAGTTGACCTAGCGATTGTGCTGAAGATCTTTACTGAAAGAGTTGGGTGCTACATTGCAGACCAAAACATCTCTTATTTTGCAGCAGCAAGAAGTTGGAGATGTTTTGTGTTTCATTAGAGATGCAAACTCAAAGAACTCTACACTTTTTAATTTGCAACATTCTGTCAAAGCTGAAAATAATTATTGCTGAAACGTCAATATAAGGTTAAGATTCTTTGCCTAAAGTCTTGTGTTGATGAAAAAGACGTTTTATTCACTTTCTTCTCTTCCAGGTATCCAAAGTATCATTTAATATAGAATATTTTTCATTTTTCATAAATCTATCATATTTTGTGAGCTGTCTATTGCTAAAATATGACTAATATTAGATAGTGTATTTAATTTGCTTTACTGAGTTTCTTTGCTAAAGTGTGTATTCAAAATCCATTAAAAGAGTGTTAAGATCCCTGTTTAACTTCAGGGTCTTGGATCTGATAATAAAATAGTACTGACATGTTGCAGTTGACATTCTTTTTTACCCCTTCTTAGAACCAGAGGTACAGCAAGGGTGGTGGTGGGGGGAAATTAAGTTGTAGAAGGAATGGATGTTTCAAATCACTGATCAGTCTTCCTCAAAATGACAATTTTAAATGAAAAAGTATGTTGGTTTAGAAATAGCTGTAAAGTTTGCTTTTTTTCTGAAATGGAGTATGAGAGTTGGATCTGTATTTCATTCAACCTAAACCAGTATGTGTTGGACTTATTTCATTGTGGATTTTATAATAACTTTAAAATGCATAGTTACATTCCAAGTAAAAATTACCATTTTGAAGTGTCATGGTTTAACCTCAGTCAGCAACCAAGCACCACACAGCCGCTCGCTCACCCTCCCTGCCCCCCCGGTGGGATGGGGGAGAGAATTGGAAGAGCAAAAGTAAGAAAACTCGTGGGTTGAGATAAAGATGGTTTAATAATTGAAATAAAATAGTAATAATAATAAATTGTAATGAAAAGGAAAACAACAGCAGAGAGAGGGGAACAAAACCCAGGAGGAACAAGTGATGCAACTGCTCACCACCTGTGGACCGACACCCAGCCAGTCCCTGAGCAGAGGTCACTGTCCCCCAGCCACCTCCCCCCAGCTTATATACTGAGCATGACGTCACATGGTATGGAATAGCCCTTGGGCCAGTTTGGGTCAGCTGTCCCGGCTGTGCCCCCTCCCAGCTTCTTGTGCACCTCTTCGCTGGCAGAGTATGGGAAGCTGAAAAGTCCTTGACTTAGTATAAACACTGCTTAGCAACAAGTAGAACATCAGTGTGTTACCACATTATTCTCATGCTAAATCCAAAACACAGCACTGTACCAGCTACTAGGAAGAAAATTAACTCTATCCCAGCCAAAACCAGGACAAAAAGGATAGAATATTTTGACTTACCCATTAATTAATAATTAGGTTTGATTCCTCTTAGCATATTGGTCAGTTCTAGTTTATACTGTAAGGAGGTTTAAGTGAGGAGAAATTGTGGAATGAAATAAATTTTACAAAGTTAAAATAGATCTGAATCATCCTTCCCTCAAATTACTGGGTGTCACAAAACTTCATACTTTCAAAGTTTTGCTTGGTTTCTTGCATGGAATATCTTTTAAAACAAGAAAAATCTCATGCTATGTACCATCAGTCCTGTTAAAGACATCCTTTCTGTCTTCTGTTCACCAGAGACAATATACAGTCTGTAATATTTGCAGTGTTTCAGTCTGATAATTTGTATACTCAGATGCAGCACATCATTTTGACATATAAAACATCTATTTATCTACATTGGATGAAATCCAGTTATTATATAGGTGAACAGGGGCACACACTCCAATTTGGAATCTATAAAGAGTGTTAGAATTAATTCAATTTGGATCAACTAAGACTGTTTTCAAATGCATTGAGAAATGTTTTGAGAAGATCTCATGCTTTTATTTTCTGTGTTAGACAGGGCTATGAAGAACTGGAAAGACAGCTGAAAGAAATCTTTAAGGAAAGGAGCAATATCCTTCGTCAACTGTCGAAGACTTCTAAAGAACTTGAGGGAATCAAAGTAAACCTCCAGGTTAGGTTCTGTCTTGGTTTCTGTAGGATTACTTACCTTGACTTTTTCATATTGGTATCTATTTATTACAAAAAATGTGTGGCCTTTTTTTTTTAAATATGTGAATAATTATTAATTTGTTGATCTTTTTTTGATCTTGTACTTAACATAAACCCGATGTTTTTATGGAAAACGTAGTCCTAATGAGTTGGGCCCTTTGTCCACTTACTCAAAAAATAAAGAAAATATGAAAATAGAGCACAGTAGAACAAAAAAGGAAGGGAAGGAGAAAGAATAAGCTGTTTTAGTGGAGTTACCACACGTTTGTCCTGGCAGCTACTATAAAAGGATTTCCTTTGCTGTTGCAGGTTGCACCTTTGCTGATGAGTTATATATACTCAGCCTAGTTTAGCTGCTTACTTTACCTACCTGACATGCCATCTACACGGACTGACTGGGTTTACCACAAGGCGTTACTTTACAAGCTTAGCTGACAAATTGTGCTAGATGAGCCTGCGGCTAGAGCTGAGACCCCTCTGTATTTAATTTTGGAGGTTTTGGGGTGTCATGGGTAGACTGAAAGGGCAATAGTCAGAATAACTCTGGAGTCAAATCAGCTCCTCAGAGTGAAAAGTAGATTAAAAATCCTGCTCTGGATTTGAGGTCTGGAAATCACCAGATGTTCGCTTAAGAGCGTGCCTGTCTTTTCCAGATATAGTCTGTTGGTCTGGTGAAAACATTCAGACTCGTTATCAGTTGAGATTTGTCTCTGTTTGTCATGCCATTTTCAAGGACGGTATTTTCCTGACATTGCATTTTTATTGTCATGTTGATGTAAGCTAGATGGGAAAAATATAAGGAGTAGAATCCCTGTATCTCACAGGAGAAAGCTGGTATTGTGTCTCGATACTGTGCTATATTATATTATTATATTGTCTTATATTTCAGACTTCTCTGGTTCTAATTAATGAGAACTGTGGCCATTGAACCTTTTTCTCCTTTTTTTTTTTAAGTTCTTTAACACTCTTTAAAAAGAACACCACACCTACAATAATGGAGTAATAGGTTTCTCCTTGTAACAAAGTTATTTGAGAATGGGATTTCTTACGCAGCACAGTTGAAGGTAGTACTCGGCAAAATTATACCATGAGAGATCTTAGACTCAACGCTGCAGAGATCCAGATATAGGCAAAGAGCTGTAGTATTATCTTCTGTATATACACACTTATCTTTGTCATACAATCCTAATGCTTTTAGTCATTTGTTTGTTTCTAAATCTACTTATTTGATCAGCTGTCATTTAATATTTGAAAAACAGCTGTGTACAGTTAGTTGTGCTGAGTTACGGTAAAAGAAAAGTCAGGCTATTCCTCCGTTTCTCACAAATGGTAATATCTGTAATTCACCGGGAGCATTTTATGAAAGAGGACCAAATTAATCATTTCTCAGATGAATAATATTAAAGTTCTCTTTGGTAATAGAGTTCTTCCTTTGCTATCAGTCTTTGAAAAATGATGAAGCATCAGCCAAAAGTGATGTGCAGAAACTTCTGGAACTGGGTCAAAAGCAAAGGTAAGACCCCCTCACCTCCTCCCTTCTCTTTCTGTTTCCAGACTGAAAACTATCAGACTAGGAGATTCCATCTTTCCTTTTACTTTAATCTATAAACACTACTGTATTCCAGAGTCTGCTGATTATAACAGTAAGATAAGGGCAGGGAACGCTGCTTTGGGAAGTTTTTGAAACAAATCTGCTAAAGAAAGGGTTTTTTAATTTCTCAGGAAGGTTTAGTCATGAAATTTTCTCTTAAAAAGAATGAAATCAAAAGTTTTAGAAAATTACAAGTGGTTGGTAATGCCCAGTTAATTAAATTATTGAAGTATCTCAATCTCTGAATATAGAGATGGTGATATATATTTATTCAGGCCTCTTAATTAAATATTCATGCATGTAGACACTCAAAATCACTAGTCATTGTGCAAATGTAGGAATACTTGTACTGGGTATCTGTGAGGAAGGCAGATAGAAGGAGAGAGAAGTATTCACTTCAAATTATTCATTGAGCACTTAAGAAATAATGAGTTTCCATGGCTGGGAATGCAAGTTCCCAGCCTAGTCCTTAGTCTCAAGTCCCCTAGTCCTTCACCGCAAGTAACTCATCATTCTGCTTCTCTTAATTCTTGGAATTCAGACCAGCAAATAACAACATCAATACAGTTTTAGTAACAAGAAAATGTAACTAACATAGGGATCACTTTTGCTGAAACAATATTATATAATGAATGTACCTGTACTTCCATCTTTTTCCTTAGGAAAAAAAAATATTTAAAAAATTAATAAGGTTCATACTTCTTTCATTGTTAGAAATGCAATACTTGCATCCCATGGCCATCTTATTGCTGATATTGTATTTAATAGAAGTACATATGAAATTGCATTGCTATAGAGAAGGCTAGTGATAAAATGACCTTCAGTTCTTCAATACACAACAAATAAGATCCATAATACAATACTCCTAGAAGTTCTCATTTTTACTTTGATAGAGAAGGATCAGACACATAAGAGTCTTTCAGGTATTCCAGACAAACCTATTAAATGATGAAAGCAAGACTTCAGCTAATGTCTTATTTAAACACTTATATGGCTTGGGTGCAACTGTGAGGGCATACATCTCAGCATCATAGCTGCCCTTGTCGCGAACTCAATCCTTCATACATGAATGTGTTTTTGTAGTGGTTTGATTGTTGTGCAGCTTTTATGAAATAGCGAGATTAATTGATTAAAAGTATTAATGGACTATTCAGTAAATAGATCTTAGTTGCAGATGGGAAAATTGAGTCTGCTAAGGGAAAATTTTACTACATACTACAAGTATTCTTCCTAATCTCCTCCTTAAATCACCCCTTAAAGACTCACAAGGTCCACCCAAAAGTACATGTTGACTTTTGCTTCGGAGGGATTCAGCTATTGAGTATACTGCTCAACAGCAGTTCCCAGAGATAGACCCTGGATCAGTTCAATATGCTGCTGAGCGGCCCTCACCCTCCTTCAGAAAATAAAAGGCTTTTACAGTATACTCCAAGAAAATGCCTTGGAGCTACTGCAGGTACTTGACAGCTGTTTACAGGCTTACTGGATTTCACTTCCAGAGAGGTGTAGAAGTTTAGTGTAAGAAGGAGGTGTTAAAAATGTGCCAGGGAATCTCCCTCATAGAATTTCCCTAAGGAAGGGTCACAGTTTATTTGCCAAGAGCCTCAGGCTGTACTTCACCTGGAGTAAGGGAAGAGCAGTGAACATACTGTTATGCTTAAATCTATTATATTTGAACCAAAATTCAAAATATATCCCAATATTAATCTTATGATCGACTTTCTTCGGACAAACATGAGCTGCGTTCGGTCTGTGAGCACTACTTTGATTATTCTCTGCAATGATGGATGATACAGTGAAGTTTAGAGTGCTGGAATCTCAGCTTGTGTAAGTAGATGTAGGTCTGCTGACTTCAACTTAGAATTATTATTTTTTTAATCCCTTTTGTGTGAATTCTTCAATACTTCCTAAGTTGCAAGTAAAACTCGGTCACTTACTATGATGCCTCAAGTTTTATTCTTTCTGTGCACCATCAGCACTGTGAAATGATCACATCTGTCTATATGATAAGGGAGTTGTATTGTGCTGATGGCGCATTCCTTTCATGCTGCCCAATCACTATTTCAATTAAATCTGTTCTGTACTAGTGTTCCCAAAACTGCTAAAAGTAGTAGAGTTATCGACTAACAAGAAATATGATCCAGCAGCTCAAAAGTTCTGTTCTTGTATGAACTAGATGGTTGCCATTCCAGTTTAGTTTTCACTGGGCTAAATTATTAATCTGTGTGTAAACCCAGTTTTGTGTTGGTCTTCTGTGGAGGTTTATCCGTGCAAGCAACAGCCCTGAAAAAGCTCTGCAGTTGAAATATGCCACTCTTCTACTTTGCCACAGCTCCAAAGTGTGTCATATGCTGTGGGTAGAAAGACATGGCCAGCAGAGGATCTCGGCCTGCTGCAATTCAGAGAATTTCTTACTGCATCAGTAATGCAAAGGTTTTTTTGATTCAAATAAAACCCAATCCAAGTAATTGTCGTCTTGCTTTTTCTCCTGTATGCCAGAATCTTCTACTGAATTTTGTGTTGCTTGTTTCTAGAAAGAGCCAGGTGAAGGTTGAATTTTACCAGAGCATTATTTGTTTGTTTGTTTATTTTAAAATAGGTATAAACTCGTTCTTATTGATAATAGTGTGGTTCCATTTTGGTGCGTTTTCAGTAGCCCGCTTTCCTTGCTTTTTTGGTGCCAATCCTTTTTCCTAGAAATTATACACTGGCAGATGTTTTGGACAGCAGGCTACTCAGTAGATGTAAAAGGTGGCCAATTTCCCTCATAGATAATTTTTGTCTTGCGTTTGCACTATAGTTCATGGGGTCATTATGATTTTATTAGCAAGGTACATAGACACAATACACCCGTCTGTTACTCTGAATAATTAAAAGTGCCTTTTCTTGAATCTGAAGAATTATTTCTTAATGGACACTTGTAATGAAGTTTGTGTTCTGTGTTTTCAACAAACTAGGGAAGAAATGAAATCTCTCCAGGAGGCCTTTCAAAAGCAGCTTAATGAGGCAGCTGAGAAAGCAGAAAAGCAGCAGGCTACCGTGAGTGATTCCCTGTCCCTCTTTTTTTTTTTTTGTTTCTTCTGTTGTTTTTTTAATCCTTCTGCCTTTAGAATTTGTCAGTATTTCAAATAACTTTGCATGTAAAAAACTTGTAGAGTACTAACACGTACTTGAAATCCAAGCTTTCAGCTCCAAGAAAGGATCTGAAAAAAGTTTGTATGTTCAAAAGCACTAAGATCCCTGTCTTCACTAATTTTTGTGGAATTTAGGTGTGTGTATACACTTTTTTATAGATTTGGGCCTGGAGACCTGGACCTTTCTTTCCCTGATGAAGTAATCTTTATGGACTGCCATGTCTCATCTATATCAATGTACACTGTCATACATCCATTGACTTTTTTGGAATCACTACCAATTTTCAGCAACAAAATAGAATCATGGATTCATAGTAGAGTGTCTGATTTTGACCATAATAGATCTAATTATCACTATAGAAAGGTATTAAGTCCCGTTAAGATTTCATGCTTTAATGATATTCTGTTTCTGGATAAATTGTACATCTGGTTGGATTTTTATGTAGCACTATAATGCTGTGTGGCATAAGTAACCACATTTTGCTATTGCAGGAAAAAAAAAGTAGATTCACGTTTTCTGTTTAATTCTAAGACGTAAAAAGGAAATTTTTCCTATATTGGTTAGTAGTATTCCTATAACACAAACACCACTGAGCCTAAGTTGACTAGATAATCTCCAGAGGTCCCTTCAAATCTCAAGTGTTCTCTAACTCTGGACTTGAAAACAAGCTGCTAGAAGGGTTTATATATCTGTTTTTAGTTTTATTGGATAATTACTGGTTTATTTAGTAATATTTTACTATCTTCCAGGCTCACAAAACAAGGGTTCCTCCAAGATAGATGTTTAAAAATAATTACTAAATTTAGCAAATATTTACATATGCCTTCTTTTGTATGAATGTGATTCATATGTGACTTTATGCCCTTGGTGAACAAGATAGGAGTTCATGCCCTTGGTGGACAAGCTGTGAGAGTGTGTGTTTTACATGCTACCTTCTAATTAGAAACAATATAGCTTTTAAACTAAAGCGTTCCTTTTGCAGGTTTCTTTCAATTAACGTGATTTTTGAAAACATTTTTTTCACTTTGCTGCTCAGAAGTCTGAAGGGTAAAGACACTGTTTTTACCTATTCTTGTGTCCCCCACAACATATACTTAGTGGAATTTTGGTACTTGTAATTTTGTCTAGAGAACAAAAACCCTCTTTTGTTCTTCAGGGGGAGAAAAGTAGTAAACTGAATGCTGTATTGAACTTGAAAGGAATAACATATTTTTTGGGTCTTTCTCAATAGTCAGGGCAGCATATATCCAGAAAAAAAAATCTGCACTTGTTTTAAGATGGTTTTGTACTGAGGCAAGATATATAGTCTTCAAATAAGAAGAAATGAGAACCTGGTTGCCTCTGCTTAGTCTCAGAACATGCTGGTTGAAAGTTGTCTTTTTCCAGGTGCACGGACACATTCCCACTAGCTTTATTGGTACAAGGAATTCTAGTCCAACAAATTAAAGGTGGAAAACATGTTTCGTTATTTAATCTCTGTATTAGATTCTGATATTCAAGACTCATTCAACTGTGGGTTAAATAAATCTCAGATGTAGTGAATGGATTATTGGCTCTGTTGTTCTTTGTGATATAGCGCTTTTTTAACTTGAGCAGCAATGCCTTGTGTAAATTCAGTCCACACCCTAGCACTGGGGAAGAGCACAAGATTTCTTCTACACAAGTCGAACAAAATCTACTGTTAACTGTAAGCAAAAACGTTACCTAGTGCAGAAACCAGGAAAAACCCCTCTGAGTTTGTAACAGGATTTGGCTTGGAGTGTTGTCAGCTGGATAGAGAAACTGAATTCTTGATCTGTATTCTAAAACTTGCCAATAATAGAATATTAAATTTGCCACTGATTTTAAGGAAAGCAGAACTGTGTCCTTGGTTTGTGACATTTATTTCTTTATGCCTCGGGGTACGATGTACATAATGAAGCTCACCAATACAGTGAAACTAAATGAATACTCAAAGTGCTTCGGGATCCTCAGATGAAAGCTGCAATAGAAATGGAAATAAATATTATTACTGTCACACAGGGTTACTTTACACCTGGTTTCTCCATGTGTTTCACGTTTTTCTGAAAGCAATATGACTGCTATGAAAGAAGGCCTAGGTACTTTGAGGCAAGCCTAGCTAGAGGATGGGAGCTTGAATTTAATTCTGATTTAATGAATTGTGAGTCTTGTTTCTAATCCAGTTTAAGCACATTTTATTGTACAGGATTTTGTGAAGTAAATCTGATTTTCATCAGAGTAAATAAGAATAGAATTACATTTCTCAAAGTCAAATGAATAAAACACTGGATGGGGGTTGGAAATACATATTTCTTTTCTGCGCTTGCCAAGGAGGCATAGTACAATGCTTACTCTATGTTAATTGGCTGCATGTATTCAACAGGGAACACCTGCCTGAAGGTGTTCTTTATTAGGTAAATGCAAAAGTGTAAGTAAGAATTTACAAGAATTAAGTCAAATTGCATGAAAAATAACCTGGAAAGTATTCAAGGACTCTGACCAAACCAAAGGAACAAAGGAGATGCCACAGCAATACATTACACTTTGCATCCAAGTCTTGTGCAATGTATGGCAAGAATCTTCACCATCAGTTGCACAAATGATTGATTCATCAGAAACAATGGTATCAACATTATTGTGCACGCTTATCCATTTTTCTTGCCCTTTAAGACTAGAGAAGCCAGGAATGGTAGGCAGCTAAAAGTTGCCCTTCTGAGGATCTTCTGAAGTGTTGGTGGGTACAGTCTCTCAGAGAGCAGCCGGTGGAGCTACTGCTAGGTAGTAACAACATTCTGAGGGTAGAAGCAGCAACTTAGGCTTGAGGAAACAAAAAGAGAGGTGTAAAGACATTCTTGTCCTTCACAGTACTAATCACACTGAAGACTGACCTGGAGGCCCTTAGCAGGAGTGAGCGCTCCCTTTCTGGGTCTTTCGTCTTCTGCATCTGTAGCACTAACGTATGAAGAACAGCAGCAGTCTGTCTTGGGACAGGTCTTTTCTAGAAAAAATATGGCAGACCTCAGATAAATTTATGCCTCTTGTTTCAGCTGCTCTATCTGGGATAGTAAAAATGTGCAGAGGAATACTAGTTATGATAAGGATCATTTAAATTTTAGAGTAGTCCTATGTTGCAAAGTTCAAGGTCAAATACAGTCTTCCAGAAAGCCTTGGGTTGTGAGGGAGCTTCTCTACAGACCATCTCACACTAGAACTATGGATCATTTGTATATCAAAAAGCATTTCTTAAATAGAGAAAGCTTGTTAGTCAGAACCACCATACTGGGTTTAGGTATACAACATGTATATAAAATGTGCAAGACATAATTCCAAATAACCTGTTGTCCTCTTTAACGATTGATAAAGGTTGACAGAGCTTTTTGGTCTGCATTTAATGTCAAATACCTAAGCAATTTATATTAGGTTGTTAAGCAGTGAAAAAATTTATTAATAATGTCAAGCTGTATCTCTAAATGTGAAGTGGAACCACTTCTTCCGGAAACAGGATTAGGAACCGTGGACTAATTTTCACTTTTGTTAACAAAGAGGCAAAGCGCAAATGACACATGTAACTTGAAAGTGTTTTTCTTCCAGTGAATTTGAATAAATAGGGTAAGTAGTGATTCTGTATTTCTATATTAGGTTAACAGGCTCTTAGAGCTTTTTGGAGAAGGGCTCTTCATTCGACTGTGCTTCATGCTAACTCCTTGTATCTTAAGGAATAGGTATTTTTTTAGGAAGTGGCCTTGAGGTTTGCAAAGTTGTTTCCCATTAACTGCAATTAAAGTGTATAAAAAGAGCTGGATAGCTCTGGATGAGGGAGAAAGTAAAGAAGGAAACAGGGAAATACTCAAAAATAGTTTGGCTAAGTAGACTAAGCTTAGTCTGCATTTTACATTTCATTCCTGTTGGTATATTATATCATGCTAACAATTTTTAAAAATACATGGTGATGGAATTGTTTGACAATACAATTATAGTACAGTCTGTCAAAATAAAGGAGAAAATATGTCTGTGTAAACTCCTTTTTCCCAGTTGCTCAGTGTTCGCTATGAAAAATGAGAAATAAGTAACACATTATGCATGACTTGTAAAAATAAACAATAAACAATATGGTTATTTTGAAATCAGTAGGGTTTTTCTTAGTAATAAAAGACTAACAGAACATGGGGAATTTAATTCAGAGATATCCACCACCAAACAAGAATCTTAAGAACCGTTGCAAACTCATGCCTGCAATATTTTTAATAAAAAGATCAGATGTTCATTTCATTTCAGAAATATTTATTTTGTTTATTAACAGCCCTTATGACAGGTCCTACAGTCCTAAATGTCTCCTTGACAAAAATCTGTTTTATTAATTAAAATATAAGTTACAGCTTGAAAGTTACATTCATCTAAGAAATCCTAGTAGGTAAAAATATATTGAGGTTTGCTTTTACAAGTATTTAACACTTTGAGAGCACTTTTTTCCAAAGGTAAGAATCATAGAATCATTAAGGTTGGAAGAGACCTCTAAGATCATCCAGTCCAACTGTCAACCCAACACCACCATGCCCACTAAACCATGTCCCTAAG
>NW_008796218.1:13436667-13475899 GCF_000699145.1 Aptenodytes forsteri | reverse complement strand
CGGCAGTATTTCAGAAGAATATTTCTTCTGTTTTAGGTAATAGCCTAACCAGTTCTCTCTGGATTTTAGAGTCCGCTCCTACACTATAACTTGAACGTTTGACCGTGAAAATGAATATTGAGTATGTTAGGTTTTCCAGATATTGCCAAAATAGTTAGGTGTTAACGAATGTATTCCAATCCCATCTTAATTGCTCATGTCTTAGTCCTGAGCAAGATACAAGAAGTCTGGAGGTAAGCAAATAAGCATACAGCTGAGCTTTGACTGTGTGGTAATGATGCTATATTGGTATTCTTCCATCCTTCATCTGTAGTGAATAACTAACTGTTGTCTGACTCTTAGAATTAGATCGCTGCCATCTGTTAAAACATTCTGTATTTCAATAGGGGAAAACTTAATTTGAACATTTCAAGGTCACAAACTGCTGTGAGTAAAGGCCACTGGGTGGAAGCTGTTGCTTTTAATAAACGTAATGAGCTCTGAAACACACAAAGCTCTGAGTACCTTGGACGTCTGTCTCCAGGAGACAGAAGCAGTGTCCTTGCTTAATATTGAGAAGTTCAGCCTTAGAACAATATATTTTCAATATGTATTTTCATAATTACAGCTATATAGTAATTAAAGGCAGCCAACATTTGGAAAGAGGTGACTGTCAAACAAGAACAAAGAGTGGGTAGAAAGGAGGAAGAGATGTAGAAAGTTTCTTAGTTTTTTCGGTTTCTGTGCCTTTTAATTCAGAGCTGGGTATAAATGTCTGTTCTTGTTTATTATGCTATCAGGAGTTGGTCACTGAAAGTAGAATTTTTACATCTCTTCTAGAAAATGGTATTATGCCTTGTCCTCGGGACTGACTAGAAGCATCATGCAAATGGGCTGATACAGACTGATCTGCCTTAAAGCGTGAATGCACTTAAATGGTTATCTCTATATTAGCTCCAGTAGCCAAGCCATATAAATTCCTCCTATGTAGCTCTCTATAGCTATACTTTATGACTAAGTGGCTCTTCAGCTGTTAAAGATTTAGTAGGAGCACTTTAAAAATGCTGTTATAATATGAAAGCAAAAATTAATACCTTTTTAATTAATACTGGTGTTATTTTTTAAAAAGAAAGGGACTTAATTTTTTTGAATTATTTAGATAAGCTAGAACAGTAAGTTTGTGCTATTTAAGTTGTCCATATCAGTGATATCAGATGCATGTGTATGTGAATAGTAATTAACAAAAATTACTGGTTTAACTAACATAGATTGCCTGTTAAATTAACAGTACTGTGGTGTCTTAAATATCTCTCCACTAGAAGATCCAAGCTGATACTTACAGGCTATGTATAGGAGCACAAGAGACAATAATTTTGGTATCATATCTCTTTAATTATTTCATATATATTCAGATTTAGAAGTGAAGTGCTTAGAAGGAATATTGATGTTCTCTTGAGAGTTAGGACTAAGAAAGGGAACACTCTTTAACAGAGGTCAGTATATTATTTTTATCGGTTTTAATGGTAGCTGGCAAATCTTTTGAACAGCTGAAAGACCAAAACCCACCATGTAAGTAGTTATTTTATTTTTTTCCCCACTTAATCCTGATCTCGTATTTTGATTGTGACCTTTATTTATTGTTGTACAAAATCTTCATATTTGTGACTAAGAAAGGGAACACTCTTTAACAGAGGTCAGTATATTATTTTTATCGGTTTTAATGGTAGCTGGCAAATCTTTTGAACAGCTGAAAGACCAAAACCCACCATGTAAGTAGTTATTTTATTTTTTTCCCCACTTAATCCTGATCTCGTATTTTGATTGTGACCTTTATTTATTGTTGTACAAAATCTTCATATTTGTTATACGATAAACATGGACTAAATTTCACTATTTGTGGGCGTGATTGCTAGGCAGGTGCTGAATATATTAATCTTCTGTTAAAACATCACCCTCAGTGGTGGCTGGATGTGTACTCAGTATTTCCACAACCAAATAGACCAAATTTTCAAAGAGTTTGCAAAAGAATTAACATTTATGCATGTCAGTTGGCACTAGTCTCACGGACCCCCTACTTACATTTTCTCTCTTAAGTGATGATAGTGTTCTCTGACTTCTCTTCTGATACAGATGAGAGTGATGGCAATTCCGGTGATGGTTTTTAAATTACTGACATCTGTCTACTTGAGTGTGGACATGATTCCAAGAACAGCTGTCATATCATGCAGATTCACTGTCATTTTTTATCTGCATGACATCCAAACCACTAATCTCTAGGTCAATGTCTCTGTAATCTAAATCTGTTTTCTTACAGAGGTTTTGTTTTTCTTAACAAGTCTGCTGCACTGTCAGATGAACTGTAGTTTCCTATGAACATAGGTAGGCTTTTGTATCAATGGGGGAGAGAATGCGGCGTGGGGCATTGGGCATATAGGGATGAGTATTTTGCTAATTAAGGAATCTAAGAGCATTCTCCTTCAAAGTGAAAGGAATGTGTTCTTTTAATCCTAGTTGTTATAATTACATCCTCTTTTCTCCCATTAACGCTCCATAAGCCAGGAGGAAAGCTCAATCCTGAAAGAAATAGACTGATTTGTAAAAACAATCTTTTAAACTGTGTTTGATTAAATTCAGTCTTAAAACTCAGATTGGAATGTCTACTTTCCAAGGCAAGTCATTGAATTAAATAGGAACTAAAGACCAGATTTGCATGCTTTCACATATAATACACTTTATTCCACAGGTGAGTCTGATCAGAATCAAGGGGTTTATCTCATTAGGACCAGTTCTGTAGCATTCAAATCAAATAACTGTGAGAAACCTGCTATGATAGATGTTGTGTTCTTAGAGGGTTAAAAATTTTTTAGATCATAAAATCAGTTAATATTGTTGTAAAAATCTGTAGTTCTCTGAAGGTCACGTGGGACTTCATTGCAAAAAATAAACACTATCTACTGGTGCATAAGTAAAGTAAGCCTATTTATGTACAGCAATTTTCTTCTCTTGATTGTAAGTTTTCTAGTAAATATCATGCTAAATGTTTGTAGATTTAGCAAATACTTAACAGTGGCCTATATCAATTTGGTATATAAGCAGAGGTTTTCTAAGACAATTTATTGCTAGAAACAAATGTAAGGTGGTTTTGGTTTGGGTTTTTTGGTGTGTCCCCCCCCCGGCTGTGAGTAGAGTAAAAAAATAATAGTTAAACTGTTGCTTAGATACATTTCAGCAACTCACACTCAACATTTATTTAAACTTGTAGATTAACTTTCTGAAGACTGAAATGGAAAGGAAGAGCAAAATGATCCGTGACCTCCAAAACGAGGTAAGAGAAACATTTGATTGTTATCTCCATTCAGAGTTTACACTGAAAGAGATTATGGTTTCACTTCATATTTAAAACACATGTTGCTGTAGTAGAAAGATAAAGCTCCAGTGAAATACTCTAAACACACAAGCAAACAAAAATGACGGTGCACATTTAGAAATTGTATTCTACTGAATGCAACTGTTGACTCCTTGCTACTGGTGCATAGGTCCATAGCTCACCTCTGTAACTTTTGCTGTACTTACGAGTTGTGCTTTTTCAGAAGGGAATACTTAATCCAGTTCTATAGATTATTGATACACAGTGAAACTTTATCCACAGTGTTACTACCTGCTTTAAAAATAAACAGCAAGAGGAGGAGAAAGGAAATACAGTCTCAGAATTGAGATTCTTTAAGAATGTGCATTTTTTAAATTTTATTAAATGTTTTCTTACACTTTTCTTTCACATATGTCATGAATATTAATCCCAAATTGATCCCAAAATCCCAAATAAAACATAAATCATGTTTTATTTCATATTTGTTAGTATTAAACTGAATTTATTTTGAAATTTGATCTTGGAATAGAAACTTAAAACATTTGAGCAGTATTGTATTTTTTTCCTCCTTATCTTTTTCTCCCCGAACAATTTGTCTAAATCAGGATATAGTTTCCCTTTCCATTGCTTAATTTTGCAAAGCGCTTTGCATTTGTAGATATTTTATTCAGATGATCTCTTGTTCTCTTCCCAGTCAGGCTTCTTGTCTTTATCTGTTCTATTCAGTCCTTACATTTTGCTCTTCTAAACTATTCTGAGTTTGATGTCTATGAAAACTTGTTCTCCTTAAAGCACTTATTTAAAGAGTGATCTCTCGTGTCTTTGGTCTGTGAGAGTGTATATATACAGTCAATCTAAAAAAAGTGCACGTTATTTTTTAACTCGCAAAGGAAATATTGTCTATTTCAATTGCTCACGTTATTTAAGCCACGTTCTCAGTTGTCTTCATCTACAGTCACAACTGCCTTGCTTTCTTTTCCCACCTGTGATCATTGAATGCTTTGCAACTGAGCCTGTTAATTCTAATAAATCATATCTGTCTGATCCTATTGACCAGCCGTAAAAAATCCTGTCTCTCATTGCACACAAATAAATACTTCATTAGTCAACATTCAAACCGTCCGACTGCTAATGATTTTCTTAGGTAGGTCAGTAGACTTCTGTAATATTTAGTGTATTTATAACACATTTTAGAAAATCTGCTTTGAAAGGAATCTTCTTGGCACCAAAAGTATTTGTTTCTCAATTTAAAGATGGAGTGATTCAGCAACATTTTATTTCCTGATACCCTCCTGTCTGAAGTTACAAGAGCTGAGTGGATAAACTGGATGTATCCATGTTGCAAGCGTTTTAGGCCTATCATGGGGCCTTTCAGAGAAACATCTAATTTGCATACCTATGATTTTATGTTTCCAATTGTGTGTCAGTCTGCAGAGCGACTAAACATCTCCATCACTACCTAAAATGAATGGGCAATTAAGAACGCTCAACATTCCTTCGATTCAAAACATAGATATGTTGACTTGGTTACCCACAGACGTACCAATTCAGACACATTTTACATCTGTTTCTCTCTTCCTCTTAGGAAAAAAAAAAAAGGAAATTGGGTGAAATTCTGGCGTACCTGAGATCAGTGAAGGTTCATCAGAAATAAATTCAGGCCAGTGGCAAACCCCAGGAGTCACCATGATGTGGTGGATGGCGCTCTGGGTGTGGCACAGTAGAGTGACTCCTCCCATCTTTTGAATTACAAGAACATAAGAAATGCTCAATGGCCCATCAGTCTCAGTGTCTTGTCTGTGACAATGGCAACAGCAAATGCTATTAGGGCAGAGCGCGTGAGCCTGCCTCGCTTCCCACAGCATCTGCGGTCACTGGGTTTGGGATGTTAGAAGATGTATCCCTGTCTATTCCCCGTAGCATATGTTTATGAACCTGCTGCCCATTAATTTCTCTAAATCCTTTTTTGATATCGGATACCTCTACAACTTCTTACACTGTCAAATTCCCTCTTACTTTACTGGTTACGTTTGACTTTTTTTTTTATGTCCTTTCCTGTTCTCCTCCCTTGAGCAAGTTTTTCTAAATTCTGAGTTGTTCCCTGTGTAGCCTTTTTAGCTTTATAGAGTCATTCAAGGGTTTAGGGGCTTCTAATACAGCATTTTTTAACAGCTTCTAGGCAGTTTGTATGTTTTTTGGTCATTTGACTGTTCCTTTCAGAATTTGTTACTATTTGCCTTATTGATACATAGTACTCTTTCATGAGATTGAATGTCTGTGTGCTGGATTTAGGTGTGTTTTGCTGTCCTTCTACAGTAGTAGCTGTTATTGCACTTTGTTAGCAGCTACAGTCTGCCATTAGTTCCTCTTGAACTCAGCCCAAGGAAACCCTTGAGCACAAACCAGGATAATGTCTTGGGGGCTGCAGGGCTGGCTGCAGTCATTTACTGTCTAGCTTCTTTCAGTCACATTGCAAATGTCTGGTGCTAAATGAAGCTTCAGTCTGGTTGGGGTCTCCACGCTCTAAGAAGAATGAAAAAGATTGTGATTTCTCTTTGATAGCTTGGCAAATCATTAGAGAATAGATAAACGCACAGGGGAGGAGTATAAAAGTATAAAAAAATAAAGTATAATTTTTTAATATAAAAAGGTATAAAAGTATAAAATTTTACTTATAAAAGTAAAAGTGTAAACCGAGTGGCTGGCATTTATAAGATCATAAATATTTAAGGAGTACTTTTGATATGTATCTCCACTATTCTGCCACACCTGGTTGTGATTTTGTCTGAGTTTTTAGGGAAGTACTTTGACTACAAAACAGCAGAGAAGATGGATAGGGGTTTTGTGAGTCACTGAGTGAACAGTTTCTAGAGTCCTGTATAAATGTTATTTGGGGCATCTGTGATTGAGGCTTCTCAAAAAGCAAAAAAGAAATAGCATGTTGAAAAATTGCTCAAATGATTAAAATCATTGCTTTAAATGATTCAACTAGAGATATTAGTTTAGATGGCAAGTAGAACACATCAAGCAAATAAAACAAATTTCCAGTTTCCTGTGGCCTTCAGTGATGCGTGTTCTAGTCTAGCTCTCCTGCTTCTCCTTTCTCCTCCATATATCCAAATTACATAGGATTTAACTATCATTCGAATGTTCCTGGAATTACTTGAAAAGATCTGTCTGATTTGTATTACTCATCTCTTTTAGGTCATAAAATTAAAAAGGGGGGGGAGTTTTACTGAGGAGGAAAAAAACCCCACATTCTTCTCTAGGGAATTAGTGAATTAGTGTCTAGATGCTCTAAATGGAACTACAGAACCTTCCAGTACTTTCTACAAATGTTTCAAACTTGATGTCGGAATAAAAGGATTAAATCTTCCAGAAGGAGTATAATAACAAAGACGTAACTAAGGCAAAGAGACTTCATATCGTATGCAGCAAAGAGGAAATAAGAAAAAATGCAATAAAAATTTGGTTTTCTAGGTTTTCAAATTTGCATGAGAAGTGATAAAGGCCTGTTTCCTCCCCACCCTCTGCACCCACCCAAGTGCCCCCCTCCCCAAGATACAAGGGGTTTGCACACCTTTATGTTTAAAAGCAGCAGTGATATGTAGCTAAAAAAAAAAAGGCAGGAGAAAGTTTAATGCACGTACTTGACAGTGCTTGCATTCAGGTGATGTATCTGCCATTCTTTTATTACCCTATCCAAACAGATTCACATAGATAAATGCTGGAAAAGTCTGCACAAGTGATCTGCTTTTTGTTTCTAATTTAATCAAATTATCTGAAATATTTCCATTTTTTTATGTTGTCAACTTGCAAGATGTTTCAAGAGCTGTAGGAAAAGATTGTGGGCACTGTTTCTTTTGCACTTATTTTAGAAGGAAACACAGAATAGTACTTGTGATTAAAGAAGCAATATGGTCCTAGCATGTCCTGGAAGTCAGAAGCTCCAGCATTCTGTTCTTGGCTCAGTCGACTAAACTTGTCTTGAGAGAAATTTGATTTGGGAGCATTGCATAGTCCTTCTGTGCATCAGCTACTGTGTGGAAAAGGAACCAATAGCTATACCTACCTAATGGCTTTCTATTAAACTTCTATACTGTGTTTGCCAGTTCCCTAAAAGTAAGTCCACTAATATCAATTTTTCTGGAATTTCAGTAATTGGTTTTGAGGGTTTGTCCTGGTTTCAATAAGGAGTTCATATTTTGAAAAAGATTTGACTGAATTTAAATGGTATGATTTTGAGGAAACATTGTTATCTAGGTCCTGCCTCCAATCACTGAATATAGCATATACTTTTAACAATCTTGTTTGTAAGATTGAATACGCTATGTATTTACATAATTAATAGCATTTTATATGTAATTTTAAAGTGTGCCATCTGCATGCAGATATATAGAGGCAGATAATGAAAATGGGATTCCTTTCAAATATTGCATTCACCCTCAGTTTCTATTGGCAAATTGTGAATTTTGCAATCTCGGGCTCTTCCATGACTGTAAGAATAATTCCCTATTTAGTTCTGTTCTTTCAGCGCATGCCCTACCGCCATTCAACTTTGTAGTTCAGAGATAGGAATAGACAACAGCAGCCTTCCAACTGAATGCAGCAGCTGTGGTGTCACGTATGAGGAGAGGACATTGTACAGAAAGGCAATTTTCTGGCTATTCAAGGCTTTGGAAAAAAACAGTTAACAACAAATATAGTCCCTGGTGTGGAGGAAAAAAAAGCGCCAGATACAGCACATAGGGATTATGTGTCTAAAAAGCCTGTCTTTTTTTAGAGGTCTCTAAGTGCTTCCTGCAATACCAGAAAAAAATCTGTCATATTTCCAGCTGTAACATCGTCTGGATTGTGTTAATGTAGTCTAATAAAGGATTGACATGTAAACAGATAAGCTCTTATTTTGAGAAGTTTCTATTATTGACAAAGAAACCAAGAGGTCTGGAAATTCAGAAGCACTGGTGGAGCCAAGAAACTTGGCAAAAATGTAGACTAAAATAGAATATGTATAAAATACTTTGAAAATTCTCACTTTTGGAGATGGCCTGTTACAGAGTGAGCAGCTCACTTCTACCATGTCAGTACATATATCAATTGTGGAAAATGATGCCAAAACTGCTCTAAAAATGAAGCTAAAGCAGGATGCCGTGTTAACCCTTCTTTATATCAAAAAAATCATGGGTCTTAAAAATTGCTGTTTAGCATTCAGAACCGATCGTTTTGGGTGCAGCTCTGAATATGCGTATACATGATGGATTAATTTCTTAAACTAATGTCTTTTCTGCATTGAAGTGTGTTGTGCATTTTGTTAGTTTGTCATGCGTTTCCTACTGGTACATCTATAAAAGCCATCTTCAGTTAAAGGTAAGCGTCCTAGCTGATGTATGCTTATATGTGATTTCCTTGAGATAAATGAGTCAGGAATTTTCCCTAAAAGTTAATAAATGTTGTATATTCTCTACTGAAAGGTAGTGAAATGTTATTCAGCTTTGTCACATGGATGCTATAGTTGCCTCACATTAGACTTAGAAGTGTGTATAAAAAAAAAAGTTTGCTCTTATTTAAACCATTTAATTACATTTGATTAGATGAGAAACAACTGTCTAGCTTGTCGTACTATCTTTGGGCAAAGCGTTTTACAGTATCTCTGTGTATACTTACATTAAGGTATGTTAATACCTTTACAGATTTACAACAATCCCATGTATTTATAAAGTTGATCCCGTGGTTTATGTCAGGCAATATATTTCTTTGCTGTTTAGGCTGTGGCAGAACTTTGAAAAACATGTATTACATAAAAGATGTATAGTAGTACAGGCAATACAAAGTAAACCAAGAGTGGAAAATGAATTTGGCTGTAGCTCTCAGTAATATGTGTTATTTTTGCTAAGAAGCACAGTTTTAAATAACTACCTTGTAAACAATACTTTTGCTCTATTCATGTATAAATTGTGGTTATAGCTTTAGAGTCGAGTAAATCATCCTAAAACAGAATTCTCTCCAATCTCTGTGCTTAGCTGCACTAATAAAAGGTAAAGTCACAGCAGTTTAAAGTCTCACCTGATCTGTTGGGAATTTCATGCCTTGCAGGGTGAATTCAATCGAATTGCATTGAATTATGGTGAATCAAATTGGAATGAATTATGGTGGGGAAAAAAAAAACTAAAACCTGCAAGAAAACTTCCTTAGTGAAGCAGAAATGAAATTTTAAGGCTTTGAGACTGTATGCTGATACTATTCTATAAAGGAGGACATTGTAGTGCTTCAGTCTCCATACTCTGCAGATAAAACTAACTTTTTTTTCTAAGTATAAAAGCCTGTCCTCCTGAGAAGAAAATTGGGTAAAGTCCTGTTCCCTCTTTGGGTACTGCATTCGTTCTACAATTCAGAAGAAAACATCCACAAGTGCCAGAGGCAGGGGCACTGCCCAGGGAAAGATGAAGGAGCGCGAAGAGTACAGGAGCAGCTTCAGATATCATTCTGCTAAAGGGCTTTGAGTTCAACGTTGTTTCTTGATCGATTACACCTTCTTTTGAAGTAAAAAAAGGCCTATTTTAAAAAAATCATTTGCTTAAAATTGTTCTGTGAGGTTTTTTACTGAAAATTATAAGGAAAAGATGGAAACGCAGTTTAGTCAATTGAAAATGGCTCTTAGGGGACAGTAGATGAGATCATACAGAAAACAAATTCTACTGCATCAAGATTGTCAGTGAGATATATTTATAGTGACGCAGTAGCAACTGCAGTAAATGTTAGAATAAGCTTTTGTTTTTAAAAGTTTTGTTTTCCTGATCTTGTAGACTCAGGAGTGTAGGACGCATTTTCTCGGTTGCTGTTGAGTGATGTTGAGTGCCTTCTTGGATTTTGCCCAATATTCTTTGTCATCTTCTCAATTAACCGCAATGTTGAAAATCATAGCAGTGTTCTTTTGTAATCTTGCTGAAGTTGTTCTGATGTCTTTACTCAGTTTTCCCATGCTGCCCAGGACAATTTATTAAATTCTTATTTCTGACACCCTCCTTCATGAAGTCCAAAGTTCCCAAATGGGTCTGAATTCTTTATTTTTCTTACTCATCTAGTCTCAAATCTGTGTAACAGGCTTTTTAATCCCCGAAGCGTAGTCTTTTTCAATTGTCATTTGTAGCAAAATATCATCCGTGGAGAAAAGAAAAAGTAATTTCCAATCTGTGCCTTCATTTCCTTTCATAGGAAATTGCTACTGGTAAATAGTGCTCCTGGATACTGATGCTGCATAATGTGGTAGTGTGTAAGGTAAACTTCTATAAGCATTTCAAAGATCAGATTGTATAGGCCTTTGGGATAAGGGAGGTGCTGGAGTTCTCTGATGATCCATTTCATTTCGTTTTTATGCAAGTATGACCAGTATGTTTGAAAGTAAGGGTTAAGAATAGAAAGTCCTAGTGGTTCCTTCACTACATCTTATTTCAAAAAGGCAGCAAAACATGAAGCATAAGAGATTATCTTGAAAAGTAAAAGAGCTGTATTCTGTCCTTTGCCTGCACAGCTCTCCATGACATCTGTTGCAGCTTCACCAGGCAACAGGGGCAGCATGAAACCTAATTAAAATCTTTGGTCTTTGAACTTGTACAGAGAGCTTTGTGAATCTTACTGTTATCCAAATCAGTGTTTTCCAGCATTACAGGTCTCAAGGGCAAGGTGGCTCAGAGCCAAGCTCCAGAGAACTTTAAGCATAAATGAAATTTTATAATTAATGTAAAACTTTCCCTGAAGCTGGTGTAAATTTTGCCAAACAGGAAAAGGAAAGTACTGATCTAATTTATTCATGTTTTTCAGACAAGTGGAAAAGTTTGCTTTTAGTACCAAGATGTTAAAATTACCTAGTGGAAAGACCACTTAAAAGGAAGTGACGATGGTATATGTGGTTAAAAAAAAAGAATGTAAATCCATACTTGAAAATCTTGAGTAGACACTATTGATTTTTATCCTTAGATGAAATAATAAAAGAGCATTTAATAATCCAATTTCCATGGCTCTCAAAGAAAGAGAAGGTGAGCTGTTGATTTCATCATTACAAATAATGCTATCAATTACTGATGTTTGTCACTTAGGATCAAAAAAGAGGGATCACCCTTGAGGAGCTCCGAGTCATCCAAATTTAGTATCGGAGTATTCTTCGCCTCTGAAAACACCCCACAGTAATTAATAGCATAAGAATTTATAAAGGTATATGTGACATGAAAATGCACTGGGCTTATTAAATTAAAAAGTTGCTTGATAAAATTATGTTGTACCTGGAATGCTCCTGTCCTGGGCTGAGAGCTCTCTAGAGGCTATGAAGCTCAGACTACTAGATCAGTTGGCAGGGACATGGCTCTTGTAGTTATAACTAGATTTCCATGAAAGTCAATAAGAATTTGGAGAAAAAGGCTGGCTAACCCCAGACTGATCGTATTATGGTACACCATACAAAGCTTCCATTGATTTCAAGGGAGAAGGCTTGGAGCGTTTGCGTTTGCTTTAGGACCATACTGTTGAATACAGATGTTTATTTTTTAAGTTCAGTGGGAGCAGAAAGTGATTTTTAAAAATATTTTTTGCTATTTAGAGGTTTAAATTAAACTGGACTGCTGTTGTTTTCTAGTTTTTAATCTTAATCAAGATGAAGTGTAGCTGGAAAATGTCAACTTTATATGGTGAAGTATTTTTCAACTGAGGGTTGATAGCCTGTGACTTTATAAAGATTATAGAAAGATTAAAGTCCTCTCCTGAGACTCATTATCCTCTAGTCTTAATTTGATTAAACTAAATAGAATATTTGGAATGATAATTCCAATTATGTATGGATATTCAAAGAGGATAATAAGATAACAATAATAAAATACTTAATTGAAATTCATGTTAGAATTATTCTAGACAAAAACCTCACATAAAATTCCGAAGTTGTTGGTCATGTTACTACCTGAGCTAAGGTGTCTGTACAAGCTGTTTGGCTGTAATGTGACCCCACTGTGTTGTTCTAAAAGAAGTAGAACCACATGAAACTGTTTTTTCTTGACAGTAAAAGGAACTGACTCCCATCTACTTTGCATCTATTTCAGCCTGAAACCCTGGAATATTTTCAAATGCAGACATTTTTGTCCCTGAAAAAAAATTCAGCAGTCTTAGGAGGGATGTTCAAAGTTTGTTCAACTCAAATACTTGTGTATCACTTTTCCTAATGAATATCTCATTCTTTCTAGGGAACTGCTTGCCTTAAAAATGTGAAAACATTGATTGTGCAGTGCAGTGGGAACAAAAGACTCTCAAATTTGACTGGCCTCTTCCTATAAAATCCCTGCAGCAATTCACTATATATTACTCTAGTGATAGGAAATAGTTGACCTTTAGAGTCCAGTCAATGTCATATGGAGTCTTAAATGTAGAAATTGTGCTATTCTGGACCAAAATTGCCAATTTTCTGTTATCCAGAAACATTTTAAACCACTTTGTTCTGGAGTCTTCTCTCCCACACTCCCTTTTGAACACTATTCAAACATATTTGGGGCTGCAGATGTTATTGGAGAAGGAAATATTAAACAGGTCAATCGATTTGTCACTAATTTTAGGCATAATATCTCGAGTGAGTTGCATTGATTTTATTTAGTTGTGTTTAAGTACTGTATTGATCTTAAGAAAGCTAGTTTTATAGCTATGATATAATTTAAAAATACAGTTTTCATTAGACTGCCTCGAAGTGCCTTTTCCATATCTGTCCCAATAATATTGCCCATTTGTCAAGTTTACCTATAAAAGCTTTCCCATGTAATGAATCTTCTGTTCTTCAGAATTTAATTTCACAGTTTTTACAACCAAAAATGTTTAAAACAACTGAAAATTCTTGAATTATTCCTTTTTTTTAACGATCTCTATCTTGTAAACAATGTAAAACACATTGTTTAATAGATGTGGAAATGTTTCTTAGGTGAAATTATAAGGGTTTTATCAAGCAGATGCTACTTAAAGTATTCTGGAAGGTGTTGTCTTAATTTTCTTTTGTGAATAAGGATCTCTGAACAGTGTTTTGTTTTATCAAATAGATAAATGAACTCAGGAAAGGTCTGCGTGGCTTAAAAAAAAAAATTGTAAAAAAATTCAGGTTCGTGTGGTTCATCCACAAGCTGTGCAGTCCTTTAATGTACTGTGATTACTTTCTTTCAAATGTAAAATATGTCTTCTATTTCAGACTATAAATTTAGTCCTGTGTGTCAGGTGTCCGCTTCCTGGTCGTGTGCGTGTGTATTTGTGCATATATTTGTATGTATGTATTTGTGTGTACATTTAAATCAAAAACTTTCTTTACATATAGATTCAATACATATTTATGTGTGTACAGGAACATAATGTGATGTTAAAAAATAGCTTAAAGTTACCAAAATGCCAGCAGTTGATTCACTGAAAACTGTGAAGGCTCAGTTTCTCTGGATGTGCCCAGGAAACTTTTCTCTTTCTAGTGTTGGTTTGCTGATCTTATTTCTTGTATCAGAACTTCAGATCTTTCCACGTCACTCTTAAATTATTCTGTTTGTGGCAGATTTTTTGGTCCTTATGTAAGATTATTTTTCAGTTGATTTCAGTGGAGTTTTGCTCATTTACTGAACGAGATAATTTGATCTTAAATTTAAAGTACTTCAGGATAGCACTGAGCTAGAAAATCCACGTTTTCAAAATTAGAGTCAGCAATTGTCTCAAGTACTAAACTTTAGTCTTTATTAAAAATGTATCCGCCTGCCATCCTTAATTTTGACAGTGGGTAGCTGGTATTCCGCAAGAACAGGTACCTTTCAACGTGAAGGATTTTATGCCAGGGCCCAAATTGAGAAACAGGTTACCGGGACAGAGTTCTCCTTGCACAGTGAAATAATGTTTCAGTGGGAGACCGCGGGATGTGCTGTGCAACGGTGGGCATGGTATGCTTCAGCTGTATGGCTTTGGGTGCTGTGCCACTGGGAGGCACGAAAAGGGATTTGGGGAGTTTTTCCTATGTAGAAGAATCCCCCGATACAATAAAAAGCCAAAAAGTGAAGCATCTTCATCAGACATAGAATAGTCATTAATAACTTCCTTCTGTTTGGATATGTGTTCTTTTTGGCTGTCTACTTGTGTTTTAAAGGCCATATTTTGTTACAAGCAAGATGGTAGAAAAAATTGTGATAAAAACAAGGATTTTTCCTGTTGGGGTGAATGCAGGTGGTAGGATTATCTTTTCTTAATTTCCAATTTGTCAATTTCTGATAAGAAACTGCTTTCCATTTAAATTGATGTACATGGACAGCAAAAAATATTGGATATTAGAGATAGTAAGAGTTGTGTAAAACAAAATTCCCAGGAGACACATGATGATGCCTCACTTGATGGCTAGCTATGGCTTCAGCTCGGCCTAAATGAACGAGTAGGAGTAGCCGGATGGTCAGTCAGCCAGCGTCTCTGCTTGTACGCTGCTGCACCGCTTCAGTAGTCACAGAGGCCGGATGAACCTGATTAAGTTTGAGGTAATTCCCATGTATTGTCTGTATTAAATCAAATGCTTGCTATGCTGTAAATTTCTCTTTTTTTCTGCTGCAGAGTCTGTAGGCAGATTAAATTTAATGGACTTTTTTTTTCCTCCCTGAATTCCCAATAGCATAATTTGTGCTTTTAAAAAAATCTTTTCTTGCTGTGCATTTGAGTGTTACAACCATGAGCTTTAGTGTATTTGGTTTGACCCATGCTAGGCACTCAGTATTTAAATTGTAGATTTTATGCTGATGAACAGTAAGTCTTAGGAGAAAAGAAGTGAAGATCTGGAACCTGAGAGTTAGGATTTCCTCCTTTGTTTGCCAAAAAATGGGCCTAACTAGATCAAGGAAGTATTAGCACGCAGGCATGAAATTCATATCCTGTAGCTATTCAATGGATGCTGATTAGTTTTGGGTAAAAGGTGTAACCTGCTATTTACCAATGCTTTCTTCCTATAGTGATGTCTGTCTCGTCGAATCAGGATGGGCATTCACTAAGATGCCTGATGGGGCAGCAATTAATTCTTATTATGAAATCCTTTTTTTTTTGCTCTTTTTTTTACAATGCTGTCACCTTACTTTAATTTTACAAGAAGATAAAATGTGGCATGGGAATTCATTGTGAATAATGAATACATTATTTTTAGCAAGAATGTAAATATGACATAGCAAAGAACCAGTCAAACCCAGAACTGCTGAGACAGATATAAGGATGCAGCGATTCAATACTCTTCATGAACTACATCTGCAAAGTCCCCCTACCTATATAGGATGCCTCCTTGGTATACTCTACAGAATCTAATTTTGTTTTTAAGCTTCATGCTGCTCCTTTAAGCATCATTTCAACAACACACAAGAACTGGCTCACTGAATTGGCTCATATGATTATAGTTAATTGCATCCTTTTCTGGGTCAGAGGGTGACTGTTTTTCTGTGGCTGCAAAAGGAGAAAAAATAAAATTTCTTGAACTTTCTATTGTTGCAACAAACAAAAGCAGATCTAGTTTGATTGCTAAAATATGCACAGCTAAATTAGAAGCAGTATTATGGCATTGCATTTCACCAAAACACTTGCTTAGGTGGAAAACACACTGTAAATATTTTTCTCTTCATTGATGCAGATTCCCAGTGACTGTTGCCAACTCTTGTTTTTGTCGTTTGGGTAAAGCCCCAACTTATTTACATTTGAAAGAGGCAAGTGTGTATGTGCAGTTCATAGTAATCTTATTTGCACTGCATTGCTTACTATGACTTACATCCTCCGCGCAGAGGGAGTACAGTGTAGAAAACAATCAGTTGGGTAGCACTTTGTGTACTACAGATTGCATGGTTGCTGTGCGTTCTTTAAAATTGTTGTAAAATAATACCCAATTGCTGTGGTGGTTTAAGCTCAATGAATGATGTAGAAATCAGTAATTTTAAGTTAATTGTTTTTAATCATTAAACAGCCCATGTTTTTTCCTTTGGAAAATGTTTGATTTTCCTTTAGTCATTCTGGTCTTTCTAATGTAACTAGAAGTAGTCCTGCAAGTGTTAAAAGGAAGGAAATTATAATGCAACTTTGCACTAACCTTTGGGGTTTTTCTTCTATTATTGTTAGTGATGCTTTGGAGCATATATTTCTAGATCTAATTCAGATTTCTTTTCAAGTTTGATTACATATCCTTTTAATACAGCCCAAGTGATATTACTTTGTTCCATTCAATTAAGGTTGAGTGTAAAATGGTCTTCTATGTTTTTCATGCTGTAACCCTCTTACTTGCAAAGGGGAGTGGAGGAGCCAGACGGGACGCTCAACACTGTAATGTGAAGTACTGCTAGTCTTTGCAAGCTTATAAGCAGAACTATATATTTATGGAGAGAATTCAAGACCATTTCCTTAAAAGATAAGGACTATTGATGTTTGGTAGGTGGCTTAGAGTCAGAAATCTGTGTCTTTTATAGGGGCTGCAGCCTTTTTGTTTTGTAGAAATCTTAAGGAAAGGTTTTTAAGCATATGAATGCATTTATTTTGTGATTCCTAAAGTAAATGTTTAGCTTCTGCTGGGTTTTTTTTGTTTGTTTGTTTTTGGTTGTGGGTCATGTTGGTGGGGTTTTTTTGTTTTTTTTTTAATAATCTCAGGAACTGGGCTTCTTATTTTACAAATATCAGTGTAAAAACAGTATTTGTACCTGCTAATTTTAATAAGCCACTAATCAAATCTGCAGCTGTATAACTCTTCTACTTTCAGGCCTCAGCAGAGGCAATTCAGCCATCTTAAGGTCCCAACAGAAGTTTGTGAAGTGTTTGGACAGTTAGACCGATTCAGTTTCATCTGCTGAGCTTTGCATCAGGATCCCTAAAGTACACAAGTCTTTGCTGATTCTCTTACCTGGTTAAGCTGTGGTATCAGCATCCCCTCCGAGACGGATGCCTTTGCTGCAGCATGGGTGATGATAGCTCGGTTGGCTATTCTTCTTCACTAGCCCCTAATCAAGATGCTGATTGTTCTGTGCTTTATTTTCCCCTTTCCTCACTTGCCAAATACCTTATTTCTCTGGTTAATCAATTATTCCAAAGAACAAGCAGTAGGACCGATTCTTCTTAAACAAAGCAAAATGAGATATTATTAGTTGTGTAAATATAGTAAGTGTAATCGGGAATAGGACCACATACCTGCCTGGCTTGGCAGATGTAATATCTACATCATGATTACGTCATGTCTTGGCTGTTAGTATTTCAAAGCATAGTTACTCATATTTGCCAGAAATATGAGTCTATGAATTTAAATCCTGAACTTGTGGGAATTTGGAATGACACAGTTTTATCAACGATGTGGGATTTGGATTTTGAGAAAAGATTATGGATTCCAAGACATGCAGCTGTTCAGCAGTAAGTTCATTAAAAGATTGCTCCTCTGAAAAATCCAGCTGCATTCAGAAATATTGAAATACATTTTGCAGGTAAAAACATACCACTTTTAAATAGTATGCGTAGTCAGTTGTAGCTTTAAGAAGCATTCATGAGAAGTACATCTCCTATGACCTTGAGCCAGATCTCTAAGATAGTTCTGAAAAGTATATGGGCATAAAAGTTATTAAATTTGCTGGGCAGATGCATTACTTAGATTGCCTGCCTGTGACTGACAGACCAATATTCTGTCTGATATCATCAGATTGGGTAAATTACATTTTTACATCCTTTCTTTTCCAAGACAAGTATTAATGCGAAATCTGCTGACTGTCAAATTTGCTTTCTTGTCCAAAGCTATTAACACTTAGTTTTGACTAAAATAAAAAGGAAAAATGTAATAGGTATTGAAATATAAAGTAGAGTTGAATGAGGGGGAAAAAAAAAAAAAAGAAAAATTAATCCTGCACAGATTTTTGTGAGTACTGTTTTAAGAATAAGTGTCCTGAATGTTTGTGTATTTTGTGCAAAGTGGAGAAACTTCTATAGAGGGGATTAAAATTTATATACTTTTCCTTCCATGACCCTAAAATGCCAAAAAATCTGGGATTAGAGCACCCCTTTGAAAAGATGACTATGTGGGTATTGGATCTGCACTCATTAAGAAAGAAGCCAAGCTTAGATCTTCCACAGTCTCAGTGAGACGCAACACGACAGCTCTCATTTTGTGAGTCTGTGAGGTAAAGGTGAACTGCTGAATGCTGGCGAGGCTGAGACCTGCCCAGAAGCACCGTGTTAGTCTCATGAGATTTTAATACTGTGGATTGAAGGACTAGAGAGCAGAGACAGAGAGAGAAGATGAACGAGCTTTTATGTATTTAAAGTATTTACCTGTGTGGTTACAGCTTTTTGTGTGTGACTTGTTTGCAACTTGGATTTTATACAATGTTGAAAAACACAACACTCCCCCCCAAGACCTGTTGTCCTGACACTTGCTTAGCATTAAATCAGTGTAATTCGGTTAAGCGATTTCATTTAAGCTACCTGACTTTACAGCAGCTATTTGGATGCATAGTGAAGAAAATACGGATCTCTTGCGCTGTTTTTGTGCTTATTGTTTTTTCCCAACTCTTACTAGCTTATTTCGCTGTTTTCATGTCACTCCAGAATCTGCACCTAATGAGCACGTGGTTGACACACGTGGCCTTTTGCTTTCTGTGTAAGCCTTTTCCTCTTATGGGAGCAGTAAACAGAACTGGGCTGTTCTACGTAATTTACCTCTCCCCGCCTTTGTAGAGGGGGTATCGTTCATATCTTTTGCTTCTGTGTGCGCACATGGGTTTTCTTAATATATTGTAGGGATAAGTAACACGTATTTGTCATTCATTTTGCTTTGCTGCATTTCCTGGTACTTTATTCAGATAGCAGACCCCTTTAGGATTGTGAAGCCTTTGATGTTGGGGTAATGCTACAACAATGTTCTCCATGGTTGTAGCTGCATTTGCCAGCTCCCAGAGTGGAAATTTCAGGCTAAGTTATAAGTTTCATGCAGCTGCATGAAGATTTCAGTGTTTGTTAATTCAAGGCTCTACACAGGAATGATGGACCTGGGGCATAGTCTTCTTAAATCACCAGGCAGATAAATCAATTACTTCCCCTCCCCTCCTTTTGGTCTTACGGTTTTGTTTTGTTTTACGCATAGCTTTGTCATCACTTTGTCGTCATCATGTCAGTGTGTACTTGATGTGGTTAGCCAGCACTGCTAACTCATGTCTGGGGGCAGGGGATGTGTTCTCAACTCATGACTGACATTGCACATACTGATGCAGTTCTCAAAGGATGGACTGTCTGGCTGAGTCTCTTCTGGTTTTCCTGGTCTGTCTTAGGATAGATTTGCCTTCCTCTTTTTGTTTTGGCATGTGCAATGTTTTAGTCCTAACCAGATGAGGTTTTTAAAGCATTTGTGATAGTTCTCCAAATGCGTAAACTTTCTTCAATTTTTCCAATCCAGCAGTATGTAGTGTTTTCCCATCTTAGTTCTGAATCCAGAAGGAATACGGAGAAAGTGCAACTAGGCATTAACTCCAATGTAGTTTTATGCATCAGTTACCACGTTCAGCAAAATATTTTGCATCATGATAATCTCAAGGAGGAACATAAACATTCCTTACGCACATTCATAGTCCTCCGAATATTTTAGTGGCTTTGATGTTGAGATGGGAGAAGCGAAGAGCTATCTCTCTCTTACTCCACGGATTTTTTTGGTTCTATTTTTAACATGAAAGGTCTTGTGAAGGTTTAGTTGAATCAATATCAAAATAATTGTTATTATGATTAATATGCCTATATTCTATCCAGCAAAATAACAAAGATCATAAATCTAGAAAATGGCAAGTCTCTGTTTCTCATAAAGCATGTTTCCAGTCCTAAAAATACCTTGCCAGTGTACATAGACTGCACTTAAGCTACACAAAACACAGCCAAACAGATTTTGTAAATACCATTTATCAAACTATTGAGTTAAATACAATTTTGAGTGATAACGTATTGACAGTAGATACTGATTTTTTTTTCAATGATTAAAGTAAGGAAAAACAGGCTCACAGAAAGTTTCCATCTGCAAACCCCTCTCCTGTGCTTAAAAGACAGAGCAGTCTCTAGCCCGGAAGGTAAGAGCATAGCATCGTTTTTACTGGCTCTATTGTTTACCGAAGTATGCTTTGTGTGCTAAATATTTTAAACTGTGATGCCATTCAAGGACAGATGTAAAATCGTGCAGTTCCTTTCAAACTTATTCAGAGAAGATTTTAAATACTTTGCTAACACAGCCTTCAAAGTCAGGCCTTGAAAGCAAGGTCTTTTCATTGCTACCTGAGTAGAAGGAATAATTCCTTAGTCCTACTTTACAGATGCTGGCTGTTGTCAGG
This sequence comes from Aptenodytes forsteri, assembly GCF_000699145.1. Taxonomy (NCBI): domain Eukaryota; kingdom Metazoa; phylum Chordata; class Aves; order Sphenisciformes; family Spheniscidae; genus Aptenodytes; species Aptenodytes forsteri. Next base: position 13,455,217 of record NW_008796218.1, on the reverse strand, counting down.
AGGCGAACACTCAGTAAATCCTACAATTTCCATTGACATGCATGTTCTGTTCTCTGTTACTAGGTCTTGCCATGCTTTCCAAATGGCTTTCACTTGGATATCTGAAGCAAAGGGGAAAATAAAACAGTAGTCTCGGGGGAAAATCTAGACTCTTTTTCATGGCCACCATGAGCAACTGCATATATGGGCCATCAGGGGTAGATAAAGTATCTGGGAATATTCAGCAGTCCATTTGACTAAGTGGTGGCTACCATCCGAAATGTCTGAGTCTGCTGTTGTGGAAATTATAGCTTGGAAACAACATGTGATTTATATGACCTGTACAACACAACCATGTAATTGCAAGACTGCAGATTCAACTTCAGATTATTCATGGCTATGTTTGCTTTCTATTTAAAAACACGTTCTGTCTTGACACATTTTGACTGTACAGATCTTTACATCTGTCAGATGACTAACACATGGTCTGTGAGGTTAAGGTAGGCAAACCTCTTCCCATCTAGCCTCTCCTTCTGTGTGTGTATGGAGTTGAACGCATAGAGTTTATCCTCTCCTTCTGTGTGTGTATGGAGTTGAACACATAGAGTTTATCATTGATATCACAAGCTTGTTCTTTCTTCTAATTCATCGTTTGTCCTTATTACACCATTTGCAGTGTAACTACACACATTACTATTTACAAAATACAACGTGTACATTTACACTTGACATGTCACCAAAGTAAAGCTAGGCTAGTAGACTGGCTGAAAGATTGTATTTTTATTTCAGAAATTTCCTTAAAAATTTAAGGGATTTTGGTCTTATCAAGACTCGTCAAAGACGATCAAAGGACAGTTAAAATAGATCAGAACGAAATATATTCTGCCATATCTCCTCTGCTTTGGGAAGGTAAAAGTATGGCAAAGAAAGGCAAGATGCTGTTTTAGGGATGCTAATTCAACATGCTAGGCATTGCAACGTGACTGGACTCATGGCTGAAGTTCTGACATATAATGCTAATAGTAACTTGAATTGAATGGATTATGACCTAATTTATGAAAATAGGTTTTCAAGGAAGTTTTGGTATCAAGCAGTCTGAAACTTGTTTTGTTGCAGAAACTATATGGAACAAAATGTGAAGTTAATCAAGAATTATAGAAAATTTTTTGACATTTAAATACAGTAAAAGGTCCCAGTGCTTTGTGGCAAATTACTTTTTGCAGCTTGCACATCAATGCAGCTGTTCAGAGAACATTATCAATAATAGATGACATTTGGAATGTGCACAAAAGCAGTATGCCAGGAGATAACAGTAAAGACTAACAGTCTGGTTAGAGAGGAAAAGACTTCTTTTGAATGCTGACTTACTTTCCGGTGTATATTAAAAGATACAGCAAAATACTAATAATGCATTTTTCTGAAAAAGGGAGCATGTGATTTTCTTTTGTAGGCACAGTTCACTGTCAAATTTTGGAGTTTTTGCCAAATGTTATAGCCTGTTGGGCAGAGATTCAGAGTAGAAAACAACATGTGTGCTTTGATATTTTAAATATTTGGGGCTTTGTCCTTTTTAAAGTAATTCAGAATTGCAGTCTGCGTAATTTCACAGTTACACAGTACAACCTCTATTGTTTAATTATGTATTGTCTGAGGTAAATGATCAAAAAACTCCCTTTGACCTTTGCTGAACATCAATACTGAATTGAGTTATCAACATGAAAAAAATGTGTAGTTTATCTGATATTTTAAATATTTGGGGCTTTGTCCTTTTTAAAGTAATTCAGAATTGCAGTCTGCGTAATTTCACAGTTACACAGTACAACCTCTATTGTTTAATTATGTATTGTCTGAGGTAAATGATCAAAAAACTCCCTTTGACCTTTGCTGAACATCAATACTGAATTGAGTTATCAACATGAAAAAAATGTGTAGTTTTTCTACAAGGAAATATATTTTGTGGGAATAATTTCAAAGAACTTTGCATTGTCACATAAAATACTTCTAAAAATTGCTGTTGTATTAGCGTTGTCCTAAGAAAATGTTTATTTTATAATATTATTACCATTTTAGGGCATGACCCCAAGTCTCACAGAAATCCCTCCTTGACTTTGAGGTATTCACTCAAGTCCATATTCATGGCAGCATTAATGAAAAGGAGATATTCCTGTCAGAAATAGGAATAGATTAGCAGATGACCAGGCAGATCACCTTCTATTCCAGATGTTGTTAGAGGGTGGATGTCCCATGTCCTCTTGATTGATTAGGCTCTCTTATAAGTACTAAGAAATGTTGTCTTCAACTTTTTTTTATGATGGTTTTTAACTTCTGGAGTTTTCCAGTGAAATAGCTTTTGTTTTTTATTTTTTTTCCAAAAATATTTAGTTAGTTTATAGATATGTTATTTACTCTCAGAAACCAAAGAAGTTGAAGCTGTACTCAGAGCCTTTTTTTTATTTTTTCATAAGAACCCTTAGCAGCCCAATATGAAATATCTGTATCTTATGTTGCTGTACTGTGCTTGAATAGGGGGAAACACTTTTCAATAATGTGGAAAAATAGCTCAGTTTAAGCTTAGGATATACTCCTTTCTTCCTCCCTTCCCAAGAGGAGGGATCCTGGCATAAAAAGGTAAGTTCACTATCATAGGTAGGTCAATGATTCCTGAAGAAATAGTGTTAATGGCTCAAAAAATGTCAGTCGGGTCTTCTGAATTAGATCCTACTCCTGACTTCTCTTCATCTTGCTGAATGACTTTTAGGAAATAATTAAAGATTCATGATGATTGAATTAGAGTTCTGTGCCAGTAGAGTAAGAATACCCCTAATTGCCTATGCAAACTGTCCTGTGCCTACATTTGCATTAAGTAGAGCTATTTACTGATTTACTCCATGCTGCTTATAGATGGCACAGCCTCCCTGCTAATGCAGCTGGGCCACTTCAAGGCTGAAGATATCTCATGTCCTGCCAGCTTCAAACATAGGTAGAGCTTGTGTTGCTGCCTGCACCCGATATAGCAGGACAGTGGATGGTGTTTAGCTTACGCTTCTGATGTTTTGAAGGTGCGTGGATGTGGCTCATGGTTTTGCTACACGTGCTGAGTGTGGTAAATTGCTACCATGATTTGCTTAACAAGATATAAGAGAATGTGAACTCATTTCTACTTCATCTGTTCCAAAGATGGAGCCAGCGTCGCATTGCCTCCTGATATGAACTCTATCCTTAAGAGAAGTCTCACCTTTCAAACCTTGTAGCACTGTTGATAGTGCCTGCATAGAATTTGTGAATTAAAAATAATATTTTAGAAAGTGCTGATATATCCTAAGATGGAAATTATTATACTTCTGGAAATGACTTTGTTTTCTGTAAGTGTGGAAAGACCATACCAGGACAGAGGCAAGAAGAAGGTATTATCTGGTACCTGTTATGTAGGTACTTACCTCTCAGTATATTGAATGAGCACAGCATGGTGGAAATATGTTTCATATGTGAATCAATCCAGTAAAACTGCCTCTGGGATATCTATCTCCTGATTGAAAGATATTGTAGTAGCTTCTTCAAAACAGCTGATGTATATTTTAGATGTCAGTAGATCATATGTGCAGAGCTGCTTTTAAAAAATTAAATACATTGGCCAAAAAGTTCTGTAACCACAGATACTCAGTGCACTGCTACTGAGAGAATTCAGGAGACGGAGCCTATTAATATTAAAGCGAACCTGAGTGATGTGACTCCACAGAGAGCAGCACAAATGTATTCCTTAGTCATCTCCTGCCCTTCTCCTTTCATAACTATGCCATTTATGTTTTAAGACAGATGTTGACAATTCTGGGATGCAAACGTGCAAGGATCTGCTTAATGCAGCATTTCATCCCCTGCTGCTAGTACAGCAGAAAAAGTGAAGTTGTAGAGCAGAATGCAACCAGTATGACCCTTCACTCTTCTAGTGGTAGAGGAGCTTGGTCTTTTGAAAGTCAGAAATGCATTTTATATTTAGATTATTTTTATTTTCATGTTTGGTCACATTCAGAATGCTCTTTTCATTTCTGTCCCCTTGCCTTAATAGAGCTCTCGCTGAGGGTTTCAGAGTTTTTTTGGGTTTGGGTTTTTTTTCTTTTAAGCCTAAGATGCAGCTTGCAGCAGCACCAGTTTCTTTTCACCATTCTGTTCACAAATGTCGAACAAATGAAGTGAAGGAGCTTCAGGCGAACATCTACCTAAGTGTTCTGCTTTATTGATCCCACAAACCATCCCCAGGGCACTCAGCCATGTCTACCAAAGGGAAAGATCAAGGAATTGTCAGGTTTCTTCTCTAGATAATCTTGCGTGGCATAGGCAATTACCCTTCGTTTCAGATATAAATTCTGTAAAATGGGATTCTGTATTTAATATGCTGCCATGTTTTTAATTAGAATATCTGACACAGAAAGAATTAGAAATGGCGTTTGCTTTCCAATAACAAAATCCTGTTGAAATGACGGAAAGGTGTAATTGAAAATTAAATCTGTCCAATAAATATTTTTGTGTATTATTTTCCCATCATGAGCTATCTTTACTCAGAGATAAGGAAAATAAATGGCCCGGACCCCTTACAATCCAAAAGCAAAGAACACCCTGGAAAAAAAAAATACTTGGTCCAGCACACTGATTTATTGCTGTAACATAGAATCCACTGTTTCTGAGTGATGAGAGATTAAGAGAATTTTTCCCCACTGAACTATATAAAACATAAATAGAAAAGATTGCATGTACCAACATTTAATATTGCATCCTAACCCTATAAACAATAATAGTCAATGAGGAACTTTTTTTCTAAAACCAATTTTTTTTTGTCTGTGAGTAGGTATTTGCAAACTCTGGCAAAATATTAATATTCAGGTGCGTGTTTTAGCAAGTGTTAAAAGTTGCCAAATTTCAGTTATTTTGTATAAAAAAAAAGCTTTGGATTAAGGAAGAGTGAAGCAAGTTCTCAAGTATTAGAGAAGTATCAGTGTACTATAATCTTCCTTTTACAATGCAAATCTGTCTCCAGTGCTCTCTTTTTTAAAAATTGTTTTATTTACATTTTATTTACATTTTATTTACATTTATTTTATTTAGATGTGGAAATGGAATGGAGCTGCATCAGGGGAAGTTCAGATTGGACATTAGGAAAAGGTTCTTCCCTGAGAGGGTGGTCGGTCACTGGAACAGGCTCCCCAGGGAAGCGGTCACAACACCAAGCCTGTCAAATGTACATTTTATTTACATTTTATTTACATTTATTTTATTTAGATGTGGAAATGGAATGGAGCTGCATCAGGGGAAGTTCAGATTGGACATTAGGAAAAGGTTCTTCCCTGAGAGGGTGGTCGGTCACTGGAACAGGCTCCCCAGGGAAGCGGTCACAACACCAAGCCTGTCAAATGTCAAGGAGCATCTGGACGATGCTCTCAGTCATATGGTTTGGTGTAGTCCTGCGAGCGGTCACAACACCAAGCCTGTCAAATGTCAAGGAGCATCTGGACGATGCTCTCAGTCATATGGTTTGGTGTTAGGTAGTCCTGCGAGGAGCAGGGAGTTGGACTCAGTGTTCCTTATAGGTCCCTTCCAACTCAAGATATGCCATGATTCTATGACTTTATTTTATTTTATTGGTACATGGTGGTGATAGCAGGGAGAGACAAGCTGCTTACAAGTCATAGTGAAGACTCTAAACTCCACCTGGCAAACAGAAGGAATGAGGATAGCTCCCAAATGACTGTTCACCATGAAGGAATTGCAGCCTTCTGAGTAGGCATCATTCTCCAAGTGATCCTAACTGTGAGGACTGGACAGGAAATAAATCTCACCTTAGATGAGAGCTGTAAAGCAAAACCTGTTGTGACTTGGAGACACGCAATTCAAAATACAGGCTAAAAGGGATGAAAAACAAACCCCACATCTTTAAATGTAGTGCAAAGAGTAGTTGAAATATATTAGTCGTTACTAAAATTAATGTCTGTGAGCATAATTTTAAAGAGCTTTTCAACCACTTTTTTTACCTGAAGAGCTAGTCCCAGAGACTGCCGGATAGCTGGTGACTGAGTAACTGCATTATGAATTTCTCTTGAGTTCAGAGCACAAGTATTTCTAATAACAATCATGAATGATTGAGCCCTGAAGTGACTTGATTCCTTAGATCCCATCACACATTTTTAATATAAAAGACTGCTGTGGAAAATCAGCATCTTAACTCATTCTGTAAAAACATTAAAGTTTTAAAACACAGCAGCAGTTCTCTAATCCTGCTCAGAATGCAAATGGTTTGTCAGTGAGTAACAAGGGAGAACATCTTAAATCCAACTGCCTTTGAAGAGCACTTAAACACTTCATCTTGGGCAGGGGAGAAGTGTCTCACACTAGTCTGATACTCCTGTGCTTACTTGTGTTCTGAATGAAGTCTCAGACACAAGATGAGCTACAGTTCTATGGCTGACTGGGGTTTGGTCTGCAACTAGTTATCTAGGCAACTGAATGATGCAGATACTAATACGGCAACTAGACTGCGAATTAAACCTTCCTATTAGGTCATTAAACAATAATTTTCAATGCAGTCTATCAATGATATGCGCTTTGGAGACACAAATCCCACGTAAACCATTAATTTTTGTAGGGATGAGCTTTTATGGAGAAGCCAGTATTTAGACTTTCTGTGTGGAAACATTAAAAAGTTGAAACATATGAAAAGATTCTGAGGAAAGAGCATGTGCGCGAGGAAGGCTAGATCGAAGATGAGTTACTCTGTATTCACACAACAATATTGTAAGGCAACAGATGAAATGCAATTTTTAGATACAGAGAACCTTCTAACTGTCTCTAAGCTGCTGTTTCCTTTTCAGTGGTAAGCAGCCTTGCATTTACGCACTGATCTGTTCCACAGTTAGGATGGAATCAAATCTCAACATGTGTCACAATTTTTTCCTGTGTTATACTGCCCAGGTTTTTTTTGCATGATCAGGTGGGAATGTGACTAAAAAGTTACTGTCTGTGCTGGATCCAATCCAAGATGCTGCAATGTGTTAGCTTGTTATGACTTTAAATATATATATATGAATATTTATCTTCCCATGCTTACATTTAGAGAAAGAGATAAAGAGATTGGAAAAAACAAACCAAACCCAAATATTCAAAATGTATACTTTTCTTTTTGTTATTCTTATTCTCTGTCTCCTTACTCTGGTTCATTTAACATTGTGCTGTCATTGTTACGGCAACTGTTTTATGATGCAGCAAAACCACGGTTGTAGCCATGGCTTAAAAGACATCTTCAGACAGCCTCATGCCACTTCACTAGTGCAAAACAAACAAAGCTTCCTTAATGGAGAGATTTGGAGGTGAGGCACAGCAACAGCAGAGGCTACCCGCAACAAACTTCACGTAAGGCAGGACGGGAGTAGCAGTGGTGCGTACGGCAGCAGCTGCCTGAAGTTATCGGTCGTGTCATCTGGCAAATGTTAGATAGCTGATAAAGTACAGAGAGAAGATAGTGGCGTTGCATTTCAGTTTTACGCGATGGGATTGTATGGGGCACAACTGCAGGACATACTGTGCCTCAGACTTAAGGAATTGCTTATTTGCTAGAGCAGAGACTTTCATATGAAGTTGAGCTATTGCTGTGCATAATTGTCATATATGCACAAAAATGAAGGGATACCAACAAAACCCATTTTTCTCAGGAGGAAGCTCTATGTGCCTAGCTGTGTTTCTGACTCTGCCCTTCCTTTTCCCTGTGTGCTTCCTCGGTGCACAAATTATTCCAGATTAATGTTTGGAAGAGGTTGTGGACACAGTACTTCTCAACTAAACAGCAGAAGTGTGTGCTCAGTTCACTAGAAGACTCTGTTGGTGTCTGGGCTTCCCCTGCACGCCTGGGGATTCATGCAAATACTGTGCTTCTAAATAGTTGTACCTGTGACCTGTGGCACTCAACACAAAACTCTTGCTAAAAGCTCAAATTGAAGATTTTTGTGTCAACTCCTTCAGCTCAGCTGGACTACATGAAATTCAGGAGAAAAAATTGCAGCCTCTAGTACTAAGAGGGATAGATATGCGATATGCAGAGGAAAAGAAATGTATACTGTTTGTTTGGGGAAGCTTGCTCTTATGTGCCTTTATCTGTAATGTAAGAGTGTAAGACAGGGGGACAGGTTACGGAAAAAAACCCAAACCAACAAAACAGGACACTAAAAGTCCAAATATGTCTAAGCTTACAGCAGCAACAATGTGATGTGTTTGCTGGGGTTACCCGGTTCAGCTGTCAGCTTCTGGGTGTTGCATGTGCCTCCTAAATACAACACAGGCAGAGGTGTCGGAGGGCATTCCTGGGCACGGGGAGAGGCTGAAGCCTGGCCATGGTGAAAGTGGGCTTCTCCCAGGAACTCAGAGCTAGGAGGACAATGGTGCTTTCTGAGTTTAGATCCAGACAGATCTGAAAAATGTGCGGTTCATATAAGCATCATCAGTACTAAAATACACTGATGGGGCAGAGTCATTCAGCTGTTTAGCACACTTGACCACTGAAAAACTTTTGGGAAAAGAGACTCAAACATCCTCAAGAATATCAAGGCAAACTCCTCCTCTTACGAAAAGTCACAATGTCTTCACTGGCCATAAAGGAAAGGTAGAACTGCAGTTCTTAAGGTCTTATCTGAAAAACCTCACATAGTAGAGTGCAGGAAACCCAATTTATCTGTCTCAGAAAGATGAAGGGCCGAGCCAACCCTGCTGGGATTAAAGCAGTCACCCTGTTTCATGCTATATAAAACATTTTTTCATCATCGTGAGATACAAAGCTAATATCCAAAGCAAAATGGGTACCAATACATTGTGATATCAGATAAGTCCAGATATTTGATTTTGGTCTGTTGCTGTCTTCTGAATTCCCTCCTAAGGGCGCAATGAACCGCTTTGGTTTAACAGGAGATGGAAAACAGTTCATCTTGGCAATTGGCCCTGACACTCCTCCTGAGCAGAGTCCAGGTTTCTTTGCTGTTCTTGGGTTTTGGGTTGTTTTTTTTTTTTTTTTGATAGGATGCCCATAAGAGAGAAATGTTCCAGTGATGAGCAGGGGCTCAGTATGGTTTGATTTGTGCTATTCATCAAGGGGAGGCAGAGCCAAATTTATCTTGTATACAACAAACAACTGCTGTCAGACCTCAGATAAAATGTCTGAATTGAAGTTGATTGCTGGGAATAATTTTCTGAGAGAGAAAGTGATTTTCTTTCCTTGAACATACTTTGTGTCCTCATGCTTTCAAAGGCTAGCAGGCAAGCTAAACTTGTTTGGTACTGATGATGTCTGCATTGTACAGTTTGTTCATCCTGGGTTGAGATCTTGAGGCTGTTTCAACGAGCTAATACTGGTGTTTCAAATTATGAAACATAAACGTAAGAGTATTAAAGCACTCACCTGTGTGGCCAGAGGTACAGATAACCTAACTTCAGGAAATGACATTTAAAAATCTGTGCCTTTTACATCAGTGGCATAATTTTGCCCTTCTGTAAGTAGAATATATGGTACATCAGATAAGCGTTAATCCCCATAACTTCAGATTTACAATATTAATAAACCCCTTTAAACTGGACCCGGGGGTAGTTTGTCACATTTAACAATAACAATGCCTATAAACTGTGACTCTTGCCTCATGAGGTGTTTATTGTATATGCTAAATGAGGAGGGGATATTATGAAAAATACACTATGTAGCTATATAATTAATGATTTTAATAAAATGAGTTTGCAGAAAAGGAAGGAACTAAAACTGCAACTGTAAAAGTGCTTCCATTGAGTTGTGCTTTTCTTTTTAAGCTTTGTCCAAAGTTTTCTAACAGGGAGATGAGAATTAAAAAAAAAAAAAAAAAATTACTAAACCCCCCCGTCACACCTTTCAGCCATTACGCATTGATATCGTAAAGAGAAGGAGATAGGAGAGGGAAGGAGAGCTGAATTTTATTGAGATAAAAGTTAGTAAAATTCTCTAACAATATGAAAAGAAAGGACCATTAGCATCATGGTTATTTTTTTCTAAGAATACTAAGGTAGTCATATCTCTGTAGTTTCCTTCTCTCTCCCCCTTCTCTGGAGAGGTGATGTGCTCAGTCTGTCACAGTAGGGAATGCTGCTTTTGTAGTAATGTATAGGTGCGTCTCTTCAGATGTTTGGTGATTGTTTTGGCCGGCTACTGGCCTTTGATTCAGGAGAATAAATGACAGAAGTGAAGGGATTATTTTCAGAAGTTAGGAATAGAAAGGAATATATACTCTTGTCGCCAGCGAACAAGGGGTTTTTTCCTTGAAGGTTCCAGAGGCACACTGGCAAAGCAACTGTGACGCTAATATATACCCCTCTAGCCAGCGAACAAGGGAAGGGGTTCCTTGCAGGTTCCAGAGGCACACTGGCAAAGCAACTGTGACGCTACAGCTGCTTCTATGTGCTTTTATATCAATGGGAGATCTTTAGGCAACCTAAATATAGGGTTACTGTCAATATTCATATAGTGAATTAATCTTCCGTTAAGCCTGGTCTCATATATTGAAAATAAAATCAGAAGTCAAAAAAAAAATGCGAACGTTATGTCAGCATAAAAGGAAAGGAAAAAAAAATGCCCAGGGACTGACTGACAAATCTATTTAGGAAGGAGGCAGAAAGCTTTTCATTTTCAGTATGGAAGCTCTGTGAAGAATATGTTAGCAAAGCTGACAAGCTGTCATTGAGAGTTCTCGCTGTTTTGGAGGACACTGATAGAGACTGTACTCATGTGTGGTACGATTTCTTGAGTGTAGGTACCAGGACAGTAAGAATCGACTGCATGGGAAGCGACAACAGGATTCCTGCACATGTGGCAACCACTGACAGCAGTTTTCTGCACCTGAATTTAGGGATGCACTGAAATTACTGGTGCAAACGAGTTAAAAGATTTAGTAAATGAAGAATTAGATACTACAGTAACTTGGCTTAATGATATGATTACTCCATCTAACAGTTTGTGCTACAAGCTTTCCAAGATGTTCAAACACATTAAAATACCTATTTAGTTTGAATATAATGGTATCCTTTCTCTAAATCTAAAAGGCCACATCTAATTAGAATTATTATTCTATATAATTTTAAAAGAGGCTATTAAAGACATGTTTACAGATACTTAATTCATTCCTCAAGCTTTTATTGTTTTTTAAACTTGAAATGTCCAATATCTTTTCCATTCAGGTACTTCATAGCAAATAAAATGTTTGAAATAAAAACTGTGTAAAATTCTAGTTAGTTTAACTTTGTTGTTGTTGTTCTTTGAAGGATGCTTAATAGGAAAATAAGAAGCATCATCTTGAATCCTTATCTAAGACTTAGAAGTCAGAACTTCTGTCCTGACTCAACAAGCATTTGTAACCTAAAAATCTCATTGATTAATTGATCTGATTTTGAATTGCCCCTTTCTAGCAAACTTACAGAATATGTACCTGATCAGACTCTTCATTTTGAAACATTTAATTCAGAATCACGATCAAATCAAGCTCTATTGTACTTCACACGTTTTTACTGGTATACTTCACATTCTGCTATAGAAAATTATCACTGTTAGTCAGGAGGCAAAGCTATATTTGACAGTGACATGTGATTTGCTAAGTAACGTAAACACTCAAAATTGTAAGCAAGAAGTTGTCATCTACCTCTGAGAAGCTCCTACTTATTATGCTCTTGATAATTGTAACCTTTAATGCTTGCTCTCATTTCTAAAAACATGAAGTGCAGATTAAATCATGACTGTTTTGCCTACATTTTGGTAACCCTGGTTTTTTTGGTGCTAGTAGGCTGGATAACGAGGCAGTATTAGTAAATCCTGTTAAACCTAGCTAAATCTCCAAAATGGAGTCCATCTCCTAACTTAAAACATTTTCATCGAGTTTTGTTTTTGAACTATATTCTTTTGCCAGGCTACCTTGGCACAAAATGTGGAAATTGTGACAACCATCTAATACAATGTGTGCCCTTTCGAGGTGGTAGGCAGCCAGTTCTTCACATTCTGGGTTACTGCAGGGCCTTCTCAAAACAGCACGTGTAGAAGTTACTTGTGAACTGTTAATGTATTAATAAAAGTATTTCTTATAGTAGCTTATGCTTGGCAAAAGGAAGATAAACGAGTAAAAATGTAAGGATTACAACTCCTTCTTACTTTGGTTCTGAAATATGGATAGAGTCTGTTACCTAAACCAACCATTGCCAGGCTGTAGGGGGACTGGGGGATAACGAAGCTGGTTAGTCAAAACAAAGTGATGACTTGACTTCTTGGGTTAATTAAGTGCAATTCCCTAATGAAGCAGTGCCTTTGGCACATCTGTTCGGCCATCACCCCAAGAGGTGATGCTGATCTTTTATGTCAAACCAATCACATCTACTGTGTGATCCCAGTACAACATAGCTCTTTAGATGCACCCCTGGTGAGCAATAGATGTGCTGGCTGTGCTTCATCTCCTTGGCTTCTATTTGGTTTATCTTTGTTCATCTTGTATCTGCTACCCAATTCCCTTTGTGTGGAGCCATTTGTCTTGTTCTGTATTTCTACAGTGGTTAGTACAATAAGGTGCTGCTCTGCGATGAGCTACAACACGATTTTCAAATAAAGAACAAAAAGTAATTGACTGCGAGACTCATGAGGAACAACATTTCTTCTCCCTCCCCACACCCAGCCCTTTGCAAATCACATTTTGTGAGGCAGAATCTGGGTTGTCTCATTCAAAGTAACATCCTAATTCCTTTTTGTTGCATTACAGAACTGTGGGCGCCCGTGTCAAACAGCTGGAAAAGATTTATTGTTTCTGCAGCAATGTGTATTGGTGCATGGTAGATAGCAACAGTGAAACGTCTGAAATGATGTCATATCTTCTCCTTATTTTGGAATTGTGCAAAGAAGGTTTCAAATGGAATTTTAGTTTCTTTGCATTTGCTTTAATGAGAAGGGTGTTTTCAAGAAAAACTCCGAGCTTCTAATTTGGGAAATAAATCTTCCAGTGTTTCAGTGGGATGTGGACCTAAATTTGAACTGATGACCTGGATGGAATTACCCTTTTTTCTCTAATGCCAGCTTGTTCTTGTGCACAGTATTCAAGAAAGCTATTGCTATTCAGTAATAAATACACATTCCTGAAATGTGATGGGCTAGGTTTCTGTAGGTATATTTACAGTTCATTAGCACAGGAGAAGTTGGTTTTGGTGTTCTTCTAATTTCTTTTTAGTGTAAGCATGTTATGTCCAGCACTTGAAGATCTGTTTATCGAATACTTATGTTTCTGAACAGTTTTGAAAGATGTCCACACTGCAAAGAAATCTTCACCCTTGACTGTCAGTTATGGGATAATATGCATGAGGAGTGCAGAAAGAATTACCAGACTATTGAAAATTCATTTTGTCAGGGTTGTTTATTTTCCCTGAAAATGAGAAGAAATACATTTAAAACTCCTAGATGAAAAAGCATATTGAGCTGGCAAAATGTTATCAGGTAGCTAACCTTCTAAAGTTTTTGATTACTTGCAGTTTTAAATTATGAAATTTAGCAAAAAGACCCCATGAATTTGATCATCAAGGTCGAGCGATGAGGTCTTGACCCTATTACTCAGTTGTTATAAAGATTTACTGAAAATGATATTGAGCTATGCAGTTGACATCAGGCAAGGATTAGAGGGTTTTTCTTTCCGTTTTTACCTCAGTATATCCAATCTAAATTGCTTTCAGTTGATAGAGTGTTTTGGAAGGTTTCAATGTACAATCCTCTTCCTGTGAAAACAGGTTTTAAGGCAAAGTCATAGCCTTTTAGAATTCTGTAAGGGAGGATATAGTGCCATGATGCATCTATCTTGTCTTCTTACCTGTGTCTTTGGTGACTTGAAGGTGTTATCCATATATAAAATAAAACTAGTATGATCAAATATTTAAAGGGTCCCTTAATATTTCAGTAACTCTCAGTAATAAAACTCTATTTTTCTTTTTCCCCCCGCAGAACAAAAGCCTCAAAAACAAGCTCCTGTCAGGGAACAAGCTTTGTGGTATTCATGCAGAAGAGGTAAGGAAGGTTCCTCTCTATTCTAAATCTAACACACCCAAAAGAAGCTGTGTCAAAGTAAAGGCTTTTCTACGGAGGTTCTGGTATAGGATATATATTATGTGTGTATGGCGAGTGTTCCTAAAGCGCTCTCATCTCAACTTTTCTCTGTGACTTCACTAGGAGCAATTCAAATGTATTAGAAAGCAAGCTGCAAACTCAAGTTTTAGACAAATAAAATAAAGTTTGGGCATGCTTATGAAAAGTATATATAGCTCTGTAGATGTATATTATACATCTGTAACATATATAAAACTGATTTCCTTCCCCTGATTTCCATACCTAGAATAAGACAGGAATAGCTAAATGCCTTTTTAAAAATAATTTCTAGAGAGAGGAAAGATTTATTATTATTGATTCCTAGAATGTTTCATTACTTCAAGGAAAAAAGGGTCACTTTATAAAATACAGGGAAAGAAATCTCCCCTCTACTGAAGAGCGAGCTAGCAAAGATAGTTGATGATACAAAAGCCCTATTTTTTTGCAAATACATAAATGTACAAGTAACTGCATTAATGCTAGCAGTCCCTTTAGCTATTTAACTTTTCATGAAAGAGGATATTACAATACATGAATCTGACTTACTCTTTTACATGACTTTAGTCATGGTTTTTTACATATATAACTTCTGCAAAAGTCATTGCACCTTACCAGAATGAAACAGAAACGTAACACATTTCTTCTTGACTAAAATTTTCATAATTATGGTTGAACATGTTTTCTTCATTAAAGACTCTATTTTTTAACTTAGAGGTCAAAACTTATGAGGTCAAAGTAGTGATTTCTAGTTACATTAGCTATTTAGCCTAACTGAGGATCTGCAACCACGGTTTCTGAGAAATCCTCAATGGTAGGAAATAATAGGGGTTTGGGGTTTGTTTTTTTTTCCCTAGCTTGTCAAAATCTGTTGTCTTCCTATATCACCATTGTTGCTTTCAAACGTGCCACAGTATATGAATACAAATATATTTTCTTCCCTTGTTTACTGCTAAAAAATTGGCAGTGTGTGCAACATAGCTTTCTGTTTTCCCCTCTTTTTCAAGTTTGTTTTTCCTAGCTGCATAACATCTTGAATGTTTGGTAATTAACTTGAAGATCTTTTCCTTGATTATGTCTCCTTTAATATTTGCAACATAAATGTCTTTAAATCTAAGGTGAAGCCTAAGATTAAATTTAATTTAGTGTAGTGTGACAAGCCTTGCTGTCAGAGAATTTCAGAAAACTAAACATAAGCTAGCTAACTCTCAAGGTAGCAGATTGTGAGTGTATTTTAAACCTTAAGAATCTCAGACTTTATGAATCATCCTGGCAAATTTGTGGCTTTTAAGTGGGTTAGTGCCATTAGAACAAGCAAAGATGCTACAGGAGCATCCTTTTTTTGTTGTTTTTTTGCCAGTTAGGTAGTGTTAGCCAGAGAAACGCAGTGTATTTTCTGCTCTTTAATTAAGTACTATGCTCAGTAAGCATAACAACTGTGTGAAATCAGTCTCATTTAGTTACTAGATCAAATACCCTTCATGGATTGAATTGCCTACCGGGAAGCTCCTGCTTCGTTCTGCTCTCTCAGGCTGCATGCAAACAGTTTTAGTGAGCCCTGTGATTCCTTGTTGTCCAGTTGTGTAGATTGGAACATGCTTGTGATCCTATACAGTTTATATGGCTGGCTTTTCTTCTCCAGGAATTCAGAGCCCTGGATAGAGGAAGGCAGGGTGGTACAAACCTTGGGCTTCCCAGGAGACAGAAAGGGGCACGTGCCAGGGAAATATTCCCAGATGCTGTGGTTTAGAGCTCGTTATCAGCCTGTGTCTAATGATGATCTTATCTGGCTGACTGCCCTATGTCCTCTCCCTAGAAGCACAGAAAAACCATGGAACAACCAAATTTTATCACACAGGATTACAGGTTATATACGTGCTTTTGAGTCACTTATATTACGCACTGAATACATGTTGCTCCATAATTCTTAATGTCATCACAGGTTTGTGATTTAGCAAATGAGTGATACCTTAATTGTAACTCTTAGATTCCTCTATAGCCACTTTGGATACCTTGTATGTCACAGACTGTATACTTTCCTAAGCACAACTCCTAGAACAATTAAAGTTGGTTAAGGTTTTCTCATTGGTCTTCAGTTGATGTGGAATATATTCCATAGCTCTACCGATTACATTGTCCAGATCAGAGGACAGGGCTATTGAGTGTAGGCAATGGACATGTTCTGCTGTGTAGATGAGATAACAGCAGATATAGTTACAGAAGAAAGAAGTGAACTGAACTGATCTTGGCTAGTTGTTTCAGATTTTACGAAATACAATAATCAATTTTTCCTTACTACTTAAATATTTAAAGCAGGTTCTAAAATTTTATCTTTAGATTCATTGATTCTTCCCAAAAGTCTGTCACTGAATTTGACTGCACCGATTGGAAAGACATCAAATCTTTCTAAAAGCTCCAATTTATGAAAGATATACTACCATCTGTAATATGTTATTTTTATGGATATGCTGTTTCAGTAAATGTGGAATAGACTTCTAATCCATTCCAAGGAGTTCTAAGCATTTGGTATTAACGAATGCAAGAAAACTTATTGAATATCAGTTGAGACGTTGATTTCATTAATTAGAAATTATTATTTTAACAGAAATCTTAGATAAAGGGTGAAGTAGTTGAGTGTAGTATAAAAAAAGCACATTTCTATTATATTTTGTTTAAATAAATAAAAGAATGAATAGCCCATTACTTAAAATTATTTTAAGGATAAATTTAACAATATTTAAAGTAAATATCAGCCTAAGCTGATATAAATCAGCATAACTATGCCTATTTTAGAGGACATGTTCACAGAGAACCTAGTTCACTTGGATACTATCTGGAACTCCCTGGTCATGACAAAGAAGAACCTATGCAGCACTATGGAAACTTTTTCCCTCTAAGAAAAAGAAGTTTCTTTGCTTTGAAGGTGATGCCTTCAGTTATGCTTCATGGGAAAGTATTAATAACATCTCATGTCTAAAATGTGTAAGCCAAACGGTTGTCCACAATAGTAGTAACTCATGTATGTTCTTTAGGTGAGTACCATTTTACATTTTCCTTGATGCTTTTGCCTGGTTTAGGCATGCTACCCTGGAAAAGCAATTGACTTTGATTTTGATTATTTTTCTGCATTTTAAAGCTGATCTAGTTTCTGCACATTGTCAGAACGTGCTACCTTTTTTCTCTGATCTGAAAAGTAAATATTTAAAATAAATAACCCCCTGATTTTATTGTCTTTACTTTCAGTCAAAAAAGATCCAAGCCCAGCTGAAAGAGCTTCGTTACGGGAAAAAGGATTTGATTTTTAAGGTAAGTTTTATTTCACTATAGTTAGCTGAAGTGTTAGGGTTAATATAGTATTGAAGTAATGTAGGAGTATGATAGCTGCCTTTATTACTGTAGTTCTAAGGAACTATTTCCTTCTCACCATACTGAAAAGAGCTCAAAACACCAAAGACAGACATAATACCATAATGCAATTTCAGAAATATCATCTGTTTTGGTTGCTCTTTTTTTGCAAACCACTCTTAACAGGGCCAGTGCTTTTTATTAAATTTCTTTCTGGGGCAAGGAAGAAAAGGTTCAACCCTAAAAAGTTGTCTGGTGGCTTTGTTTTTAAATAGACAAAAGCAGTGGAAACTATTTAGTTTATGAATATCTGTATTTACACACTCTCATAGTGTTCTAGTTTCCTGCTGGTGACCAAAATCTGTTGCCCTATTCCATAGATTGTTAACACATTTTTCATCTTTCTAACTGAACAATAGACTATTTTACAGATGGTTCTTGTTTTTTCTTTGACTAGCAGTCCTCCATGGAAATGTCAATTATTGTTAACACTTAAAGTGAATCTTTGTGTTTGTGATAAGCTCAAGCAATGGAATGTTCCTTAGGTCTCTGCATCCAAATTCCATAGGCTGAAACTTGTTTACCAAACCTGAAGCCTCTAGGAAAAGAATGAAATGTCGGGGGTTTATATAATCCAAATGAATAGCCTGTCTAGCTAGCGCATTTAAAAAAAAAAAAGGGGAGGGGAATGACAAAATATACAGACATTTTGCTGAAGGGCATCGAGTCCTTGTTAACACAGGGAGAAGTTAATCCCTGTTATAAAGAAGGAGGAGGGAGATTCAGGTCACCTGACTGGAGGCTGTTAATTGAGCAGTGCTTTTATTCCTGGCATAAAGGATGAAGATAAGTAGTCATCTTCAAAGTGACTAGTGGTAGAATTACTTACAAAGTAATTAATCTCAATATGAGGTCCAAATTGCCTTCTGGAAGAAATTATCTTTCTCTACTGTGTTTCTACTTTATGCATAGTACTGTAAAGATGGAATACGTAGGCCACTTAAAATATGCAGTGTAATTTGTGTGGGTTTGGTTTTTTGTTTGGGTTTTTTTTTTTTTCTTTTTTTTTTCAGGTACAGGTTG
>NW_008796218.1:13405937-13436635 GCF_000699145.1 Aptenodytes forsteri | reverse complement strand
TAAGACCCAAACCAGGGGAATAGATTTAGAGATAAAACCTAGGCATATTATACATCTAGGCAGTTAAATTTTAATACCAGCTAGCAATAACAAAAATAACACATTTTTTTTCTTCAAATTCAGTTTAGCTATAATTGAGAGTTTGAATGGAGGAAAAAGATTACAGCTTCTAAACTTGCCTGGGTGTGAAAGCTTCTTTTTTTTTGGCTGAGGCAGAAGGACTGATCAGTACTACTATCTACTTGCTGTTTTCATTATGCTAATATGCAGCGATCCCGAAAATGGATCTGAATTATTAGGTTGTGTAGTAATGCTTAGCAAGGGAACACTCCTACCCTAAGCTGCCCACCTGAAAACAGCTTACAGAAGCGGAGAAGGAAAACACGAGCATGAAAAGGTGAACAAATGGGAAAGACTGTCTGGCAAGTCCCTGGCAATACATAAAATGAAATCCACCTTCCCTTGATCCTAGTTCGGTAAACTATTTAGAGGACTTTTTCTCAGGAATGACAATTTAGTGATTAAGGTATAGATGTAAAGATCAGGGGTTTGTGGTGGAGGGGAGGGAGTTTACTTGTGTTACAACGGACACAATGCATCTAGTGTGAATGGGACTAGAAGTGGGTCTCACCTGACTGGATATGGATGTCTGCACCATTTCTAATATTTGGGGAGTTACCAGTACTGCTGTGGGAGTCTGGGAAATACATCTTCTCCTAAAGACTATGTCTACATTTGACCACATGAATTATGCCTTAAACTCCTTGACCTACATTGAATAGACATAGTTCTTGATTATGAAGGAATAGTAGGGCCACCAGCTCAGATGTTAGGTCCAAGTTACGTAGGGTGAGTTCTGCTCTGAATGCACTTACTTGCAAAATAGTGAAAATGTTACTTGTCTTTTAGGGAAATTATGAACTAATGTAATTAAAAACGCTTTGAGAACTTTAGATGGACGATGTTAATGAATTGTGAAATGGATTCCAAAGTCCCACGTACTGGGAACTACATGTGCAAATACCTGAAACAACTCTTGACTGGGTGCAATTCTATATGTGATTGCCTGCCTGATTTGCTAATTTGATATATCTTTTATGTGTAGTCAGAAATATTTTTGTCAGGTTTATTTGTCGGTCTTTTTCCTGACTAAAGGAAATTTGATTTATGAAGAAAAGGGAAGAGCAGACTTATGCTATCCTGCTAAATAATGGGAGATGTAGTTCAGTGTGTGCTGTTTTGTGTGTGTTTCGGGCCTGAAGACAGACATACCGAATAGAGTAGAAGCCATCTGGTGTGGGGCAGAAAGCTTTTTAAATATCTGTCTGATCAGAGAGGGTGCTAGGTTTGGGCAAGTACAGGTGGTATTTCATTTCTAGTTGCTTTGAGACTAGAAACTGAACAGATTTCATGTTATCATTGCTGTTGAGGCTGTTTTGTGACGCTCTGATTCTTCCTGATAAAAGATCAGAACGGTGCATGGATAGTCTTCTGCCAGCACAGAGCATGAATGGTGTGTGTGATAATCTCCTGGCTGCTAGTTACTGTCATGTTACAGGACTTCTACCCTTTCCCCCTTCCACCGCCTTCCCACCCTATTAAACCTTGTTTTCTGTGTGCCTTACTGAGGGAATTCTGTTCTCTGTATAGCTCTGAATGTTGCAAGCTTCTCTCAGCAGTTCACCAGAAGGACGTAAACTTCATATTAGATTTCTAAAGGGCATGAGAGAATGCTTCAGTCTGTGCCCTTAAACTATTGCTTTCTGTGGTGGAATTAATTGTGAAGATACATGTGAAGTAAGTAGGGGGGATTTGTTTGCTTTTTGTTTTGCATAATCAACATCGAGAAATTAGTTCTTAAATTCTGGTAACTATTATTGTCAATGACTCTGAACTGACTAGAGCTCTGGGGATTAAGTGGGAGAGGAAGATGAAGGGGGGGAAAAAGACGGCTTTCTCCTTTAATACTCTAGTGAATTGGTAAATTATATCTACTTTTAACATTGTGTAGCAGTAATTTAACAAGTGGTAGTAAACATAACATGAGTTCATCGTATCTGGCATGTATTTACTCTTATGTTTTCAAAGTGCTTTGTAATCTAGCTGATTATGTGGCAAGTGTGTATGTATATTTATATTTTTCTGTCTCTTTATATATGTGATGTAATGCCATACGACAGATAAGCAGTGAATCACAGAAATTAAGTGAAGTACTCAAGTCTATAGAGATTGTCAGTATCTCTACTCGGATTAGAATTTGGGCTCCTGTCTCTTTGTCAGAGTTCAGTCCCTTAAACCATGCAGTGTAGTATCCTTAAAGAGTTGACAAAAGCTGAAATTTGCTTTCATTTCTAATGCGAAAAATAAGGAATGATTAATAAAAGTTTTCACTCAAGTTTCTTAATTTTACAGCTGCCTTTGTAAGTAGGTACTTACTAGTTTTGAATGAGTCCACTCTTAATTACAATAATTTAATTATGGTCTAAAACCCTGATTCAGTGAAGTACTCAAGTTTAAATGCTTTGCCAAATCAAGGTCTACATTTGTTTCAGGCATTCAATAACCACTTGTTTTCAAATTACTCCTCCTTCATTAACTGTCTTCCCATCCTTTGGCTATACTGTCCTAGAAGTCGTCACGTTTTACTAAATCAGAAAAGAATTAAAAATAATTTGGTTTTTTGTTCATGAAATGCAAATGTATGTGTGTGTCTGATAGGAATACGAGATGAAGAAAAATAAATTCAGCAATAACTTTCACTATCTTTTTAGACAAGCATCTTTTATTTTTGAAATTGTCATTCTTTTAAATGTACAAGGTGAGAATGCTTCACTGTTATGGCTTGAGTATATCTTTGTTTACTTTTTTTGTGGTGAATTTCTAAGGATTCTGCTTCAGAGTTTCAGAAGTATGAATTTCATCTACTGCTTAATCTGTTTTCCCTTTTGTCATTTAAATTCTGAGACACAATATATTGATAGACAGTCCTAAAAAACCAAAAAAAGTTCCAATGTGAGCAACAGCTAACTAAGCCTAGCCTACAATGTACTTAATCATTGTTCCATAGCATAATTTAAATTTAAATAAGCAAGCAAATAACATCTGCCTTACAACAAATTAGGTAATTGCTGATAAGTATTCTGCACGTGGTCTTATCATGAGCGGGTTGGATTATAATTATGCACCTTCCTCTGAAGAGCAAACCATGTTTGCTCCAGTTGGGTACACGGTTGCGGCTGGTTACTGAAGCGTAGCTGTCAAGGTGGGTATTCACACTGACAAACTGCTTGCCTCTGGCCCTGGGGGGGTCCTTAAACATCTCCACATGTTTAGAGCCACCAGGTGCCCAGGGTGGCTATTGCCCAGGCAATAGCATCAAACTAGAGGATGGATGTCTGAGAAGACAAATGCAGGGCTGGGAGATGAGGGGCATCAGGAAGCAGCAAAGACAGAGGTGCTCGAATAGAGAGGGAAAGCAGAAGGCAGGCGGGGAGGTTAGTGGGGGTGACTGGGGAAGAGGAACAGACTAGGGAGGAGGGAGGAAGGAGGGGGGGAAGAGGAGAACCTTGCTCCCAACACTTGACAGCCTGTGCTGCTCCGCACAGTGTGTCTAGCTTGTTTCCGTGGCAGTACTCTTGAACCCACATGTTTCTGTGAAGTGCAGTATCACAAATTAGGAGCAAGATTGTCATTTACCTTCCGTTCTCTTTTATGCTCCTAAATAGTGTTTCAGGTACTGAGCACTCAATAACTCTAAAGGACTAAGCAGTACCATATCAACACCTCTGATTTAGGCTTGTCTTATAACCGCTTACACAGACTTATATAAGAAAGAGAAAGCAGGTTTAAAAATAATGGGTTTTTTTCTTTCAAAGAAGTATTTCTTTCTGGGAAACACCTGAATTGACTTCATATGTAAGGGGCAAAGGATGCGTTTTAAAGGCTTACGTAACTAAACGTACTTAAAAGTCTGACATTTATAGTCAAAACCATTTTTCAACTTCTTTGAAACACATAGTGCTTAACCAATCAATTCATTGTTTGGATGTGTGAAAATAATTTTAAACCATGCATTTGATATCGTAAATAGAGTCAAAGAAAAGCAAAATTATGTGAAATTGTTTTCACATCATACTGACTGGATGTGGTAAATATTTATACCATTCCTGCCTCTAAAGTAAAATTGACGCCACCATATGTGTTTTCCTCCTTATTAGCAGTAGCTAATTACATGCCACAGTAAACCTGTTTCCTGGAGTTGCAAAGTACTTATTTCTGTGATGCAGACTATGAGATTCTGCATTCCCTACAGAGAAAGAGGTGAAATGATTAAAGAAAAACAAACAAACAAAAAACCACCACAAAACCACTGAAGACCTGACTTAGCAGAGAACTTGTGTTAAACATTAAAATATAAATGGCCTTGTCTGGGCTTGAAATAATTGATTACCTAATTTTAAATCTTTGATAACCTTTTACAGACGTGCTTTGTGTGCTTGCACATGTATGAAGATGCAAAAGTTTTGGGTTTTCCAATACAATTCTAACTATTTGTATACAGTTGGCACTCAGGCCTGACCCAAAGCCAGCCGTTCCATAAAGGTACAGTCACTTCACCCACGATTTGCACCCGCTTGTATTAAAATTGTTATCAACTGCAGAATTCATCTGACCTTGCATGTTTGAAAAATTAGTCCATTTTACACATTTTAAAGGATTCTTCATTATGTTCAAAGTACCATAACCAACATCTTTCCTTGAAGAAAGCTTTCCAAAAAAGCAACGTTGTTTCCTTAAATTTTATTTATACATTGATTTATTTAGGACAAAAAGAATGCTCTTATCTTCGTTGTTGCTTTTACATTGCCCTGTAATGCTAAATGTGACTTCTGTAGCTCAATGGTAAAAGGAGATGATAATACAAAACTGAGGACAGTTTCCTATGGGTCTGTCGTATCAACTTCCCTGAGAGAATGCTACAACTCGTCTGGCTTTCAGACAGGATCTCTAGCCTGTAGCGTGTTTATTCATCCAATGTGTTTCCACAGCATCTGGCTCTTCTGCGACCTCCCTTGGGAAATTTAGCAATGCTGCTTAGGAAAACCAAACCAACAAAAGGAAGTTATTATAAAATATCAGTTATGAACATAAATGTAAAGCAAAATATTAGCAGTTTTTTTTTTCTTCGCAGAGATCTTAAACCAGTGACTTTATTAGGGATAAGAAGTTCTATAAGCTACAGCTACAGCGGCATCGGCACGTTGCGTAACAGCCGAATAGAGTCTGGAGGAGGAGACTTACTGGTTATTACACATTCAATGTATAGCATTTTTAAGCATATCATTTTGAGAGAAACACTATCAAAGACTTCAGATAGGAAAATGTTCTCTAAAATGTTTCCCTGGACTTTGCCAGAAATTACACAATGAATGAAAGTAGCGAACTGAACCTTCTTTTAGCTATATTTTTATTTATTTTATGATGTTTTCTATTTGATAAATTTAATCTAATTGGTCTACTGTGGCTTGTATATTATTCTTTGATGATTTTATTAGCAAAAAAGAGGTTATTTTTCTTTGGATTGAGTTTATTTTTTCGATGAGCCTTTGCTTTTCTTACAAAGGATGAAGATGAAATGAAAAGTGCCCACAATACAAGCAGACTCTGATAGATGATGAATAGAAAAGTCTCAAAATATTCTTACAGACTTTTCCTTTTAAATACATAAATAAGAAATCTTTGATGATTTTATTAGCAAAAAAGAGGTTATTTTTCTTTGGATTGAGTTTATTTTTTCGATGAGCCTTTGCTTTTCTTACAAAGGATGAAGATGAAATGAAAAGTGCCCACAATACAAGCAGACTCTGATAGATGATGAATAGAAAAGTCTCAAAATATTCTTACAGACTTTTCCTTTTAAATACATAAATAAGAAATCTTATTTCATATTTCCTCAGATCAAAAATTTGTATACATATGTGGCAATCCCATCAGCACTGGTTCAGTTTGGGCAAAAACTGTTTTCTTAGGAGACTATGGAAAATAAAAAGGATGTTCCATATTCTCTGACTCCACAGAAGGTTCAATTATATAAGTGTTATTCTTTCACATGCTCATCTTGCTCATCTAATTTTTTTTTTTTAGAAACCTGCAGCAGTTCAACCTCTTTGTAGTTCTGCTCCTTTGGTCTATTCTATTCTATTAGCCTTAGTAGTAGAAAATGTTTTCTTATGTGTCTTGAATCTTCCTTACTGAAATTGAAGCCAATTAGTTATCTTACTATCTCCCGTGGACTTGGAAAGTAGATTTTTTTTTTTTTTAAACCCTTCCTTTAAAGCAATATTTTGCATATTTTGAGATTATTATCCTGTGTCTCTCACAGTGTTCTTCTTTTTTAGATATGTAGAATTTTTTTTCCAGTCTTGCTTCTCAGTACATGTTTGCATACCATTAATGTTGGTCACATCTGAACTTGTTTTCTTTGAATGTGTCCATTTTAAGTGCCCTAAAATGGACACTGAAGTCCAGCTGGACATTTCACTCATGCTGAGCAGAGCAAAAGGATTTTTGTAGTCTGTACCCACAGTGTTCTTTGCCTTTTCTACAAAAACATGACATATTCAGTGGTGATATCATCTTGAGTCATTCATTCCTACTGTTCTATATTCTGTATTTGTTTTATTGATTATTCCTGTCTGTAATTAGCATCTTATACTTGTTTGTAGTGAATGTCATCCTATTTTTTCCAGTTTGTCAGGATAAATTTAGATAAATCCCCTCTTCTATGACACACGGAGTCCTGGTTTGATGTCACCAGAATATTTAATGAGTATATGTTTAGTTCACTGTTCAGTTCATGAATGATATATATACCAAATAAAACTCTGTCCCCTAGAGAGGTAGTCTGATTATTCTTTTCAGTACTTTTCCAAAAATGAATGTTGTACTAATGCATCTATAAGTCATGACCTCTTCAATTTCTGTCTTTCTGAAGATGGATATCACACGTATTCTTTTCCAGTCTTCAGGTTCTTCAACCACTCTGCTGAATCTGTAAGGAACTTAGAGCCTAATACCATTTCCTAAAGCAATAAAAGCGATGATGCACAAACATGACTAACAGAAAACAATCAAGTGAAAATTCTTATCAATCTGTAATTGGACAGATTCGTAGTAGAGAGAAAAACAATATTTTGTCTAAAACAGTTTGTCTAAAAATTTAGGACTACACCTAAAAAAAGAGGTACTGTGTACCATAACATTTAAATTTGGCTGAAAAGGGGTGGAGGTGGTGGTGGAAATAAATCATATATCAACCCAGCAAAAAAAAATTAAAATAATTTGGGGAAGAAAGGCTTAAATAATACTTTGCATCACAGATAGCATATGGAATTTGCCCCATTTTGAGTAATTATTTCAAACTATGATTTGTTCTCTTGTAGAAAAGGTCTTTGAGTGTAGGAGACAACATCATAGCTGCAAGTACTGCAAAATGCTTTTCTTCATCTTTAGCTCAGGACTTACAGTCTTTGTGCTAATATGACTAAACATTTGTGAGTTATGGATCCAGTGATTTGGTGGTTATACGTGCAGATCAGGTTGTCTACAAACCCAGAACTTACGGAGTGGTTTGCATTTCATGCTCTGGTTCCATTTGTATACATTGGTTTGTGCAAAGCCAGATAAAAAGACTGATGACATTTTTCTTTCAAAGCATTTGCAGTGCAAGGTAATTACAAAATCAGTAAAGTTATATGTTTAATAGCTTAATCGGTAATTAATGCTCTTTCACAGAAGTTGCTGTATCTGGTGATGTATGACAGCCAGGAGCACATTGCTAGGGAGAGCTGAATTTTTATGTTGCAGTGTGATATGTACAGCTATTACTTTGATGACTTGCTTGAAAATAGGTGTGTTTTCTTCAAGGTGTATCCTTGTTTGTCGAAAGTCATCAGGATGGCAGGAAGAAAACTGTAAGTGTATTCCTCAAAGCAATTGCATTGATGGCTGAGGGAATGAAAGTATAGTGTAGATTTTACTCATGTTAAAAGTTGTTGTTATGTGAAGATGATTCTATTTATGTGTGAATTTCTAGAATGCAGTAATTTTACAGAATTCAATTTTTGCTGTTTTGAGAATAATAGGATTAAATATGAACTATGTGCCAGGTTTTTTTTTGCTGGTGAATCTAGCAAGTCGCATCCTGAGGTGGATGACTGATGGGGTAGGCTGTGCAGGGTTTTTATGGGTTTACGTCATGAGTGAGAATTGATGTTTTCTTTGAGTCCTAAGATAAGGGACTGTGCGGTCTTCCTTGAGGCATTTCTGCTCTGTAGTATAATGAGCGTTGGACTTAGTCTTCCTGGTTTAGGATCCCTATAGCTCTTGCTGCATGTGGTAGTTCAGGCTTAGAAACTGCTAGATTTATTTTTTTCTTTCCAAGTGAGAAGGCTTATGATGCTTTTTTGTTGTCTGTTTGGTTGGGTTTATAATGCTTTTGTTGATTATTCACTTTGGGATTTTTTTTTTTTCCCTTGATCAAGTCAATATGTCTGTAGACTTTTAGATATGTAGTTGGATGTTGCCTACTGTTGGATGTATAATTTTGGTTATCGGGTTATCAATTATTTGTGATTAGATCTGGCTGCTTATTGGATGTAGAAAAATGCTTTAAGGCAGAACATTATTGAGTTGTTTTTCTCAATAGAAGCTGAGGCCCCTGGGAGAGACAGAAAATTGAAATTTGCTTAGTTGATTTTTATAAAATATATTAGAGCTTTTGCATAAATATCTGTGGTTGATGTTTGGGTGGTAAGAGATGGCATGATTACTTTTCAGATAGCGATCCTGTTGAGATAATATAGGATAGGGACCATTTCCTCATCTTCTGTTACATGGTCTTTTATCACTGCATGGTAAGTGAGTACTTGTTTTCATGAAGCACAATTTTTTTTTTTTTTCCTTAAATTTGATTTCTTTTGTAGTAGGCAAGATTTTTTTTTTTTTCCCCCTGAATGGTTGTACAGTGTATTTTCACAACATTGACACAAACATATGAAGAAAGTCTTATCTAGATTATGTGTGTTTTGCTTAGGAAGTAGATGTCACTGTTTATCTTGGCATCTTTTTGCTGGTGCATATTTTCCATTTCAAATGCCATATTTTAGCATTTTTGTATATTGTTGCGATGATATTATAAACATAGTAATGTGTTATTGTTAGCACATTATGTTAGCATCACAGGAGGGGTCTGAAGATCTAGACAGAATTGGCTGCTGAAAAATACTTAGAAGCTGTTTGCAGACATGGGAATTTTTTTAATATAAAGAGATAAGTGACATACAAGAAGGTGGAGGGATGTCATCATACATATTTCCCAGTAAGGACATTGGATTATATATTAACATAATTCATTGATGTCCTTATTGAAACAAATCTCCTTCTACTATTCTATTTTTTTCATGGTTTCATGCAGTTTTGGCAATTACATATTTGCGAAATGCGTATATTGTTTAGTAATTCAGATCTATTAGTTTATTGCCAGTACATTTTTTACAACACAGTTTTGAGCATGAAAAACTGTTGTAACATTTTTAATGAACTGAAAAATCCAATTAAAAAAGTTTCTGTATGGCCCTGATGAGGATATGGCCTTAAGGATATGGACGTGGACTTGCATTAGATGGTAATGCAGTCTTAAATAGCTGGTCTGAGTTACTGTGTGAGACAAGGCTAGCCAACAGCCAGCGTGAGACAAGGTTACTTAAATCTAGCAGCAGCAGCTCCACGTTTAACTGGCAGCGTACAGCTATTCAGTCAGCTTACAGACCTGGTCCAGCCCCCGCTAAAATGAGGAGAGGTTTACTATTGTTATCAAATTGAAATTGATTGAGACTTTGACTGACGTTTTCCAAATGGTTTAATTATAATAATGATTTTGAGTGTGCCCAGTAGGGTTGAAAAAATTAAAAACTTCGTCATGTAAAGTATTGAAAAATTTCAAACTGCCCAAAGATCAGAGAAAAAATAGGACTGAGAGAAAGACATATAAGAAGCTGAAAGATGAGTCAAAGCCTCATCTTGTGTAAGCATGTAGCAAGAAAAAGAGGGAATGTTTCCTATGAAAACTGTGGACCTGGATCCATGTGTGTTACATGTCAAAAGGGGGCAGGATGTTGGATGAGTAATGCCGATGCCAGAAGTACACTTTGAGAGCTACTGTTTGGGCACAATCATTTTTCGTCAACATTTAAACTTCTGCAGTGGCAGGTGCTATAGAAATTGCCAAGAAAAATGTCTTTTTCTAAAATATTAGAACCGAAAACTTTTTAGGCCGAGGAAATCGGGACATGATGTGCCATCAGCCTCCGTGCATTAAGTGAGGGAACGGTCAGACACAAACATGACAAATTGTGAAAACAAAGAGCAGGCGCCAGCCACAGCGCCCATGCGCATTGGCTTTCCCTGGAACCGGAGAGGCCGGAGGAGCAGCTAAGGTGGTACCTTGGGCACCAGGTCTTTGGTGGCACCTGGCACACATTGAAATCCAGAACCAGCCGCTCTCCTAGCCCTGGGGCTCCTTGATGAACCATGCTGTGGGGTGACCGCTTGGAAGATCACCAGGCTCCAGGCAATGAACGTCTGGAGCACATTGACACGTATGTCCTAAATTGGGTGTGCTTCCTAACAGAGGCAATTTTGAATACCTCGACATTTGTTCTAAATCAGACTGAAATAAAAATGATTTGAGAGGATAGTTCTGCATCACTTAGTCTCCCCCTTGCTTGATCCTGTTTTCTGGGATGTTGCTGACAGCAAATTCAGAGCCATCTACATGATGATCTGCAGCATGAAATTCCCAAAATAAATACAATAAATTTAATCTGCATTTTGGGAGGGGTTTTGAGATTTCTGTATTACTCGTTGTTGGCTGATTTGGAGCCGCTTTGCAATAATGAATATGCCGGTGTTAATGAATGCTGTATGTTGGATGTTTTAGATTTTACTTCATTCATCAGCTGAATATGAGGCAATCTTTTTGAAATTGGAAGTTTTAAGATAGTTATCTCTTGACAAACACTTTTAAGTTAGGTGATATTGCCAGATATACTAGTTCTGTTTTCTTTGTTTTGTATTTTCCTGGCTGAATTATGCTCTTGACTGGAATGGTCAAATCTTAGAAAGAAGCCCCCAAACCAAAAAGTTGAAGCTCTGGGCAAGACGTGAAGTAATCATCCCGCAAAAAAAGAGGAAGTAAATGTTTCCAGTGCACTACTGACAGAGGTGTAGAGCATTCTGGTATGCCTAACATGAATTTTAAAACGCTTACCCCCTCAGTGTTTGTTCTCTTACTGCCAAAATAAGCAATACAATTTTTTAAAGAAGACTGACTTAGAAAAGAAAGAGCAGCAGGTTGTTGTAATCATGTGGATCAGTTATCCATCAGAAATAACAACTGGGGCTAAAACCTAAGGCACTCTGGCCTAATCTGAAGGGAGGAAAATCCCCTACGGGAGATAAAAAGGCAGACCAGGCACAAAGGTGGGTGTTGTGGCTTTTCTCTTTGTACGCATCGTCTGAGCATGTTTCTGCAGAGAAACAGTTATTTTCCTGTAGTTAGAGGTTGAGTACTTTATTAAAATCCTAGCGAACTGCTATTTTGCTTTCATTGTAACGAGTTTTATGTGAAGGAAAAGCATGAGGGTTGGGGAAGGAAAAGTGAAATTTCAGCTAATAAAAAAGCACAAAGGTCTTATTTCCTTTTTTTAATGTACATCCACAGTAGTCACAAATGAGAGATAAAAGCATTGTGGCAGTAATGAGCATTAAAAAAATGTACAAGCTGTGAGACTTTGCAGAAATGATGTTTTTAACTGACTTTTCTTCTTGTTGTAAGTGCTTGAAATATAATACAGATGTTGCTGAACGTCTGGGTTTTGCTGCACGTCTGATTAAATGGAATAGCTGCCAAAAAGTGTTATTCTCGGTTACATTTAACACCTTGTGCTACAGTAAACAGTACAATTTAGAAGCACAAGTCTCTGTTTTTCAGAATAAGAACAGTAGAATACTGTTTACCAGATAATTTATTTAAATTTCCAGTTGAGTGGTTTCTAATTAAAAAGTTGTCTTAGTTAGAAAATATAATCAACTTTAAAATAAAAAGTTGTACAGAAAAAAAAATATTTACTTCAACATTTATTTAAGGCTTATGCAGGAGAAAATGGAATTCAGAATATCCAATCTATTTAACGTGTGATTAAACATCAGTTAGTCAATCATGTTTTCTAATTAAGCAGAATGTGTGATAATTTTGTCCTCGATAAACAGCAATCCTTGTTATGAAATACAGTAAGTCTTTCAAAGTTTTGTAATAACCAAATAAAATCCCCATTTATCTTGTCTTGAAGTGAAGAAAACCCCGTCATGACTATGCTTATCTCTGCACGTGTGAGTAATCCTTCTAATGTGAAGCCATAACCTAGCCTTTTCTGGCAAAAAAACCCCTTTGAAATTTTGTATAAGGAGAAGAAAGGGAATGGAGTAATTTCTTTTCCTGAGTATTTTAAGCAGTTACAAGTTTAAAAAAAAAAAAAACCAACAAAACACACCACACAAAAAACCCAGCAACAGCAAAAGCCATCACTGTATATTTATATTCCATGTGGACATGCTCTATAAAGTTTCTGGGAAAGAAATGCTAAAAAGGCTTCTAAAACACATTCTTTTTGGCTGCGCCAACAAACTTGCAGTATTTGTAATAGCTGTACAGCTGTGCAGCCCCTGTCACCCGCCTGTCCTGAACCTTAACCCTTAATTGTTCTGGGGTGGAATTCATATCCCGCTATTACCATGGAATAGAACTGGGATCAAATAAGACTGAAATGTTAAGATGGGCACCACTCCCTCTCCTCCCTCTGACCCATGCAGCACACACAGTGTTTGATCGTGCTACGGGGTCCTGTTTCTGCCACTTCTCGAGAAGGAAATAGGATTTTTTTTTCAACAAGTCATTGTGCTATTTGGTTTGTTAAATCATACACAGAAATAGGATCACAGCCTGGTTTTGCTGACCTGTACCTTCAGGAGAAGCCTTTCAGGAAAAAACTCACTTCATGGGTGAGAAGCTTTAGGTTCTGTCTGACTCCTGAGAAGAAATGGGAGGATGTGGAGGAGATGTCTGTGGAAAAGCCTATGGAGTAGCCAGGTTTGGGCAGAAAGTTTAGATCTGCCGTTTCAGGATAAAATACCAACAAGAACACTTAAAGGAGCTGTATTTGGAACTTATTTGTAAAGTACTACATCGTTATCAACAACACATAATCCAACAGTAATTTATTCATTGTATTTACGTGGGTATGTTTGTCCCAAGAAAGATCATTGCAAGGATTAATTTTTTAGAACAAACAAAAGGTATAACTTCTCCAAAGGTACACAAGAGACCACTAGTGAATGTTCTTTTCCTTCTCATGTGACTAAGGAAGTGTGAGAAGTGTAAAGCTTCTAGCCACCGTTTTTCAGATTACAAAACTACCCTTTCACCCCCCTGTTTTGTTGGTTTCGTGTGACTTTGAGGAACATGAACATCTCACCTACCGATATTATATTGATATGATATCTATAAATTCTTGAACGTTCAAAGTCATCATCCCAAAAGCATGCAGGCATTGCCTTCTCTTTTTTTATTTATATGCAGAAATTCTCTCCAGTCTGAATTACTCGTTATAAAAAATTCTATGTCAATTTGGATTTCTCTCTGTCTACTTGAAATCAGACTAGTCTTTTCTCTTTGCTTTCTATACTTATGCCTGGAAGAATTTAAATATGGGCATTTTGTGTAATGTAATCCACAATGACTAAAGGTAAGTACATTCATTTAAGTGAGTTAGAAAAGTGTACTTCACTGACAGTAATTGCTTAGTGCAGTCTTTCAGAGGATGAAAAAATGATTTATCTCACTGTTTCCTCCGTAAGACCCTATTCTACAAGAATGCCTAAGAGAAACTTAGCATTTTTAAGTTTTTCCAGGCTATGCTTTTTAAAGGCACTTTACTCATCAGAATTGGGCTTGTGTAGTCCTACTGGTATTTTGTCCTTTTTCTTTATTCAGTATCCAAGCCACATTAATTGAATTAGGCTCCTTAAAAAACTTCTAAATTAAAACAGCAGTGAAAGTATTGCAATATGAATTCAGCCTTGATAGAAAAAAATTTTCAGAAAAAAAATTGATTATTCTTCAGTTTTGGGATAAATATCACTACTTTCAAATGAGTGGTTCATCAAAAATGCTTTTTTAATGCCAGGATTTTAGTCTCACTTGATGTCAGTTGGATTGATATCACTGGCCTATTGGCTCAGTAATCTGTGAAATAAAATAAATATACATGAAAGTTACAGGAAAAAGTTAGTCCATCAAGATATGACAATATTACCAAAAATAAAAATAAGGCTTGATAAATGATGAGTTCAGAAAGACTTTATGGATACATGTGAGCCTGTCCTTTGGAAGAACACCTTTTCACCATAAACTGAAAATGTTTTACTTGATGTGAGCGGTGTTATGACAATATGTTAAATTAATTAATTCTTTCTAATGGCAGGCAGCAATTAAAGAAATTGAACACTTTTCCTCCAACTTGATTTTTGATATGGTTGCAGTTTCCAGTTTCATTGAGTCCAATGTATTATATAGCACCAGACATTCCCCTGGAAGGAAAGAAGCAGCAGTCACCTGTAACCATCATTACCTGCTTCCTATCAACTACCCAGATTTTCAGATGCCTACGTAATGCATGTGTTGAAGAAAACCAGACATCCTGAAGTTCATAACTTTGGCTCTGGTATTCCACTGATTTAAGCTGTAACACAGATGGTGCTGAATGGAGAAGTTGCCTAGTTGTCTGGCCCACACCACGTGGCAATCCATCATCTTCCATGCGATTCTAATCCTTTAGCAATGCACACCATCAGAGATGCCACCCTGGCCTCTCATTTATCATGTAAACGTTATTTTGTATAATTTCTCTTTTAATGGCAATTTAAATTATTTAATTATATATACTGGTTTTCAAATCTCGGCTCTTATTAATTTAAAATGTATTAATTTTTATAAATGTACTGTAAAAATAGTTTAATAAGTGAGAAATTACTCGGTCTAGTTCTAGTATCTAATGAGAACTGTCTCTGCCTCAGGTAGAGCCAAGCTTAATGTTCAGTCTTTCAAACATTGACTGGGACCATTTTTATTGTGAGTGATATTATGTACTATAGTAACAAATGCAAATGTTACTGAACTCTAGAAAAATTCTTATATGTTAGTAAGTTTTTTCTTTAAGAAGTCAGTCATAAGTCCGGTTAAATTTTGCAAATTCTAATGAAATGGAAGGATTCTTTCTGTATTGGATGCTCTGTTGCCAGACTGAGGAACCAAACCAGTGGTCTGAACTGTGTGTGGTGTGTGTGGTAGTGACTGGTATCGGGTCTAAGAAACGTGATGCAGTGGAAATTAGGGACTGCATTCACAAGAGACTGCCCCGCCTCTGAGCAAGCAGTTGACTTCTGCTTTGAAGCAAGATTGCCTAATCATACATAGTTTTGACTAATGAAACTGTGGCTGCTCTGATAAATCTGCAGATAAATGCCTAATCCTGTTTTAAAATGCGGCTAAGTAGTTCTTTACATGAGCGGGGAACTGGGAATGCCAGGCTTTTTGTCATTTTATCAGCCAGTACAGCCTATGCCTAATGCTAATAAACATCACTTGAGGTGTCTGCTGAGGAATATGGGCTTCCCTAAGCTAATACACGTCGGCTATGATATGTGCTGGAAGTACTGTCATTGCCCCAACACAGAGACCGAGTTAACCGTGTTTTGTGGGGTTTATGCTAAACAGCATTTATGTTGCGTGGCTATACATTAAGCTATGCTACAGTCAGCAGAGTCTTGAAAAGCCTGGCAAGAAACTGGTATCTGGCTGGGGATGAACTTCGGAAACCTGGTGAGCATGGGGTGGTGCTGAGGGAAAGGGTGCTTGCAAATATTTGGTCAAAATTCAAATGTGTTGCTTTCTAACTGAGAAATGAGAACTTGATCTAATTGTTCTGCATGCACAAAATGTGCATTATCTAATCAGAATTTCAGAGAGAGAGGATAACTGGTTACCTCAGTGTCTTTCTCTATGGTTCCTTTCATAAACAGGGAAAACAACTACTGGGCAGTTTTTGCAAATACAACAGAAAAGAAAACTGTACTTTATTCCTTTTGGTTGCATAGTAATGTGCTATTAATGATGGGGACGAGAACTGCAGGAATCTGGGAGCTCCTGCTTCCCTAAAATGGAAAGTTTTTGCAGAGAATATATTTCCCTGAAGTGAGCAGTCTGTTTGAGTGTATTTCCCTAAAATGGAAAGTTTTTGCAGAGAATGTATTTCCCTGAAGTGAACAGTCTGAGTGTATCTAGCTCCTAGGGAAGGGGAGAGAAAATCATTATCTTTAGTTACTGAGGATTTAAAAGCATCTCCTGAACACTCAATACATTGCATATACATTGTAAAGGCCAGATCTCCTCCAGAAGGACTTGCAGGAGAATAAGGTTATGTCATACAAAAAGCCAACACTCCTTCCACATAGGGTGCAGACTGCTTGCCTGACCCTGCCTTCAAATGCAAATCTCCCCAAATGCTTTCTCACTGTGTAGTTGCATAACTAGCTATTCTTGTGAATTTGCCTTTCCTATCTCTAGGGAAGGAGATGGAGATATGAAGCTGGAGTTAACCTCTTGTATACCAGCAGACAGTAGCATTTCATAAGATGTCTGCATGCGTGAGCGTTTGGGTGTTCTCTAATTTCTCTGTTTATGCCAAGTTACGTTAATGTTAGCATCTCAATGTTTAAAACTACAAAACAGTATTTCAGATTACAAAAGGAAGACAGATAAATGAACAAAATAATAAACTGTTTGGATACTTTGAATTTTCCAGAAGGATATTATAGCATAACTCTAAATACTGTATAGTATGGAATTGTTCTTGCTGCTGACATTGAAATTAGAGTAAACTTTCATCCACATAAATGGAGCAGATTTGAGCCCAGTTCCCACATAAAAATACACTTTTTCTCAGGAAAAAAAATATCCCTTGAGGCCTGGTCTTTTTGCAAGTAATTCTGACCCAATTCATATATATTACTTTTAAAATTTATATCCTTTCCTCTCTCACAGGCACTGCATGAAAAATTATGAAGGAAAAAAATGCATTGTAGATTACATCAGTTTGTTCTTCTTTATTCCCACAGGCACAACAGCTCACAGATCTGGAGCAAAAACTAGCAGTTGCAAAAGATGAATTGGAAAAGGCAGCCCTTGACAAAGTAAGAAGTGTAACGTAATGTAAGCATGTTTGTCTCTGTCAGCTGTGAATGTTTCAGTGCAATTTGACAAAAACAAATGAAAGTCTTGCAAAGATTTAGATGCATACTTAATTGCATGTACCTGGGTGTAATGCTACCGAAGTCAGTGGAACTAATTATGATGCATGAAGTTAAGTACAACTGCAAAGTTATTTAAGAGGAGTGCAACCAAATTAGAAAGAAACATCTCAAAAACCCACAGAAAACCAAATGCTATACAATTCTTTATGTGCAAAAGTACACTAACAAGAATGTGCCTGTAACCGATATGACTTTTATCTGAAGTGTAGTCATAGCTCCAAGTAGGATGCAGTATAGAAATGGGTCAGTCTCTTGTTAGGGTGGATTTGATGTGGCAGAGCTAACTCTTCTTTGGGCAGAGGTGCCCACTCGTGTCAGGGAGGCTGTGGGGAATCCCAGGAAGGGGACAAAGCAGGACACGTTCACTCCTGTCAGCTGTGCAACAGGGGAACTTTCTTCTAGATTTAAGGTAGCTGGGAAGAAAATATCGTGCAATAGGGAAGCAGTTTATCAGAAAGGAAAAAACTTCAGTATGCTATCAAATACTACTTTTTTGGTTTGGTTTTCTATTATTTTCAGGTTCCATTAGACATTTTAGAAAAAGTACGCCCCTTGCACTAAAAGCATTTTTCTTTAATCTTCCAGACTGCAATCACTGAAATCATCCTCTTGAGTGAGGATTTCCATCCAGTGTTGCAAAATGTCATCTATGTAAGCAATGCTCACAGTAGCATTATTCAAACTTGTGTGCGCATCTGGTGATATATCATGTGTTTCTTGTTAGTACACTAAACTGAACTGCTCCACATATTAATTTAAAAATTAAGCATGTTCCTTCTTTGCTCGTATAACACTCTCAAACATGGTCTCTCACTAGTGCCAATATACTGTCTGTGCCAATGGCAAGAGAGCAATGCGTGTCATAAATACCTTCTAAATGCAGTTATTCATTACAATGCAGACAGTTGTGAAGGAGAAAGCAAAGAATATTTGACATCAGGAACTTTTAATGAGAATGCTATTAAGGAATTCTGTCTGCAAATCAAAAGGGGATTTGCAGCGCACCCAACTGACTTCTCTGACTCTCTGTTTCTTTCCTATTAAATATTATAGAATTTTAATTTAGGGCTTAGTTATGGTTCTATAGGCTTACCAGAAGCCCGGTGTCATCTTCTTGCAAATCATCATCAAGAAGGTCTTTGGATGGCATCATTGCTTCCATGCTGCAAAAGTGCAGTGGAAATGGCAAGCAGGAGTAAAAAAAGCAGTGCAAATCAAGGAAAAAGACAAAGTTCATGCCAGTGAGAACTGAGACAGTTTTATAAGACTAGAAATATCTGTGTTTGACTAGCTCTAACTGCAGAGTAATAAGACCATTTAAGTTGTAGGTACCTTTTTTCCCCCTGGTTAAGAGCTTTTCTGTATGAACTATGAATTGAAAAGAGTTAGAGACGGCCAATGGTCCATCCATGTCTTCAGTGAGGACTATGGTCTTAACTGTTTTGACAATGGTAGCACAGTTTCAGCTAAGCAATGTGTAACTGGAATGGAAGCAATGTGTAAAGCAATGTGCATTTTTGGAACGTGAGCTGTATTTGAAATGAATAATTGAGTGATTGAATCTCAAACTGTGCCTATAAATAGGCATTAACTTGTATTTTTCTTTTGGGAGATTATCAGACTTTTCTATTAAATATTAGTTTGTGCTGACAGTGGACATAGTGTCTCTCATAAGTCTACATCACAGCACTTTTCTGGTTCCTGTGATGGACCCTTGGATGACTGACAATTTTTGCATTACCACAGCCCAAATTATACTATATTGAATCCAACCACACGACAAGAGTATAAACAGATCTGGGAAATCTGAAGGCATGCACCATATCTTGGCAGTATTTTGACCAGCAAGCAGCCTATTTTGACCACATTCACATCTATGCTAGGTTATCGAGAACTTTATCAAACGGCATCCCTGGTTCCAATAGTGTTTCCTTAAGTTGTACGCTCGTGCTGCCCATTTATACATCTCCTATCAGCAAAGTCAAAATTGAATTTTGCTACCCACAGCATGAAAACAAAATAACCTGTTCTGCTTTTACCTTTGGAATGGCAAAATGGCTGGCCGTAGCCAAGGCAGAACAAGCACTGGATGGCAGGCGTGGGAGATGAGAGGACAAGAAATTATCAGAGGGATTTCTGGACAGGAGGAGTGTGGTTTCACATCATTGTGATTGGCAGGGAGCACTAGGGCCATGTAGGGCTACAATGGCTGAGTCCGTATCTTCAAGCAAATTTACCTAGTCTGCTACCTCTGCCAGTTTGGTGTCTGAGCTTATTTTGACTATGTCAGATAGTGATTTATGTTCTCTGTGCAGTCACTTCTTGAAAAGGTAGGGGAAAAGACATATTACGTGAAAAGAAGTATGCCAAGATCTTCTGTTGTCAATTAGAAATTAAAAGATCCCTGAGTCAGATGGATAAAGTAATCCTTTCCCTTTCACATTGCCATTAGGTCAGAGACATATCGGTCTGACTCAAGGTTCATACATTTTAATAAGTAATTCATACAAAGTGCTGTCCTCTTTGATGTTAATCTATCATTCCTCCTCACTGCACACACCTTAAGGGAAAGACATTCAATTTTGTATGCAAACAAACCAAACTCCATTCCATCTCTCATTTCTTTGATTTTCCTTATTGTGCTGTGCATTAATAGTCTTTTTATGGTTGTCTTTGATCCTACCATTGAAATGTACCCTACTAACTGTTTTTGTTTGTTTATTTTTAAAGAAACACTCAGATCTTTCCCAGTTATGAGATACATTCCCTGGTTCCAGTTCAGGGGAAGTTTATCTGATGTAAAACATGGAATATTTGTCGGGTTCTAAAAAATACTTGTTTAGCAAATAAACTTAAGCAAGGTGGTGTATGCCGAATGCCATTGCTTAGAATTTGTATAACTGTGAAATATTTTTATATTGTATATGTAATATTTCACACATGTAGTATGTAATGTTACTTATACATATATTTTCCATCAACTTTTGCCATGGTATAACTTGATTTGTGTATCTTCAAAAAAATTTTTGAAGATTGAAATGTGCTGATGTAGCCTGTATTTATAGGCGCGTTCTTAATATAAGGAAGAAGAGCAAGATGGTTTTTTAAGGCCAAATGCTGCCTAACTCCCCCTGGAATGAGTATAAGGAAGTTGCCTCAATATCTAACATTTGACTCCAAGTGTCTTGCTGTGATGGAGCAAAGATTTAAAATGACATTTCCTCAGAGCTGTAGTTATCTCACTGTTCTTACTGTCTCAGCTTATTTCAGTGACAGACTGCTATTTTCATTAATACATCTATCTGTATTTCTGTGAGTAACATAGCGGTGTTCTAACATGAGTTGCAAGCACTTCACCACTTAAAAGTTTTAGTTTGCCTTGATGGACAGTAATGGATCTGGACAATCATATTCTTAACAGATGAAAAGACATATGGTTTGTTTGCTGTACGCTGCAACAGCGCAATATGCTCATGAGGGAAGTCATCTTTGTTGGATTAAAACCAATCTTTATAACCTGTGGAAAAATACCAATTATTCTGAATATTTTAAACAAAATTCCATGCAAAGTCTGTGTCTGCAATACTTGTGAATGTTTACTTCTCTGTAACTCTTACATGTAAAAGTCTGGACACTGTATGATATTTGGTAGATTGTATTTTTGTTTCTTTTCAGATAAAATACTATTTAATAATTTTTTGCAGTAACCAATGGGGATAAAACTGCATGGAGGAAAGGGAAGAGTGCAATGCCTTTCTAGGCAGTTTGGTGTGTGATGCACAGTAACCTAACCATTTAAAAAAACTGCTTTAAACAACCTTAATTTCTTCCTTTAATAAGAAAAAGCAGCAGCTGCTCATAAATGTTTGGTTTAACGCAGAGAGAGAAAGCAAGCAATTCCGTTCATAATAACACATCTTAGAGAACTGATGATTTCTTGTTTTCCCCAGGAGTCCCAGCTGAAAGCTCTGAAGGAGACCGTGCAGCTTTGCCTGTCTTCCGTACTGCACAATCAGCCTCCCGCTAGGAATCTTATCCCTTCAAAACCAGCTGAGAAGCTGACATCCCCAGTTACAAAGGGCTCAAAAGTTCCATTTCAAGTGACAAGCGCCAAGGTATGGTTTCTCTTTTTTTTAAACAACTTTGAAAGTTTGTCCTGTAAGAGCATCAAACTGGAACTAAGGAGGATTTTAAATTCATTGAAAGATTAGGATGAATTTTGAGGATAATTCTAAGCCTGTTTCTGATGTCAATAAACTGGTAAAATTGGGAAGCAGCTACTTTTTTTGCTGAGGAACAAAATTTTGTCTATCACTTGCTAAATGGACCATGTCTGCATAACAAATCTACAAGGAAGATGGATTTGCACCTAAAATAAGTGAGGATGCTAATTCATAGGATTACTTACCTGTCAGGCACTGATAGTGAGTTTGTGGTAATATAGCACTAAACAGTAAGACGGTTTTTGCTTATCGTGTTTTTTTTTTAGTGAAAAAGGCTGATATGAAAACATAAAATAGTCTGGGACACCCAAATCAAATTTGCTAGAAGAGATCTATGGAATTGATGATAGGCCATAGTGAATATTCCGGTCATGCAAGATGGGAAGGGCAGTTTAGGAGAAAGCATGAGACAAAAAAGTTGATGAAAAGTGTTTTGGTTCAATAGAGTCAAGCATTTTAATACAGTCAAGAGTTACAGTGATTAACAACTGTCCTGATAATTTTCATCTCCAGGGTTGCATTTTGCTCATGTATTCAACTGATTCAATAGATCTAGAAGAAATCTGTGATTTCAGTTAAAAAGGAAGTTTTACAGAAGAATGACTGAAGGACACTTCAATGTCCTCCTTAAATTCCAAAACTCTTTCCTGAAATATGAATAGGAATTGCTAACCCATAGTCAGTTTGTAATTTTTATATGGCAGCTGTTGGTATTCGCTATTAGTACAGAGGCTGAAGCCGAAAATTAGTGATCTTTCTGTATGTAATTAAAATTGAAATATAATTTCGGAAAGCAGATTATAATTATAAAACTGGATCTCACATTGCTACTCTTACAATAATGATTGTCGGTTCCTTAATAACTCTTTTATAGGAAGAAACCTTCATTCCCAAAAATTATTACCTCTGGAAACAAAGCACTGTATTAATTAATAGCAGCACATGGGGATATTAGTGCTAATTTAGATTAAGATCACTGGTTCTATGTTCTGCAAGAGAGCGGACACTTCTTTTGTAGGCCATGTAGACTGAGCTTCACTCTGGGATCTCAGGAGCACATTTCTCCTAATTAATGCGGCTGTAGAATTGTCTATCTTGGTCTTACTGTCCTTCTCTTCAGGTTGGAAGTGTTTGTGCCTCTGTCATGAAAGCATAGGTGTATTGAAGGGTAAGGCCCAACAAGCCGCTCTGCCTGTGTTGAAGATTGGCATAGGGTCAGAGCCTTTGAAGCATTTGAGGTCTCCTTGGTTTTACAGGTGTTACTGGAGTGCAACGAAGGAAAGGGGAATGCAGTGTAGAGATTAGAATTAGATGTTTGATATTTGACTGAAACACAGAATAGTCTTCCTTCTTTTTTCCGTGATCGTACAGATTTTGTGTTTAATGTTCCTGTTTGTAAAATGTATCAGTATTTCCGTGCTCCAGTCTTTTGAGAAGCAGCATTAGTCCTCTGCAACAAGCCGCTCTGCCTGTGTTGAAGATTGGCATAGGGTCAGAGCCTTTGAAGCATTTGAGGTCTCCTTGGTTTTACAGGTGTTACTGGAGTGCAACGAAGGAAAGGGGAATGCAGTGTAGAGATTAGAATTAGATGTTTGATATTTGACTGAAACACAGAATAGTCTTCCTTCTTTTTTCCGTGATCGTACAGATTTTGTGTTTAATGTTCCTGTTTGTAAAATGTATCAGTATTTCCGTGCTCCAGTCTTTTGAGAAGCAGCATGTAGTCCTCTGTGTCCAAAAGTGCCTGGATTAGTTATACTGCCTCTTTAATAGACATTGCTCACATTTCTCTGCACTTGGCATATGCCATGAAAATGTCTGAGAAAATAATGGTCTGCAATCCTCTTCTTCCACACATTGACACCTCATTATTATAAATCTGTGCATTATCTGTGATTATAAAACCACTGAGATCTGCTACTGTGAAATAGGTTGTCAAAGAATCATAGTCAGTCCAGAATTATACCCTCTGCACTTAAGCTGTATTATAGAAGGCTTTTTTTTATGATGACATCCGTTCTTATGTATTTTTTCCTTGGTTTTTTCTTCCTCTTACAAACCAACTAACTACAGATGTATAGCTTTCTTGTTTTAATTAGATTTGCATAAGCATTTCGATATAGCAGGCTAGTATTTTTAGGTGACTATAAATGTGTGTGATTACTTAAGTATGTTTTCATATGTAAAAATGGGAACTTTAGATGAACAGCACTTATGCATCTTATGTCTGATAAGCAGCATTTTCACCTTCAGGAAAGAAATGATGATTTGTCTGGTAAATATCTTATTTCAAAGATATTCTCATCCAGCCTAAAAATTGCTTTCTAATAATGTCAAACTTATTTTAAATCCATTGAAGGGCACATCATACGGTGTCTGATACCTGTATCACTTGGGGACAATCATCCTTGGGATTGGGGTGCTTCCTGCTTAAAAAAAAAAGAAAAAAAGCAAATAAGTAGGTTGTATATTTGTATTCATAATTGGTAACCATAATACCTGAGTGCTTGTTAGAGATAATATTTAACACAAGAACGTGGTATAGAAAGGATAATTAGGAAAGGAAATTGTAAAATTTCTTGGGAAGGTTCATTTTAAGAATTGACTTTTAAGTGAGGTATTTTGGTCTTTCTAGAGAATGTGATATAAAGAAGCATAAACCAGGCTTAAAAAATCAGTGCAGATCAGTGCATAGAAGTGCCTGAATCAGTGCAAAAAAGTTGTTGTTCTGGATAGCTCAGTGATTTGGAAGAGTGGGTAGTAATGGGAAATTCTTACATTTAAATCATAGAAAAAGTTCTCAAAGTGTTCAAAGGCAGTATCAGTCTGAGGTGGGTTTTGTGACTTGTCTTAAATGAGTTAATATTTACGACGTACAAGAACGTAAAATATGGAATTTAGCATTTGAATTGGCGCTAGTATTTCAGACCAAAACCATTTTACCTGTCATAACACCGATACTGGTGCTGAAAGCATTGACCATTACAAATGGATTTAGGGCGCTGTGCATACAAGTTCAGTGACGCTAGCAACTAAACCCAAGCCTAACCAGAAGGCTGATCGTTAAGCCTGAACTATGAGGTCTTTAACTTTCTGGATTGTTGACAATTATTTTTATTATATAGTTTCTTTTGGACTGTAATGTCGCAGCAATAACCATTCTGTGTTCTGCCAGTGGAAAATACTTCCAAACTAGTTGAGAGTTGTCGGATCTGGCTTTTGTTGTAGCAATTTCCTTGCCTCATTCCCATCACAGAGGTGATGAGGAAAGAGAAAAATGAAGAGAAAGGAGGAGGACTGAAACTCTGCTTTCCTTTTTAATCTCCAGATGAGTGCCTAAGGACCTGGGTATTTAAAGAGATTGTTAATGGATGGAAACTGTAACATTTACTAGGCTGCCTGCTGTGGGAAATGTGGGTTGGTATAATCTGTGAATCAGAGCACTGGTACTGACTTCCTATTGAGGCATTTTCTGCACTTACTGTATCTTAGCAGAATAAACTGTGAATTTATATGGAGTTAGTAGATGGAATGCATTCTTACTCCATTTGTTTTAATTCCTCTTTCTGAAAAAGGTTAACATTATACCTTATAAAAAATAAAAATTGTAATAATAGCTCTCCTTCAAATATCTTTGGCTGTGCAATGTAAAGATACCTGTGCTCCACATGCAACAAAATGAGCTTTAGTAACACTGTGGAAAATTAATGTCAAACCAAAATCAGAAGTGAAACAGAAGAAAAGTCTATTTCCAGTAGCGAGGCTGAATACACAGGTGATGGGGAACACAGTGACACAGATACCTGAATAATAGTGACTAGTTTGCTCTATAGTGTTTTTGCCTAATGCAAAAACATTGCTTCCTGTGTTCCCCAAGTTAATTCCTTCATTATAAATGCCCTGTGTTTTTTGTGTATTTTGTGAACTGCGCTATTTTAAGAGTGGAAATACGCATGAATTTCAAACTGTGAAGAATAACACCCTCTCCTATATTGTACATAGCGTAGGTGGAAAGACCACCTATGAATGCCACTTCAGCGTACTAGTCCTGATGGAGGAAATAGAGGCTGAATAAGAATGAGAACAATC
This sequence comes from Aptenodytes forsteri, assembly GCF_000699145.1. Lineage (NCBI taxonomy): Eukaryota > Metazoa > Chordata > Aves > Sphenisciformes > Spheniscidae > Aptenodytes > Aptenodytes forsteri. The sequence continues at coordinate 13,410,836 of NW_008796218.1, read as the reverse complement.
CTTCTGTAGAAATGTATAGCACAGTCTGAAAGGGGAACTGCCACTCCATTTTTAAAAGATTTAAAGATCTCACAAGAAAATGCATCACTTTTGAGGTAAAAACGGCTGCAAGGAGCCATTGCCTCTGCCTCACGTATATTATGAATACTGTGGACTCCAGCATACATTGATCAGTGTAAAAATTCAGGAAAGCTAAAGTACTGTGGGCCATCCTCCTTTTATTTGGAAAGAAGTACTTCATTCATTCTCCAGCAAAGTAAGCTTGGGGAACTTTCTATCTTTATTAAGCCTAAGAAAATGTTCTTGTTGGAGCAGGGATGAGGAGAGCTTGTGAGGCTGTTCAAAGAAGGTACAAGCCTGGAAAGTTGGTCAAGAAACAAGGTACGCCCTGAAAAGCATTTTGAAATGGCCGTATAGGAAATTAAAAGGCTGTTTTTTCTGTGTTGGAACAGAAATTATGTATTTAGGTTAAATTTAAACTCACAGTTATTCTGAGTGCAGAGATACTTAGCATCTACTGCAGACACAGAGCAAGGCTGCTGAAAAAATAAGATGATCGTAGTGTCAAGAGTCTTAGCTTCTTCACTAATTTCATCAGGGGTTTTGAAGTTTTTTAAAAAACCTATTTATAAAGGATCTATGGTTTATCTAGGAAGCCAGAATATTTCTTAGGCTCTAGACCTTATCCGTTTCATTCTACAAAAGTAGAAATGATTGATATAAATATTTATGTAAAATAATAATATAATAGTTAATTATTTGTACTAAATATTAGTTATACAATTACTATCATATTACTGATAATACTGTAGGATATTATAATTATATAATTGACTAGAAATTTGAAAAACATTAGAGTTATGTGTGTGCATTTCTTCAAAATATACATACACACTTTGAAGGAATGAAGAAATGTTTGGAATGTATAGGTTGGAACCAATCCATATTTATGAAGACTGAACAAAGGTTTTTTTAACTGTCTTTTGAGAGTGTTTTTGTAGATCCTAGAAAACTAACAGAATAGCTTCAGATTAATGAAAAATTAACCAGCTGAACGTAGCAATATATCATCTCATCTCTCTCCCTTTGTAGGTCAAGAAAGAAACCTAAATCAGAACAAATTACTTAAGGAAATAATTTCTGTTTTCTAATATCAGAGCTATTACCGTTCATAAAATTTATCATAATATTCCAGTATAAATGAAGGTTCTGACCCTTTGAATAAAGCAATTGCAAATTCTTTGCTCAAGAACCTATGAAAAAACACAAATATAATTATGGACTTATTTTTGTCCTTATAGGAAAGATTAAGATGCTGAAAGCTTTTCTAATGTGTGTGATTATCTTTACTCAGGGTGACCTCTGTATGACATGCTGAAAAGATAACCTGGAAGTTACTTCTCTTTAGGCATTACATTTCAAGCTGGCATTATGGCATTATGCCAGGAAGCACCTCAAATCTTGTGTGTAGTAACCCCACTCCAGAGACTGAAAGATGGGCAAATGGACTTCTGAAAAATAAAAGATGCTAGGCTGAATTTAAAAAGATATTAGTGAAGTGAATTGGATATCTGAAATTCACAATATGTACACGCCTTTTGGTAACATAGTCTCTGTTTTTGTGGATTTGGAAAACCTAAGCATTAAAATGTAAAATATTTGTGTCTGTTCTTTTCCAGTTTTGCATTCCTGCGTACTTCCTCGCTGTTGCCTGAATCATTCTCTGCATCGGTCTGGTATTTCAGACCATGAGGGCAGAGAAAGGCTCTAGTAGTCAGGTTTTTTCCTCTGTTTTCCTGCTTTCTTTCATTCTCCTGTTCTTTGTTGCTAAATACTCCTCATCATTTCTCCTAACTTACTACTTTTCAGCGTTATTCTCTCATTCTGTCTAGCTATGTATTCCATTCTGACATCTATTCCTTCCTTAAACTTAAGAATAATAAATCAGTCTCATTAAGCTATTTCTTTTCCTATAAAATAAGATTCAGATCTCAGAGAGCAGTGGGTCCAGTGTTGTCCGAGGCAGCTTTGTGAAAGTTTCTGTTTCTAAAAGATCGTAAACAATAAGGTTAGACTTGAAACAATGACGGGTTTTAAACAAAAATTGTCTGTTTTGTTTCCTGTGATGGTAAATGAAAATTCTATGTAATTGTGAAAACCATATAGAGTAAATCTTTTCATTTAATTGAACTCCAGGATAATACAAACCAATACAGATATAGCATGGCGTGCTTGGATTTATTTGGAAACTAATGGTGTGCTCACAATTGAGGAAAAAAAAATAACTTTAAAAGTTATCTTCATAACTTTATCAGAGGAAACAGAGGTTGACCCTAAGGGCAAAATATATAGTATCTGTGGTCAGCTATAAGTAAACAGCAAGAGCGTTGAGGGCAGTGAATGGATTTGTGTTCCATTAAAGCCTTAAGAAGTCTGCCTCTGTGGTACCTCGGTGCTTCTCTACTTTTGTTGCCTGAAACTTTGCTTCTGCCAGAGCTAACGAGATATCCCAGCCACCTGCGGTTTCAGTCACCTGTAGATCATTGCATTCAGCACGGGGATTGGAAAACCGTAATTAAAAAAAGAAAAAGGCAATTACTAAAGGTAGAGTCAGTCACATTTTGTAATACGCAGTAATGACATACAATCATATAACCCTTTCCTAATGCATAAACATTATCAGAATAAAATAGCATTGAAAAATCACACTATCCATTGTTTTAGAATTTAATTTCAAAGAGAGTAAGGAATACGTGTCTCCTTCTAAGGTACTTACCATAGAAATGTAAGGCTAATGTGGTAAGAAATTTGTTCTTAAAAAGATAAAAGGTAATTTAATTGCAGAAGCATGACTAGCATGACCTATTTCTTCATGTAAGTCTCTCCTGTTCTGCTTTTTATAGCTGTCTTTGGGCTTATAGACTTTTATTCTCATTATGATCAACTAGATGCCAACCATAGTCTTGAATCATCATTGACAATAATACATACAAGTATGGCAACTCTTCCTCATATCTTTTATTTCCAGAATTTGCTTCAGATTGAGTATGTTTTTGCTGTTGCCTCAGAAAGCTTCCACGGAACTTTTTCTACAGCCCTTTTCTTCAGTGACTAATTTTTAATAAAATTTTATTACATGCTGGAAAACATTTAACACCAGAGATCATTAAATTGAAAGCTGAAGCTCTTTGCTTTTATTACTTACTTTAAAGAAGTCTTCATTATTGGCACATTATCTTGATAGTAAATTAGTTTTAGAGGTTTTTTTCAACTAAGTACAATCAAGGGAAATTGGAAAAAAAGCACCTGGCATTTCTTATTTAGTCCATAACCCAAAACCAATATCATTCTCCTTCGAGTTTTAGTGACACGATCTTTATAATTATCTTCATTTCATTAACTATTTGACCTCACTCCTCTTTGTTACACAGTGTAAGTAGCTGGACTGGCCCATTACCCCAGGGTTCAACTCTGAAATTAGCAATGGGCTAATGGGCTGAAGAGGTAACTGGTAACCATTTATTCCTGCGCTTTTTGTGGCTGTTAACTGCAGGTCAGTTTGGCTGTGTATGAAAAAGACTCCAAAATTTCACTCCAAATACCCTCTTTTTTAATTAAGGTCTTTACTTATCAGATGTTTCTATAAAGTCTCCCACAATCTAGTACATAATATGTCTCAAAAATATGTCTCAAAAATACTGTGGGTGGGTTTACCGCTTGACAGTGGTTGAAAAGGAGTATGAGTATATCAAGTTTAAATTTCTTAAGGGATGTTTTAAATAACATAAAAAACCAGATTGTTAGGTATGGCTAATGGTATCGCGTGGACCTGGGGACTAGCACAGACAGCTTACCTCCGTCTTCTGAAACTCTGCTTCAGCCTAAAACCAGGCCCCTGTGCTAGAGCAGCCTCAGGCTTGCTGTGACGTTCAGCAGCTTTCTGGACAAGCTTACTTGTCTTTTTCTCTTTCAAAAGTGAGAAAGAGAAGATGCCCTTAATTACTTTTCAGATGTTATTATTTTAGAGATATCTTTCCTCACCTACTCATATCTCATATCAAGTGATGTTTGTTTTTTTTTTTATGTTTCTCTCTCTCTTTTCATCCCGCTGGTGACAGTGGAGATGATGGGGGAAATGTACAGTATTTCTAATTTTAGTTAAAGTTGCGTTTAGCAGAAGAATAGTAACACATTGTTTTATCTCGTGACTTTCCTAGCTGATGTTTGTTACATAGTCTGTTAAAAAATATGCGTATGTGAGCAATGAAAATGAAACTGAATTTATGTGCCTTTGCAGTTGCATATTAGTAAACCTATTTTAAGATTTGTTAGTCTTAGCACTTTTTTCTGCTAATGTTACGTGTAAAAGACGACACGAAATGTGCAGAGGATCTAATTAACCATTTTAAGTGGCTTACAAACTTGAATGTAATTGTGAAAGTACTCCCAAGGGGATTTTGCTACCCAAGCATATATTAAGGATTTATTTGAAAATTATTAATGTGGGTATCCTGTATACAATATGTATTGTTAATCTACTGTGACAAAGTTTCACTTAATACGTGTATATGGAGCCAAGTGGGAAACATTAGAGATAGTTAAGTGATCTTTTTCTTTGATTTGAGCAAAGATGTGATTTGAAAAATATTCACAAAGAAAATATTGATTGACTCTGGGAGTTTTGGTTATTAATAGGAATTTTCTAGCAATTTGACTAAAAACATTGCATTGAATCATAAAGCGTAAGAAGTGCAGAATGGGCTGGTGATAAACCCAAGGCATTCAAGTTCAATTTAGTCTTGAGCAATTTAGGAAATCACCTACTGGCCTACACCTCAAGTCTCATCATCTTCCAGAATTGTTAAGCTCCCCTTATTCTACATTTATTATTTTATGTTA
>NW_008796218.1:13401414-13405713 GCF_000699145.1 Aptenodytes forsteri | reverse complement strand
AATTGTATTGTCAGGTATTTTTTAATAAGAACAACTGTCTTTATAAGAAGGGACTTAAAGAAACAGACAATTGGAAGCAAACAGAGTTTATTTTGGAAAAGCTTCCTCTACCAGGATTCCTGCCTTTTCTCAAATCAGTAAGAAAGCCTCTTTTAAGGTTTGAGTGGGGAAAAAGGTCAGTCTCAAAAGGAAAAACATTTCTCCAAGTGGCATTTCATTTATGAAACTCAGCTCGTGGTTCAGAAGGGTTCCAGCTTCACTGAGTTGGTCCTCCTGGGGTCTGTAACTCTTCTGGGGTTGGGCATCTTTGGCTTCGTCTTCCCGAAAAAACAGATGTTCGTGTCTGTGACAGTAACTTCAGTAGCTGCTTTTGGTCATCTGGGAAGACGCTAATTGCCTTAAGGCAATTGCAATATGCAATAAGGCATATTCTGATGGCGTGTATTATGGAAGTGTTATACAATGTTCATTACCCCACAGCTAATTGCTTTTTCCTTTGTGATGGCTGTAGAAAATCAAGACTGTTATGGAAAGCATGTGTTTATTTGGTTGTTTCAGTTTCTTAAGTATTATAATGTCAGGAAAAAACCCACCTTAAGATGCTTAAGTATCTTAATAGTTTTATAAAAGAAAGATTTGATATTTTCTCCTCTGCAGTGAAGGATAGCCTGTTTTTATTAGAAATGGTGGAAAAATGAAGAGAAGTAGAAGGTGTATTTATACGTGTAGTTCTATCCTTGAGTATATACCCATCTCTCTAGCCATCCTTGAACTTTGCATACTACAAAATATTATGTAATTGAACTTGCCTGCTCTGTAAGAAAAAATTATGGTAAAATTTAGCTGTTATTAAGGGAATGTGAAATTACAGGTTTAGATATAATGTAATATAGGTAATTGACTTGTATAAACATATTAACAAGTTTTTTCTCTAATAATACTTATTATATGTATGATGATCCAGCAAAAACTTCTGTTTTTCAAACCTAATTAATTGTATTTCCTTTTCTTGTTGTTTTAGCTACAGATACATTTACAATAGACATCTAGCGTTACTGCTAAACAAATGGTTATTAGAAGAAATTTGAAGTGAAATGATCCATATCAAGTGAGCTAATTGCGTTCTGGCGTTAGACATAAGTGTTCACAAGTAACTAGGCCACTCAAAAAATAGACTTCTGCTGTCTACCCCCAGTTTCTGATACCATGTTGGAGTAATGTTTTGGCATCAGTGAAAGTTGATTTACACTGTGAATTTATTATATCGTCATACACACCAAGGACAGAAAAACCCTCATGGACATCTAGCCTCGCCTGGCATAATATTTGACAAAGGTTTGCTATAAAAATTTTGATGTATACCTTGAAAATTTTATTCTACCAGTTTACCACTTGTATAAAAACTCCTTATTAGTGCTTTCATCCATGTCTTCAGTACCAGAAACTCAGCAAAAAGGAGTTATAAACACATAACTCAGACCTTCTTTTCTATCTTGCATGTTGTGATCCAGTGTAACTGAAGTCCAGATTCTGCCTGTTCTTACATGGATATTCATTAGAACAAAAAAACTAGGTAACTCTCCCTCTCCCTCTGTAATCCATAGTTCAGTGAGGCAGAATTATAACCACCCCTTATTCTTTATTACCCTTAGGCATATTTTGGATTTTAGATATTAGATAAAAGAGCTGAACAGACAAAATCTAGACCAGAACAGTAAATTTCATTACACAATAATTTGGCATCTGACATATTGTATCATCATTGCTGAGTGCTCCTAGAAGCATTCTACTGCTCTGAGGAAAATGCCACCTGAGGCTGTAGGACTTTGCTGTCGAGCCCATTATTATTTATTATTTAAATTGGACTAACGTGAGTTAAGCTCTTTCCAAATGCATGGAGTGATGCATTTTGTACTTTTAAGAGCCTGCATGAAAATGCCTTTCCCTGTCAAGCCAATATATCATGACTGACTCCAGTGCAGCCCTGGCGAATTACATACTGGCATGTAATCCAGGCGGCAGCCCAGAATGATGAAGAAAAAGGACACAGATAAGCACATGATGTACTACTCGGTCAAAAGTTACTAGGAAAAAATATAATTAAAGAAATTATGTGGAAATAAATCCATGCATTAGTAAACAGTATGTCCAACAGCTGCCTCTTTCCCTTCTAAATCTGCTTGGTCTCTACTATGAAGATTGCCACTATCTTGATGAAATTTGGATTTAGACTACCTTGCAATTATTCTAAATTATTTGCTATAGGAATCACTAGGCAAAGGATCAAGAATTATGGAAAACTTTGAAAAGTAGGGATGTCAAGACTTAAGCTCTTCTAATTATAGTCCTATTTTCATTTTCTTTTTTTAATTTCAGATTTTATAATGACAACTACCTGCTTAGTATGTCACCAATCACTTTATGCAAAGTGTCCTAGGAGTACTAGGTGATTACATGTATTTTGTAGAATGGCTTTACAAACACTTTGTATTTATGGGAATTATACAACTATACATCTCAGATATTTATAATTTGTCAGAAAATACACTTACCCTTCAGAACAGAAGTGCTATAAGCTACAGATAATGGCATTTGTCATGGCCAAGTTTATGTACAAGTACTACTGTACTGTTTATTTAGGCATCATAATACTAACATGACCGTGTCACAGTCAGTTTGGAAATCTGTGATGGCATTCTAGCAGGAGTGCATTTTCTGCAGTTTTAGTACCCTTCAAATAGTGAGTAGAAGGGGACTGAAATGTGTAATTCTTAGTACGCTGGCATAACTGTAGAGAATAGTAACGAGCTTACAATTTTTATTTTTCTCTTCATAAATTTGTTTGCGTTACAGTAATAAAGTACAAACAATAACCCCAGCTGTCTTTAATTTAGCTGTCCTGAGCGTCCGGAGCAGTCCAGCTTCAGCTGATAGAAAAGACACCAGAAAAGGCTGAGGAAGGAGAACTAGCAGCCTAGCTGGTTTAAAGCAAACTCTGTCTAGCCCCAGCGACATGCCGCCCAGTCTTCTCTGATTCTCCTTGCTCTGTAGGCAGATTCTGTGGCCTTTGCTGTTTGTTGGCTTTTTGTTTGTTGTTTTTTTTTTTTTTAAGGACTGTTTTAGATTTTTCCAGTAGTTAGTTACTTAATTAGAAAAGCTCTCAACAGGAATGTAGATGAATGTTTGTGGTATCAGCAGACCTGTGAGGGACATATGGCCCCGTTTGCCAGGAACAGGTGATAAACTATGCTTGTAAGTACAAGTAAATAGCTGACAGGCAATAAAGGGATGAATTCCTTTTAGATAGGAAAGCTTCCTTATATTTTAATTAAACAGTGCAATAAAAAACTTGATACATTTCTAAAATGCACGTTCTTTGATACAAGCAGACATGTATCAAGCAGACCTGGGAGTTATAATGCAAAAAACAACAGTAGAAAAACTTTTTCCTCTAGTTCCCCCCGCTATATTTGCCATCGCTTCCTCCGTCCCTGGTATTGCCAACACTGTTGTTAGTGCTTCTATTCTCTTTAAAGAACTCAGATGAAAATACAGCTGCAAAGTGCATTTACAACCTCTACACCCATGCCCATCTCTAAACATCTGTGGAGTACTTAAAAGATTTTTGCCTAATAACTTTATTTCCTTTACTCCATTTTACGGTCAGGTTACTTTAAGTGCCTGAAGTATGGTCTCATTTAATTGTCTGAACTTTTTATTTATGACCTCTCCTATACTGTACCTCCTGATACGAAATCCAGAAGTATTTATCATATTTCTTTCCTGGTTATTCTTGAAAATACAGGATTTCTACTACAATTTCTTGACATAAATTCTGCCATGAAGGAACGTCTGTAATTGAAATATCAACCACTAGGTTAAACTGAAATTATCTGGGCTTTGAACAGACTGTTGGTTCTCTATTTTTGTATTGCAAGGTCATATTCTTGGTCCCAAGTAAAGATTGTCTATTTGAGTTACCCAGACCTGTCACCAATCAAGTACAATTAGAATGAAAATACCAATGGTTATATGTGTGTTTATACAGAGGTAAGGTTATTACTGTATGCATTTATCTATAGCGATTTTATATTCTTTCCTCTTTTCTGATCAAATAGTCTGCCTTTCAATAACCACTGAAAGTTCACAATCCATTCCTCTGTGCTTGTATACAAGCGGGTTCTTCTGTGCCTGTACAGTAAGCAACATAGAATCATAGAATCATTGAGGTTGGAAAAGACCTCTAAGATCATCGAGCCCAACCGTCAACCCAACACCACCATGCCGACTAAACCATGC
>NW_008796218.1:13376451-13401263 GCF_000699145.1 Aptenodytes forsteri | reverse complement strand
CCTCCTTTTCTCCAGGCTAAACAACCCCAGTTCCCTCAGCCGCTCCTCATAAGACTTGTTCTCCAGACCCCTCACCAGCCTCGTTGCCCTTCTCTGGACACGCTCCAGCACCTCAACGTCCTTCTTGTAGTGAATCAGTGATTCACACACAGCACAAAGAAAATCTGTCCCACTGCTGACAACAAACTTGTCGTGAGTTTTTGTTCATAGCTTATCTGGCAGAAAAGGTTAATAAGAGGAAAATTTATTCGGTCATTGTTACTAATACTCATATTGTGAAACTGTTTTAATCGAGGAATGTTAGAGATGCCTCATCTCTGGGTCAGAATTCCATTAGCTGCTCATTTAATCCAACACAGAAGAGTAACAACCTGTGTTTGCAGATGGGATTGTGGTTGCTCATACAGGCAATTGCTCAAATTTATTCAGTTACCGGAAGAAAATCTGCATTCATATTTAGCAGATAGTCTAGTCACAACAAAAAAAGTAATAAACAGATGAACAGATTGTATTTCATCTGACACATCTCCAAATCTACTCTTCACTCAGAAGTTTTCCCATGGAGGAAGGGTATATATGGCTATTATATGTTTTTAGAAGTCCAAGTCTTGACCTTGTGCTCATTATTTACTGAGGAAACCTGTTAAAAATTGATTACAGCCCTCAAGATTTTTTTTCTTGTTGAGAACGCAATTTGTGATGTTCCTTTTCCATGTACTCCACAGCCCTTTGAACGTAAGGGATTCCTCGAATGATTTCCACTAAAACCAGAAATAGTCTGACAGCATTTGGAAGCATCTTATACACAATCAAAGCTACAGGTGTGTTTAATCCACATGGAAGTTTTACCTTTCTGACATTTTATTCCTTTATTTTAAAAATTCAGTGAGATTTCCAGTTGTTTTAGAATAGCTACAATTCATTGGGTCTTATACTGTGGTTTTGGATAATTTTCTGATAAAAAACTCATTCTGAAGATGCACTGGAACTGCACAGTCCTTGAACATAGTCCTTGCTTGATAGCACATCTTAGAGAAACAGATTCCACCTTCTCAGCTGATTTGTATCAATATCTGTGCTGATTCATATCAATATTCCTCTGTTTAGGTGACTGGTTATTTCTTTACTAATATTAAGGATCCGAGTCAGAATACCACATGATTCTTTCAACTCTCAAGTAATTGTGCAGGTTCGGGTCTCTCTGGGAACAGAGTGGAAAAACTATCACATTTCTGACACTGATCAGCTGAAAGTGTGGGTACAGAAGAAGCAACACTTGATTTGTCTGTACTTAAGATGACTTTATAGCTGCTGTTGTTTCCCTTTGAAAGTTTGAAAGAAGATGTTTAGTATCTTTAGTAGCATGTCACACTCAACAGTTTTTGCAGAGTTTAGCCAATTGTTTTCCATTGTTTATTCATTTTAAATTGCTGTACTATTGAATGAATACCAAAGGCACACAGGATGATACAATGACTATAGAGTACCTTACAAATTAATTATTTACATGTTGGCATCGTCTGCTGTCCAATAATTTACAGGTGCCAGAGTACAGAGAAGTACTCTGAGCAAGAGTAGTTCTAGCTCAGTACTTGGGCTAGAACTTGAGCTCAGTTGTGCAAAAGTTAACCTTGAGGGAACCAACTGCCTTCCTCTCAATTTCCAGCTGTGAATGTAATATCATAGGTTGGACCATCATGTAGTTTAGCACAGCTGTAGTTCCAAATTATGAGACATTTGAAAAAAATATATGTGATTTGGTGATTCCGTGGTTCATCTTCCTTCATGTTTCTGTCACGATGTGACAGAGCAGTGACCTAAAGAACTGCAAAGATAGAAAGAAAAGGTTAGTGTCTAACTCCCTCTGCAAATCAAGTGGGGAAAAAAAAGTGAAAAAACAACATCTCAAATGTATAATTCTAAGATTACACTAGCCTCAGTAGAGTTGCATAAAATGTTTCAATGTGAATTTAGAGCCAAAAATAGCAGAAACACATCAGCTAGCTTTTGTTTGAAGTAATCTATAAAACAAAGTTACTGACTTGCATAAAAATTCTGTTGAAAGGCAGTAAAGTGGTTACATAAGTGCCAAAAGCAATTAAACTTGAGGTGAAGGGTCAAGATGACCCTTCATCTTCAAACAATAATATTGTGCTTAGAAATTTACAGTATATTCAGTGTACTGTATCACACATGCTGATCTGAGATCTCCAATCCCAACAAGCAAGCCTAAATCTCTATTAGGAAGACGTTAAAAAAACCAGTTTATCTCCAGACACATCATTTAGACATTAAAATGCATATATTATTTATTGAAGAAGTTTTGGTTGTGGTTTTTTTTTTTTCCTCAAAGTGCTAGGAAATCTAGAGAAATTGGAATACTGATGTGGTAGATGTCTTAGCACATAATACAAATGAAAGTCCAGACCCACCCTGCTATGCAGTATAGTACTTGTACAGATGGTGTACAACCTGTGCTCTGCAGTTGGATATTTTTGATTTTTTAACTTTTTATATAGCATACATCTTCAAACAATAATATTGTGCTTAGAAATTTACAGTATATTCAGTGTACTGTATCACACATGCTGATCTGAGATCTCCAATCCCAACAAGCAAGCCTAAATCTCTATTAGGAAGACGTTAAAAAAACCAGTTTATCTCCAGACACATCATTTAGACATTAAAATGCATATATTATTTATTGAAGAAGTTTTGGTTGTGGTTTTTTTTTTTTCCTCAAAGTGCTAGGAAATCTAGAGAAATTGGAATACTGATGTGGTAGATGTCTTAGCACATAATACAAATGAAAGTCCAGACCCACCCTGCTATGCAGTATAGTACTTGTACAAATGGTGTACAACCTGTGCTCTGCAGTTGGATATTTTTAATTTTTTAACTTTTTAATATAACATATCTCTAAAGTTTTGGTATTCCTATGCAGAATGTAAACTGAAGTTTACTTGCCATCCTGATTTATATCTGTTCCCATCTTTATATTTTAAACGCATGTGAAGTCTCAGGAAGCCTAAAATGTATTCACTCACTTGACATGTTTAGGGCCTAAAAGAATACTTGTATTTGTTTGGAGAAGGAGTTATTTCTGTATATTACCACAATATTCTTAATTTTGATGGACTGCTGTTTCACTTATTGTCCCTGTGTGGGGTAAGCTGTGTAAAATGGAGCATGGCCAACTGAATGAAACAAAGTTCTATTCCTATTATTTCCACTAATTAAGTGATCCTGCAGTTTGCCATGCGGCACTTCTGTTTTCTCATCTATGAAATAAGGGGCATTATCTGCTGCAAAACACAGTAGGAGAGCTATTTTGAGCATGCTGTTTGTTATCAGGTCCACACTTTTTCATTGTTCCAAATAAGTTTCAATTTATGATGTGACAAGCGAGAATTAAAAATAGGGAGATGAGATGGAGACAACCTCGTGTGAATAACTCTATCTGCTGTTGTTAGTGACATACAGACGCATTATCAAAATATACTATATTTGCTCTTTTTCACTTGCTATTTGTCTCTAAGGCCACTTTCTTTTATTTTTTAATATTACACTGGTTGCCTTTTTCCTTATATGCTTTCTGACATCTTGTCCTTAATTTCTGGGGATGGGGGGGGTGGTTTGGGTTTTTGGGGTGAGGTGGTTTGTTTGTTTTTGTTTTTTAATGAGCAGCGCTCTCTAGGTGGTGAATTTTCAGCTACCCTAAGACTCTGATTTGCATAGGTTAGACAGATAGTGCTCTGTATCTCTCTGTCTTTGTAATCCTTCAACTACTCTGGCTGCTAAATCGCTTATGAATCTGGGTTGGTCTTTGCAGGTGACAGTACAAGTAGGTAGAAAGTATAATATCCAGAAATGGAGTGAGTGTTCTGGCGGTACTCAGAGGAGCTGTAGGGGATTCTGCAGTCTCAAGTTACGTACTCGGGATTATTGTCTTCAAGGTGCACTGGGGAAAAATATTTTAAAATCTGTTGTTTATACTTAGAAAGATCTCCTGGAAATAGAATTCATGTAATACATTGCCAGAGAGTTACAGACAACCCTGAAAGTCATGCTGAAGTTTACTCTCTCTTTCTTGGATTTCAAAAATGTACTCAGAAATAAGATTTGAAGGCCATTTTTGTTAGTGTAAGGCAGCAAAACATAGTAGAGATAATCCTGCCTTTAAAAAATTATTAGAAAAATATTGATATCTAAGTGCTTTGTATCAGGTTTGTAGCATAGATAATATTCCACAGAACTGATCCTCTGAGTAATTACGGGATACGAAAAGTAGATATAGCTTTTACTATGTCCAAACCCAGTTATTTCTCAAGTTGCCCCCAATTCTTTTGCTTGACTTAGAGAAACAACAAATTAAAACTTTATAATTGAAATACAAATGATTACCGATACGGATGCCAGAAGTCTGTTACTAAGTCCTTTAACAGCACAGTTATTCAAGAAAGTCTTGATGTGCTACGTGGGAAATCCAGTCATATTTCTAGGCCAACAACACAGAGCCTTCAGTAATAAAATGTAATTCTTGCCATGGCCATTTTAGAGGTTATTCTACTTTTTCTTTTGTCTAAGAAATATAGGTTTAGGTGTACTGGGTGTAATAAAGTGCCTTGAAAGCAGTTTAGCAATGATATTTTTATTCTCTTAAATACATCTAACGACATATACACGCCTATGTGATATAAATAAAGGTTTTAGGATCCACTTCTCTTGAGATATTTATGCAAAGCTGTCTGTGGACCTTAACAACACACTATCAGATGAATTATAAAAATGTCTGCAGCATAACTTTATGGTAACCCACTGACCTAACTGTAGTGCCATGAGATCTGAACTCAGGACTGAAATCCTGTAGTACTACACAAACATTTTCTTTAAAAATCTGTGACAGAATAGGAAATTAATCTAAGGGAAATCTCAGAACAGAAAGGTCATAGAAAAAGACTGCATTTGGGGATTAAAAAAAACAGAGGCAAGGGATGTCTTATAGGAATCCCACCCTTTTTTTGTAAGGCACTGAGCCTGCTCAGCTTCCACTGAAATCGCTATGGTGGTGCCTAGGAGTTTGCAGGACCAAACCCCTAACGTGTTATCAACAGCTTTCCCACAGCAGTCAGCTGTCCTCAAAATAGGTAATATGTATGCAGCTCACACTCCGCTACATCATTAGAGGCAGCACTAGCATTCAGAAAATGTTTGTATCGTTAGCTCAGCTGACTTCAAAGAAAGCAAATTGTATAGCAATAGAGCATTTCTCTTGCCTACAAAATCAGGATTAACAAAAGCTACACCTACAGATGGAGTAGAAGAGATCTAATAGGAGTTGTTAAATTTCCTAACTGGATTATATGAAATGTAATTTAGTTTTTGTTCTTCAAGTCACAAATTTTCATATATTGGCATGCATTCATAAAGTAGGAGACATTTTTCAAAAGATATTTTTCTCCTCTTTACATATCAGCCAAATGATTAAAGTGAGACAGAAGCTGTAGGCAGCTGTGGGAACACCTACCTGGTTACAAAAAAATCCCAACAGATAATCATGTAAAGCAAATATTTTACCAATTCCACTGGCTTCTCTTATGGAATGCAGTGTCACTTGCTGATGATAATACTGAATCTTGTATTGCTTTTTAATGGCAACATGTAATTTCCATTTCCATGGGTTCATTTTACAGATTCTTACATATATACAAATTTTAGCCTGGTATTTATGTTAGCATACTTTGTTTAAGTTTGTTATATAAATAACAAGTTTGGATATTTTTAGCAAAGAAAGACCTGTTTGGTTTTGGCAGAATGTAAGCCAAGTGTCCTTTAAATTCACTTTGCAATTATGTCCTCTACTAAAATAGAGCGGGTAAACAATAGGCTGAATTACTACAGGTAATAAATGAAAAATTATGTAGACTCATGATGCTAAATACATTGCATTTTTCATTCAATTAGCATAAAATTGCTGGGCACAGGTGCTTTTGTAATTGGGACTCATTTGGAAAATGTTAGCGTTCAGTGACTCTCAAAGTTGAATACCTGGGTTTTGTGGTGGTGTTACGATGTAGTGCCATTTCGAGCAATGTCAGAATGTCATCTGTCCTCACACTTCAATAGTTTTTCTTACATTACAGAAGACTTCCATATGTATTTAGCTGCAGATCTCAGTTCTGTTATCTGCAGAAAATTACTAATGTCTTTTTTATTAAGAATCTTTCTTGTAACTGCACAAGTTCTCATCACGCAAAAGGATATGGCAGTAGGAGTATTGCCCTGTACACAGAATGTGCTTGAATATCCTCCATAGTAAACTAGTAATAAATTTCAGACTTATACAGGTTAGTTCTCTTATCACTGGAATCAAGCTGCACTTTAAACGATATTTTTTTTTGTTTAGTTTGGTTTTAAGTCATAAGGAGGCACACTGAAAAAAATGCAAGCTAGAAAAATCTGGCAGCCAGAATGATCTTATAGAGCAAGTTTAGCTTGTCAGAATGTACCCAAACTGAAATTTTGCTGGGTTATTATTAGGTCTTATATAGATCTAATGGGAGTGATTAAAGATTTCCGTGGCTGTAAGAGCCTTAAGGAAATGCTGTCTGATTAGTTCTGGACTTTGGGCTGTTCTTCAGCTGGTTGTGATTTTCTTCACCCTATTAATATGAAAGAGAAGTAATATTAGTCTAAGCATAAGCTGTTTAGGACCAACAATGTTTTTTTGGGGAGGTGGTATATGGAGGTATTCACAGCTTTAGAGATAGTAACAGTTGTAAACTGCAATACATCATTTTATTGAAGGTTAAAATACCTTTATTGTTTTAACTTTCTTTCTAATTTTTTTCATACAAAAGATTCTGGTAATAGAAGAGTGAAGCATAAAGCAAGAGAGCATAGAATTGGTACAGTGAACCAGTAAAGACTAAAAAAGTTGTGGGCAACCAAATAGCTTTTAATGCTCTGCTCTCAGGTTATTGCACATTTATACAAACTCAAAAAGTATTGGTGTCAATCCTGTTGTTCCACCCTCTGCAAAGAGGGAAGTAGAATTGTCATTCTTTTCTCTGTTTTATTTCTGTTTAGAACACTTGATAGCCTCGGCATTATAAACATTTACTTTGGAAACTACTGCATAGGCTATTCAAGACATGTACAACTTCAGAACGGAACAAGTGCTTCACAGTGAATAATTTATTTGATTAATTTTTCTGTTTTTTCCTGTAAGCCATCATGAGCCATCTACAAGTAGTTTTTTTTCTTGCTACTACTATTATTATTAGGAAATATTCTAAGACATAAGGGCTATTCAACTCCTGTAAAAAAAAAAAAAAAAAACCAAACCAACACCGGGAAGTTGCTTCCTTACTGTCCTCTGTGCGAGTGAATGCCTACTCTGTTAACCGCAGAGTATTTGAAAATATAAAATTTCTACTGTAAAAAAAAAACCCAAGCCCAACACGAAAGAATAATGCACGCTCTAGAGAACTTGCAGTGACCTTCAAATCTAAACATCGGCAAGTGCAATAACAGTTTGTTCAATATTAACTGTGTCTTCTGGAAGAAAACATAGGAAAATACATACAAAAAAGAAGAAAGGCATCACTTTCTCTAACTCTCATGAAATTGTCACCTTGTGGGACTTATAAATGATCAGATTGGTTTTTCCTTAAATACTGGAAACATACTCTCAATATCATAGTTTCTTGAATTTTCTTTTTATCTTGTCAGTTAGGAAGAATAAGAACCAGGACATTATCATGACCTGATTAAAAAATGAATTTTGTAATTAGACTGGTGATATTTAGTCTCCATCTTGTGCTCTCTCTTTCTTCTCTCACACTTGTGCACACACGCATAGATACACGTGCAATTATATCTAATGTATTATTTATATCCAGATCATATATCATGCTATATATTAGATATTATAAATGATATATAATTATATATGCACACACTAAGCACTGCTTAGAACTACTTAGATTCTTTTATGGTGGTCATTATTGATTAAAATATAATTTGGACTGTAAATGTTTAGCCTCACTAGGTTCCAAAATTGTATGATATATGGGATTCTCTTCAGTGTTTCATTTTCCTGAACAGCCTAGCTAACAGCTGACTCCAATAATTTTAGTTTTTCATTGTCTCATGTTTCATACAAACATATGCATATCTGCTATGTGATAAGGAGATGGTGATGTTTTGTCCTCAGCTTAATGTAGATTATTATTTATGGGTTTCACAAGGTCAGTAGAAGGAAAAGTATTTCTAAGTTTTGTTTTAAGTTAATTTAGGTAATTTTATTTCTCTCTTTTGTATAATCTTACCAAAGTTTCGTTTTGTTTACTTTTTTTTAATCTTTTCAAAGCATGTGACTTAGATATCTTCTGTCTTGTCTGCAGTTAAATATAAGTAAATACATCTTTTTGACTCTGTGTTGAAAACTGAGGTACAGTGAACCATCACAGAGCTGCTCTTATTGATCCTGAAGGTACAGTGAACCATCACAGAGCTGTCTTTATTGATCCTGAGAAAACTGATTGCATATATTTTCATGAGGTTTTTTCCCCCCTCAACTGCATGGAAATATAAATAAGATACTGCAGTTACAAGGAAGTGAGGCAACTGAAAATGTTGGTTTAAGGTTCTACTAGAAAATGTGTATTTAAATTATCTGAAATACGCAATGCTTTCAAAATAAGCTGTATTAGAAAAAAACCAGCAGAATTCAGATCACAATGATAAACCGATGTGGCTTCTTTTTGTTTGTGCGTAGCTAGGTATTTTGGGAATTGCTTTAAATTGGCATCAATTGCCTATTTAGCTGCCCTAGAATAGTCCTCCAGCTATTTCTGTAGAAGAGCATTGCTCTCCCACAAGTCCTGCTGCCTCTACCAGCCCCTTGCGGCTGTCTTGGAGGCATTTGGGTAACAACTTAAACACTAGATGCCTGAGCATAGTTCATGGAGTTCTACTCCATACTGTAAATGCAAATACATTTTGTATATTACCAGAGGAAGATGACCAATTATTATTTTTGTCTTCTGTTTCTGTGCTTCTTTCTTATCTTTAAGCACATTTGTGAGTGCTTAAAGTGAGTGTCCAGCTACGCATCGTGCTGGACTCCCATGGAGAGGGTGCTTTGCTCTGGTCTCTGACAGTAGAGTATCATCCTCCAGCTCTCTGGAGTTCAGGGAGCACTGTACTAGCCCTCACGTAGAAAGGATGTTCAATTTAGAGATGAGTTCCACTGGTTTGAGGCGGTTAGTAACTAGTTTTTTTCCCAAGGAGATTGACTTTAACTGGAAGAATTATGTAGTAGGAAACACTACAAACAGTGCTTGAAAACTTCAAGTTATCTTCCCTAGCTCTTGACAAATGAGACTTTTTGATTTTTTTTGTCTTTTAGAGTAGTTTTTTTTTAAGAGAGGAAGGACCCCAGAACACTTAACAAAGAAAAATTTAAAAACATTAATGTCCATATTATGTCCAACATAATATACTGCTGGGAGGCGGCTGCAAGTGTGAGGGAAAGTTCTGCACTCATAGTAATGTTATGAAAAGGAAGATTCAAGAAACTAACATCTAAATGTGTCATCTATCATCCCAAATGATCTATTTGAAAGAACAAGTCCCTTCCCTGTGATGTATGTTCAGCCATTTGAGGTTATTGTGAATGTTCATCTGGGAGAAATTCCATTACAACCAACACAAATGCATGTGAAATGTGAAGAAAAGAAAATGTAATCTTTTGGTATCCATGTTAAAGATGTCCTAACAATTTTCACTTTTAATGGGAGTGAGGTTTTCCTAGATTCCTTGCAAAACTTCTGATTGTTGTGCTCGATGCTCAATGTTGGCATAATGTATACCAGTAAGAAGCTATTTTCCACCTTAAAGATATTTGAATATAGTGCAAATAAAAAAAAAAAATCAAGGGTAATTCTGTTTACTTAAGAAACAGTACGTAGAAGTTTAAAGATTTGGTACATTGTAGGATTTGCAGTCCTTTGAGAAGAATTGCCCTATATGAATGTAACTCTGTAGATGTGCATTAAATAGAAATGAAAACTGAGCAATGCCTCTCCCACTTATTGTTGAATAATATTGATTGTGCGGTAGAGAAAAGCTAGTTATCTCTACTGTATACACAAATATATGTATATATGTATACAATGACCATCACTGTCATAGAAATATATAGCGTAATTACTGTTATTAGAATTGGACTTCTCATTTATTTCTGCATGTGAGTTAAACTGTAAGTCAGGATATAATGAAATGCAATACAATTATTTCCTTTATACATAAATATTAATACATATTTATCTGTGATTTCTGTTGTGGAAAGATGTAATAGATACTCAGTTACTTTAAAATGTCTGAAATTTGTAGGGCTAGGTGAGTGAGTCAAAAGTCTATCATACAATCCAAAAAGCAACTGTGAACTTCTGTGATTGCAAACGGTGCTACTCAAAAAAGAGGGGGGAAGGAAAAGGTGACAGGATTGACACCTTTTTCTTGACTGAAATAAATATGTGAGGCATTATGTGGCAGTTGGCCTGTGTGCGCGTGTGATATCCAGACAAATTCCCTGGTTTCCAGGAGCAGTCAGAGAGAACTGACTGGAAAGGAGATATTTCTGGCTCCTGCACTATGCACCTTGCCCAGAAAAGCTCTGACAACTTCATCCACCTGCTACATACAAAACTGCTCTAGTTTTTCACAGTAAGTGCTACAAATCCTTGAGCAATTTTGGATTTCCTAGACATGACAATAAGCCTTTTCCATCCTAAAGGAATAAGACATCTCCCAGAAGAATACAAGCTGTTTGAGCGCGCTGAGAAGCGGGGACGACTCAGGCCTTGGTTGTTTCGTATTTGTAGCCCCTTTGCAGACCATCTGTTTAGTTAACCTCACTGGAGGTAGATGAATAGAAGCAACCCCCAACCTGAGATTGGCCTCACTCAGCGTGCCAGACGGATGTCACGAAGTGCAGCCAGGCGCAGCAGGCATGCCAAAGTCAGGCTAGCAAGTTTTTGCTGTAGGTAGTTTTTGAATGTTTGTAGATTGGGCCAGTGAAGCCTTCAGTAGCAAAAAATGTTTCCGGGCAAACTCTAATGATTTTTGCACTTAAAGTTTATCAAAAGAGGCTATGAATATGCATATCAGGACATTGCCCATCATTAGAGAAAAATCATTATGGCTGTCCTAGAACTGGGTTGGGTTTTTTTTTGGTCCTTGGGTATTATGAACTTGCACTCTGCCAGAAACTGCTTAGTCTGCTTACATTCAAAATGCCGTGCAATCTTCTTGTTAGGTTGGTATGAGTAACCTTAAATATTGTTTTAACATGGAAATTGAAAATCACTAGAAACCCTTAGAGTAGAAAAGAGTAATCTGTGAGAGTCTAAGTAATGGAAATAAATGTGTTGATGGAACCCATGTTTGTGTTGGCAGGTCATCTGGCAAGCGGTCCTGTCAATAGCACTCTGGCATCTCACATGAACAAACTCTGACAAGAGAGAGTAAGAGTTGTGCAGTCATGCCAAAAAGCCATCAGAGAAGAAGAAAGATCTGATAAGACTATTTCTAATATAGGAAAGAATTGAACTACATATCAAAGTCAAAATATGTTATGAAAGAAGGAATTCAGTTGACCTAGCTTTGCAGTTTTATTTAGCAGTTAAGATGAGGATACTGTAATAACAAGGCACGCTTTGTGAAGAAAATTTGTATGATCTTAGCAATGAAAAATATATAAAGCATAACTGAAGGAAATTTCAAAGGCATGAAGCAGAATCGGGCTCTTGTCATTTATTCCAGTGCAGACTTTGGAAGAGAACTCAAAGAAATAATGAATTTGGCTTGCTTCTGTCATAAGTATTCTGGAAGTTTTGCTGCAAGCAAAATGCACACCAGTGGAGTCTAGTTTCATCTGCAAGTATCTATGTTAAGTGCGTTGCAGACAATTTTGCTTATTTCAACTATCTGAAATGCAAAGCTTGGTTTTTAGTCAAGCTTGTAAGGTCTCACCAAGAAGATGCTGTAATTTCTAAATTATTTCAAAGAAAAAAGATAAAAGGGTTGATGATCCTTGAAAAAAATGTTCACATGTGAAATCCTGTATTGAAAAGCTTTGAGGAAGGTTCAGAAAGCTTTAAGCAAATTGGGAAGGAGTTCAAAAACTGTTTCCAAACCATTTCACTCTGGAATTCTTGATAGCGTTTTTGTTAGGTAAGCTGTCAGTCTAGTAAATGGTGTTCATTCAAATAATAACATACTCATTTTTTTATTAGGAGATATTATTTTTAATAACAAAGGGTCTTGTTTGCAAAGTCTACCTCAAAGACTCCCACATCCTCAACAAACAGATAAGCCTTCAAAAACACTAATTTTTATTTTGATTTTTTTTTCATGTAAGAAGTCAGTCTTAGTCTCAAAATATCATAGATTAAAGTACCTACATAAGATGCAAGAAAGCCCTGTGGCGTTCTGGCCATAAGGACAGAACTCAAATCTACAGGACCCAGCCAGGGCCTGGCAAGACATCTTGCCCTCTGTTCTGCTGTCCTCTGGCCGCTGCAGGAAGCGTGGTGGGGTTTTAAACTAGAACTCAAGACATGCAGATCAGCATCGGCTTAGGGTAACAATATGAAAATAATTGGAGATGATGGTTGTGCAATAGCGGAAGCGATGCGATGTTTTTCAATTAAAAACCAGACAGGGAACGAAGCAGACCCGTCGCTGCTCCCTAGCTTGGCCGGCGTCTGAGCAGTGCAGCTGTGGCAAGTGATTCTTAAAGGCTGCTGCAGAATCTGGTTCTACTGGTTAAGGCAATCATATGAAAACTGAAGCAGCTTGAAAAATGTTATATTTTGTTTTGGGAGAGAAAAAAGGGGAAGACTTCTAGGATATAATATTGCACTTGACTATTTTGAATATTAAAGAGGATGAGAATTGGAAATTTTCCTGTTTTCCATTTTCCTAGAGGTAGGAAATGCTGTAAGCATTTGAAAATGTGACACTGGGAAAGTGTTTTCTTGACGACAGCCTCAACTAAATATCCCAAACTTCCCCTTGTTGTGTAGAAATGAGTACAACATGCTGAGAAATTGGGTGTATATGCTGCATGTATAACTTGCTGAGGTACAACCTTAAGCAGGAATCAAATTCTGAAACTTGTGGCACTATGCAGAGACATTTATCCTCCTGAGTTAATAAGGCTTCAGGCTGGCTGATTTTCCTGGCATCCCATGTGGGTTTACTGGTTCAAGTAATCAAGAAATCAAGTGAATGTATGTACGCTGAGAAATTGGGTGTATATGCTGCATGTATAACTTGCTGAGGTACAACCTTAAGCAGGAATCAAATTCTGAAACTTGTGGCACTATGCAGAGACATTTATCCTCCTGAGTTAATAAGGCTTCAGGCTGGCTGATTTTCCTGGCATCCCATGTGGGTTTACTGGTTCAAGTAATCAAGAAATCAGGTGAATGTATGTACAGTGTCATTCACTGTACATATGCCTCTCTTATTCAATGGGAAGAAATTTAAGTTTGCAGAACTGTAATAATTCTTTCAGTCCAAACAGGCAAATCACTCAATACAGGTATGAAATGAAACATTATTTAACAAAACTATTATTTATATTGATCTTTTTAATCTGTTCACCTCCTCATCAGTTTTTGTAGTAGTCAATTGCTCTATAAAACTAACAATTCCTCACTGAAGAGCTGTTAAACAGAGACTATATTGCAAATAGTAGCCAGCCAGGTTTGTTTTCTCCTGTTCTCCATCATTTTTGAAAACTTTATACTTGTTAGTAATTCAATGCAGTATAAGTGACATGAGGAAAGGATGCTTCAAGCTTTCAGAACTGGTGCCTGGAGTTCTAACATTTCTTTGCAGAGAAATTAGTTTGATTTGTTCCCTGTCCCCATTCCCCTGAAGAGTTTCAAGATGTCTTGCAGTCAATTTGATGGAAGCCAAATCCCTAAGGACAGTTACAAACTCTTCGTGATCTGAAACTTATAACAAAAAGAGGGGCTCATCAATGCTATTTTTAAAATTTGATTATTTTCTGGGAATATATTGTATCAGAGTAAGACTAATTCATTACATTCTGATTTGGTTTGGTTTTTTGTTTTTGGTGGGTTTGGTTTTGTTTTGTTTGCAAAGGTATATTTTGGAAACACTTATAAATCTTACGTAATTTACATTCCTTCCATGAATTTCAGTGGAATTTGGATTAGACATTGGAAGATGAATGCTTTTTAAATAAATAATTCTGCAGAACTAAGAATAACAAGGTGGTCATAACAATCATCTCATGACTATCAGCAAATTATGGTGCATCCAGCTGTTTTAGTTATTTTATGTCTCAGTAGAGCATACAGTTGTGGTGTACAGGCAATGATACATGTATCAGGATATCCAGTTAATGTAGTAATACATTTTCCAGATTTTATGGATCATTTCTTTTTGAAATAATTCCTTGTCATTATAGGCCACAAAATTGTGAAGTTATCAAGCTAAATTAAAAAATACTGAGGTATAAATACAGTGCAAGTTCTCTCTAAGAAATGCAGTGCATGTTCTTCCTGGTCATGTCCCTTTGAATCTTAGAGGTTGCAAGCAATATGGAAAAACATGCCTAAAACGGCCAATATTTCAGTGGAAGGAAATTCACTGCTTATGTAAAGCGATAGCCTGGATTGTAGAGTAACTGCCCCATGTAGCAATCCATTTTGAGTGTAAAGAGGTAAGTGAAAGGCATGAAATGGAACACATTTTGCCAGCTCGCACTGATGTGAGGTCCCAGCAGGGAGAGACTGTAGACAGCTGAAGTAAGCTAAAGCAGTTCATAGACAGCTTCAACTCGGGGCCTGAGTCTTTCCCAGAATCCACAAGAGTCAGAGAAATATGAGTTTTGAAAATGCTTTTTTCCCCTCCTTTACCCCCCCCATCCAAATGTTTGCACAAAAGAAAATGTAGTTTAATTTGTACTTCATTTGATTTTGCTTAACATACAAAATATACCATCAAGTCACTTTTGTGTGGTCGCTTTTCAGGTAGAAAGTCTTGATTACTTATAAGGAAGCAATCCTTTACAGGGGAGTGCTTTAATGAGAATGGCTATTAAAACATTCCCTTTACAAAATTGGCTGAAAATACAGTGTATAAAGTAGTTAACAGTTTGCAATATCTGACCTCTTGGTTTCTTTTCAGTATCCTGATTTTTCAAATGTGACTTTTCTGAAATTTTATCTATATTAACTGTTTATTTTATTTTATTTTTTTATTTCCCATGTCCAGCGAAATGCCTCAGCAGAGAATCTTCACGTGGCCTCAAGAAAGGAAGAAAATCAGAGCATCCAGGAGTGCGGTTCTCAAGATGTAAGCTTAGCTCACCTAGATGTAAGCTCAGCTCACCTAGAAATCAGGGTCTAATCTAGGCTGTATGAAAACACTAATGCTGTAGGTGATTATCGATGTGACTTACTTTTCCTAGTCAAGCTGGCACATATATTTTACAAGCCAGCTATATTCCGCATTAAAGTGCTGAGGAGCAAATGCTTTTTGCTGTCAAACTATGCAGGTATACTCTCTGGGTTTCTTTTAAAGACTACTTAATGGAACTTGTAGAGCTGTTGTGGGAAGGAGAGCAGTGGAAAAGATATGATTTGATGTTTAACCATTTCAAGAATTGGCTTGTTCCTGGTTGAAGAGCTGCTGCATTACAGCGACGTGCAGAACCTTGTTTACATGAGGTTTCCACTAATAATCAGGCACAGCTGTCACAGATGCTTCATTTGATAAAACAAAACCTTCGGGGAGCTGTAAGAGGTGACAGTGTAATAGTTGAAAGTGTGTAATCTTGTCCACTGCCAGTCTAGGAAAGCCGCAAGCTGTGTTTTTCTTATGACACGTCTGACAGAAAGCTAAATCTGCTTTTTTTTTACTGAGGCAAAACTCTCATTCAGACGGCACGGTGGGAGCTGTTAACAGAAATCCCAAATGCATGTATTATGGCTGCAATTATAACAATACAAATAAAACAGGAAAACCCGGAAAGAATGAGAGAGAGAAAATGTGCTGAGAAAGTGTATTGTCTGCTCAATAGTCCAAAAAGTATAGTACTACCTTGACTAATTTGCAGGTGAAATATAGAAGACAGCAGGAAAAAGCCTGTCAGAACGGCTCTTGAATGCACTACTGAACACATTACCTACCTCCAAATATAACAAACTCCTGTGGAGGTAACTGGGTAGCTTGCTGGTAGAGATCAGAGCAATGTGTAGCAATGTGAAGAAAAGTTTGGAAGACAAATCTTAAATAATTCAGTATCCAACAAATTATAAAAAGCTGTATATATTATCCATTTATTACAAATATGTCACAAGTTTATTCAATTATAAGTGACTTCCCCTCTGCCGCATCCTCTAGAGGGGGGCAGAGACAAGGAGAAATTGTGTATCCAGGGGAAGAGTGCATAATTTGCTGTTGCACCTTTCTTAATGTCTAAAGAGGAAGGAAACTTAATTTCTTATTACTAAAAATTGAAGGAGAAGAAAGAATAAGATGTAAAATTCTGAAGTCAGGGTGAACTCTATTTAGATTATGACTAGAGGGTGGTTACCACCTGGGAAAGTTATGGAAAGTTTGATGGAATATAGGTTATTTTAGGTAGAGGCTGAATTTATTTAGGTTGAATATTTGTGGAAAGAGGTTCAAGCAGCTATTTTTTACAGAAGTGAATACACTAAAGCAGAGAGGAAAAAAAAGTTGTTAATGCATTTCGCAAATCAAGAGAGTGTTTAATTTCTGTATCAAGTAATGCAATGAAAGACACCTAAAAGGTGCACTTTTCCATAAAATCAAGGATTCAGTTAGTTTGATTGGGAGGGGGGGTGGCTTTTTGTGCTTCTAGCCACTAGTATTTTAGCCATTTAGTCAGCATGGTATGCTGCTTGGTATGAAAAATTTGTCTGAGAAGGCAGAAGATGACTACAACTGGAGTTAGAAGTCTTGAGGAGTCAAACTATTTTTCATGATTCAAGTTAAATTAAAATCTAACCCTACTCCCTGCCTTTGTCTAAGTAGCATTCTAATTCAAAGAAAAAGAAATTAGGCTATATACCTAAATTTGAGTAAATTTGAGTAATAGGATTAAGTTTTATATCATTTAATCTCAATTATAATATTTTAAGACCAATTCTATATTCTATGAGACTCGCATTTCCTTTAAATTTTAAAACTTTAAGGTTTGTTAAGTCTGTATTTGACAAAACCTCCTGTATGGAGGAAAAAGTAGTAAAATTAGAGAAAACATACCATAGGGGTATTCAAATTCACTATGCCTTGCTAGAGAATGTTCCTTATTGGAAAATTAAGCAGGAAATAGTTTTATCACTGTTATTTTTAAACATGTTGCTGTTATAAATTCATCTTGCAACTGAAAAAATGGGTATTATGTAATATTCATAGTTCCGTTCTGTTCACATTTTAAAAAATCAATCTAGGATTCACACTAATAGACAAAGATTTCACTGTGCTGTGCTTGCAGTGTCTGTTGAAGGAATGGCTTTGAGAGCCAAGTTACAAAAAGATTGTGAGGAGAGCCACATCTCCAAGCAAGGAAGCCATAAACAGTGTGGTATTTATCCCCGTCAGAAACAGAATCTCCAGTGTAATTTAAAAACTTACAGATACAGGAAGACATGTTCTCTTTATATTAAGTGGGACTTTTAAGGTATATATTTTTTTTATTTATTTCCATGTTCCACTGGAAATAAAAATTGTTCGGTTTGCTTTTTGTTAAAAACAGTTGATTGGTATGATTCAAAGAGAATTCCAGGAGCTAGTTCTTTGTGCAGATAGCTGTAAAGCGATACGCAGCCAGGAGCTATTTTGAAGAGCAGCAACCTGCATAGTGCAGCAGCGTGGCCTCTGCCAGGCAGGACAAACTGCAACAGTCTGGGCCTAAAAGTGAAAGGGTAGACCGACGGATACAGCTCAGGTAGTACACAACATACATAATATTTTAGGGAAATACAAATTGTGGCTGCACTCAAAGTACTGGATTTTCTTGCCAGAGGGGCATTAAATAATTCTTTTCTCAGAGACTTTTCTCCCTTTCTGTGCTACCACCCCCACACTGACCCGTGAAGTTTTATGAGAAATCCGTCCGCACTCGCAGGATTCCACACTTGAGTTTTTGACAATGGTTCATTTGGAGCCCGTCATGGGAGAATAAAACATCCTAGTTTGTCAGAATCCCCTGATTTCACTTCAAATACCACACAAACTTCAATTATGAAAATGGGAAGGTCGTCTTGTAAACTCAAGGATTGATTACAGAAAGGCAGTAAAATTTTCAAAGAGAACTAAAGCATTAAAATATATTTTTCACAAACTGTTCCAACTATTTAACAAGTCGAAGGACCTACCTTGACCACTTTTTGTCCTGTGGGTTGCTCACAGTGATGAGTAAAGTAATTTTCCTGGTTGTTGTTTAAGTTGAAACTTTTTCTCTCTCTTACATGCACTGTCCATTTGAACATGGACTGCATGGGACGTGATAACAGTGCAGATGATGACATTGGGCTAGCAACCTTTTCCCACCTTTTATTATTATTTTTTATATCTTATGTTAACAGATATATATTTTTTTTTTTTAGAGGCAAGGAAGAATTCCAATTCTCATCTTCGATTTCTTGCTCTTTGTCCTTGTAGAGTCTTCTCTGATAAATAAAAGTGATAGTGCTTTTATTTACTGCCTTAATTTCCTGCAGTAAACAAACACCACGTGTTCATTAATCATTCAGTGACAAAGGACACTGAGTATTGGAGCAAAATTTGTACATGTTTCTAAGCAACCACAGCATTTTGCTTCATTTTCCTCTGTCAGTTTCAGTTGCAGAGCTTTGATCACATTGTACTCTCCCATTGCTTTCCCAAGGGAGTAATGAGAGAAAAAAAGAAATCATCATTATAAAAAAATTTCAACCTGATAAAATTCTTAAAGTGAATTCAGTAATTCAATTCCCTGAATGAGGACTATGAAGGTCATAAGAAGTGACATCATCTTAGTTTAACCATCTACTCGGTACACTGTGCTCTAAAATAGGAGAAGGATATGAAAAACTGCAGAGGTGTCTTACGAGAACATATATGCACACTTCACATACATCTTGCTCCGTACCTTTCTTCTAAACAATGAGGGTCAAAGGAGATTGAAATACAGATCTGTAATAAATTCATGAGCAAATCTGATAAAACATGTCCTTGAATAAACTGTGGACCTAACTTGGCTGATGATGACTACGATACCTGGTTTGTCAGTTGACCTAACCATACCATCCTTTTCTCCCGTACCTGGCTTAGTTTCTTCAGAACTAGCTCAGTACTTTCTCCTCCATCGTACTCTACAAACATCCTGCATATCTGCTTTAGTGCCCATTGAAGCCAAAAGGAGGTCTGTAGTGATGCGAAGGAATGCTGAAGCTGCAATGTTTGGTCTACTAAGTCTGTATGATACCCTTCAGCAGCAGCTGAAGTAGTTTCTAATTTAAAAGCTGGATATAATAGCACTGATTTAAACTTCTTGATTTCCTGTCCACTTGTGATATGTTGGATGATTATTCGAGCAATAAAGCCAGTTCTTCTTTGCTGTGTTGATGCAGTGGAATACCCTTCTAGTTACATTGTTCAGCGGCTTGCAGATCAAATTGCATAGTTTGATAGTGAAGGGACGTGCTGAATTTTAACTGGCTTTTTGAAAATTCTTTTTAAATGAAGATGCATACTTGGCTGATCCACCTTTGCAATTTATACATCCAGCTGTGAACGTCTCCAGCTCTGCTGTATAATTCACTAGGTGAACTGAACACCGTAACTTCTGAAATTTTGCGTACTTTACTGATCAAGCTGCATATTTTATAACCAGAGTTTCACACAAAGATACTTTGTTAATCAAACTGCATGCTAAACTGATAAAGGCGGCACAGTATTTCAAGACACATGCCCCACCTCAATTTTCCTGTCTTGTTAAATTTCTCACTGTTCTAGATATTTTTTTTCCTCTTGTATATACAAAATGTATTGCTTAAGGCAAAATGCACTTGTTCTATGAAAATTTTATTTTACTAACACAAATAGATTGTTAATGTATTTCTTAAAGTTTATGTAGAGCAAGTAACAAGCATTCAACGTCAGTAAATTTGGTCTAACTGTTCCTCTACCATGTAAAAGAAAATAATAATAAGACTTCTGTTGTGTTTAGTCATAAAAATTGTGAATGTTGGCCAAACTAAATTTTAAGGAGATGTTAAGAAGAAACTATGTAATTTGAAAGGAGTTAATAACAGTGAAAACAGTGAAATGGCATGGCCAACTGTCAAACACACCTGAATAAAAGTTTCCAGAATTTCTTTTTCCTGAAGTCTTTTCCTTGGGAAAGGTTTAGCTTTCACTACTTGGAATTCTGACTGCTGTGTGTTAGAGCTTTTAAAGTTGAGTGTTCAAACATTAGATCCTTCTTGATGTTTTATGATAAAAACACAGCATATGTAATTTAATGAATATAATGCTTGTCTTATGCCCATAATTACAAAATGCCTGACAGACATACTGGAAATATCAGTGAGAGCAACTTAATGGCAAGGTAAAGAATGCTTCCACACATAAAATACAGAGATTATTCTGTAAAATTAATTCATTCATGGGTGAAATTCTGGGATCTGTCACTAATGGTTAGATACAACACATTATTATAGTTTTTATCGAAATAAGGAAATATTAGGGAAGGGGAAAAAAGAGAGAAAGCAGGACTCTAAGCTTCGGAGAAATCCATCTTCCTGTCTTGTTTCACTGCTCTGAGTCATAAAATTACTTCAAGGACTAGTCATCATTTACTTAATAACCATGTACTTGGATAAATAATGGCTGTGATTATAAGTATTGAAGGTTTGCTTCCTGAATCTAGAAAAAGGGGGTTGCTGGTGTGGGCACATGCTAATGAAGCTAGGACAAAATGTACTTGATGGAGAAGTCTTTAGGAACTGAAGAAAATATCTGTAGCAGAATCCCTCTTTATCTTTGATGAGCCTATAAATGTGACGGTTGCAGTTAAAGCTTTAATGAATGTTAAGCTTTGCTGGGTGAGGAAAACAATTAAATAGTCCAAATGCGTCTTCCAACCTGGTGAGGTAAGCATCGTTTGTAGCCAATGAATAGATCAAATACTAATTGAATCTGCAAAACATCATTTTGAAGTATAACAAGAAATTGGAGAATTGAGAATTTAGTGTAAAAGTCCACTTAGCTTGCATTGTGTTTTAAATACCCGTACACGACATGGGCTTTTTGTGAAATATTTGGAATTGCAGGAGTGCATTAATATAGGGAACATGGGGATTGTGCTTCTGAATGAGACCGGGAGTTAATCTACCATCCCCGCTCCCTTTGAAACTGCCAACCTCAGGCTCCTTAAAGGAAGGCAGAAGAAAGCACAGAACATAGTTAAGGATAAACTGTCCGTTTTGTTCTAAATGCCAATGGCAGGGAATAAACTTAGGTAATGAAGTTGCAATTTGAGAATATTATTATTTGAAATTATTATTATTGCAATATTATTGCAATTTGACAGCTTTTTTGCTGTCAGTTTCATAAATGCAAAACAGTGTGCTGAATTTTTTTTATAATCTTGTATGAAAAGTTCGCTATAAGACATCTTTTCACCATGCCAACAATAATTTGCACTTTTTAAAATGCTGTAAGATTTTGGTCACCCAGTGTTTTTCAGCTAGATCAAAGCATGTGTATTGAATTATCTTCTCCTTACTTTATAGCTTCCCATGTATTTAGTCTTGTCCACCTCTGCGATGTCCTCTGCCTTTTGATTTGTATTCTTTATCCACCTGTCACTTCAGGCACAAAAAAGAAAATAACCGACGTTATTAAGTTGTATTATTATGTTGACCCTAGAGCCACATACTATGCTTCTGGATCCCCAGAAAGACATTAGCTAAGGGATAAAAGGCAATCGTCTCGATACATGTGCCTTCATTTTCCCTGGGGTATTAGAAATTTTTCTTTTTTTATTTTTTAATTTTTGGTATGTATCTTAAGAGCCTGGCTGAACTTCTCTGGAAGCACTAAGAAGGGGGACAGGCAAAAAATGATTTCATATTTATTCCAAACTTTAAATCATTACACTGACGTTGAGTTATTAGACTGCATTGCCTGCTGAGTTGCCTGGGACTTGTTCAGATGGTGACAGAACAGTAGTGCCTGTTCCCTGCCCTCCCATGAAGCCAGCACAGATTTAAAACTTGCCTGTGACCAATAGAGATTATGTGCAGACAAAACTCTTTCATCCTCTGTGCGATGTTCCCACTCCTCTCCATACAGCTTTCTGCACAACAGCTGGGGAAACAGTCCATATTGTCAAATGTCATGTTACACTTGGCATGAAAACCAGAGCATCCTTGAAGTATTGCTGACAAGATTTGAAATTACAACCTGCTTTGTTATGATGGTACAAGAGGAGTCAATGGAGTTGCATTAAACTAACAGGACTGACTTGAGACATTTTTTTCTGGGACTTACTGCCCCCCCCCCTTTTTTTTTTTTGACCTTCTGGATGTTGTTTCTACTTGGATGTTTTTAGTCTTTTGTTATAGTCCTAGCATTTTATTAGCTTTTCTAGTACTAATGTCTTTAAAAAATGTTCATTCTTTGGAAAAAAAGCAATTTATCTTCTCTGAGAGAAATGGGGAAAGCTGCTTTTTGCCCAGGTGTATGTATGTGTATGTATGTGTATGTATCTCTGTGGAAAGCTGCTTTTTGCCCAGGTGTATGTATCTCTGTACAAGCATACGTTGAGGGGGGTATCATTTTGTCCTGGGCTTCCTCCTCCCTGGTGGTGCAAGGAGTGAAGACGGTGGGTTACGAGGGGTAAGGGTGTGCTCTGCTCTATTCCGTGGCGTTAGAGGGTTTATGCGTGAGCTGGAAATGTAAGTGTCCTGCACAGAGGCTTTCACAGTTGGCATCTTCCCTTTCCTCTCCCCTTCCTCATCCTCATGTCTCCAAACAGGGCAGCAGGAATGCCCACTCTTGTGGGAGAAACATATAGGTACGAGTTCACCCTCGCATCCCTGATATGCTGAAATCTTGATTCAAAGCGTGGCAAAATCCCAGTATCTCTTCCCACAGGCACTTCTAAAATCTCATCTTCATAAATAGAAAAACCACGCAGACAACATTTCAACCCCTTTATTTTCCGAAAGCAATTATTTTTGCTTTTTGCTGGTTTCCACCATGTCAAGCTATCGTTCTGTATTTTTGTAATTAGTGTACCTCTCACAGGAGTGAATCTGACAGAAAGAGGGACTCGCACAAAAGAGCAAACAAAACAATCTGTCCACCACTTGGCATAGAGGGAACTAGCAAAAAAAAAAAGTTTAATATTTGGCTTTTTTTGTCTGTATGTCACTCATGGCTTTGAAAGGTATTCTAGTGCATTGGTTTTATATTTCCCCATTTGTCTGAGGTGGTCTTTAGCTGAGGGAAAGGGGGTGTGTGTATGTTTGTATATTTATGTGTTTATATGTACATATATGTGCACATACATGTGCACACCTGTGTATATATGTATATATAAGCACATAAATATACACACGGGGGGGGTGTGTGTATATATGCATGTGTTCGTATATATGCGTGAGGGTGTATACGTATGGGATTCAGTTTAGGTTGTGTTAAACCCAGTTTCCAGTTACAGCAGGAGCTGCTGTTATACCCAGCTGTCCCAGATTTAGCAACTGAACCGACTTAAGGCCAAGAGCCAGTGGACTTACGCAGCTCATCCGCAGTGACTGCTTACAATCCTGGCTATTGAATTGCTGTTGACGGATGGCGTATTGAAAGTCATTGCCGTTGTTCGATCCATAATTTATTTGTTAATGATATACAAGGTTTCACTGTGACAAGGAATCAATAACAAATGCTTTATGCTTTAACAGCATAAAGCCGTAAGGATTGCTTTGTTTAGAAGAATGTCCTATTCTACTGTCGTTCTCCAGCAGTGATCCATATGGAGTGTTACTAAAAAGGAAAACAGCTGTGAGTGAAAAAATATGAAATCTTCACTTCTGTTTTCCTACCAATATGGCCTTTGTTATCTGGTCTATGAAAAGGTTATGAAAGATTAGTCACTTATAAACCATTGTTTTTATCATTAGCTTTTTTTTTCTCTAAGGCAACCTTTTTTTTTCCTTCTTTTGTATATGTCTTAAACGGTTGACCTATATTTTTATTAATTTCAATTAATATTTTTGGATTCCTATCTCCTATGTATTGTCTTGGTGAAATAGGTTGCCTGAAATTTTTCAGTATATACAGTTAGAGTAGGTTACAAATTTGTAACTGATCTTATTTTTTATTAGTGTTGTTTCTGTCCTCTTCCTTACACAACCTGAAATGCTGTTCTTTTTTTTGACCTGCAACATCTTTTGTCCTCAAGCTTCTCACCGAGAAGTCTCTGAAACCCTCAAATTTTTCTAAAAATGGCTAAGCTGAAAACATTTTTTTAATCTCGCTCACTAGTAAATATATTAAATACAAGTTCTGCCAGGACCACACTTTTAAGCTTGTGAAGTATTTAAAAGTTTATTAAAAATTTCTACTCTTTGTCATCTCACTCTTTAGTCTTTATCTAGAACATAAACCACCTGTTGTTATTTCATTTTTTTCATAAAAGGGAGGAGTGGGTGCTTTACCAGTAGTTTTGGCGCTTTTGT
>NW_008796218.1:13365051-13376331 GCF_000699145.1 Aptenodytes forsteri | reverse complement strand
TACTATAAAATCCTTGGCAGTACCCGCATCTCTCTAGAAGCTTTCAGGAGGGAGGCAGCCGTCTCCTCTCCAAGTAGTTTTCTTAATAACATGTTTCATTTTTGTATTCACACTTGTTCATAGATCAACTTTGTTACAGGCAAAGGACTGTCAGAATTTCTCAAGTGCAAAAACTTAATTAATTTTCTTCCCCCTTGTCAATCTCTTACTTTTTAATTAACTCCAATCTACTGTTATTGCTGCTGAAAGGATATTTATAAAATTTCTTGATATTTACTTTGCATGTTAGGGTATTTATTTTCAGTGTTCTCTGCTGAGTGAGGTAATTTTTATCATGTCGTGATTTAAGCTGCTATAGGGTGAATTCAGATTTACTCTCTATTTTCTTAATATAGTCTGTCCAAAAAAAAGTCTCACAACATACAATTTAGAGATTTTTTTCTCTTTTTTTCATGATTCATTTGCTTTCCTAGACACAAACAGCTTATCGTATCCTAGACCAATGTTATCAACCATACTATATATTAAAAAAAAAAAAGTTGCAGAAACACCAGCAAACCTTGTAGGAGTTACTTGTTGAAGGCATGTTTGCATTCATATTCCTATGCGCAAAGCTCATGTCCATATACTAGTGATTTTTTCACCTTTTTTCACTAACATCTTGGATTATGTCTGACGTAAAAAATATTCTACCTAGGCTTGACAGCTTTAAAAATCTTCAAGGGCTTATGCTAAACAGGAAACATTTCAGAGGAAGAGTTATGTTAAAATTTAAAATAAACAAAATTGCTGTTATCTTGGAAAGAATCTTGATGACTTAAAAAAACCCCTCATTTATTTTCACTCCATTTAAATGTATCAGTTTCAATAGCAAAACAACTAGAGAAATTCCAATGTGAACAAATTTTAAAGTAATGACCAAGGATTATCAATATTTTACTTATTTCACCTTTTAATGTCTTCGCGTATGGCATCATTAATCCCACTCCTGAAGGGACTTTAATTTCATTACAGCAGAAATTTCAGTGCTGGGTAAATCTCTACTTAAGACTCATAACACAAGATCTCTTTGGTTCAAAAATCTACTGTGTAATTAATTCTATTTATGCTGTTCAACTCTGTTTTCCTTCATATTAAAAAGCATATTGGCAAAGAAAATGACATTATTGCTGGCATAAAATGACAGCGATGAATGTAACAAGCTTTTCCGTACCTTGAGAGTCATCTGAATTCCCCATTCAAGGAATTATTATACATATCCCCGCTCAGGGATTATTACTATTTCCTCACCCATAACAGACAATTATAATTACTTACATGTTCCATGGGACCACTATAGGAATAAACTTCACTATTTGTGATGAGAAAAAAGCAAGCTAGGTAAGTGTTAAGTTGTGAAATTTACAGCCACATTAGACTATTACAGGGATGATGGGAGTATGGGATTCACTTAGCTATGATAACTTTGTTTTGTTCCATTTCATCAACTAAGCTAAAAAAAAACTGTGATTTTTTTTTTTAGGAAAAACATGAATATTTTAGGAAAAAATACAAAGTAGTTATCTCTGACATCTGTATTGACAGGTTGGCAAGACGTGTTTGGGGAATCGCAATAATTCAACATCTCGTTTGAAGACAGCAGAAACAGAGACAAGCTTTCAGGTATTCTGTTTCTGAGGAATTCTCAAGCTTTCAGGTATTCTGTTTCTGAGGAATTGTCGGGTTTTTATTAAAAGGTCTCGTAAAGCATGCAATTACTTGAGGTATATTTACACATTCTACGCTAATGCTTTTGAAATGGAACTGCTTACTCAGTTCAGACTTTGACTGTACCTGACTGCAGTTCATCTGTTCAAAATGGCTTGTGGTTGGTAACAATTTGCAAAACTATTTAATACTTGAAGAACTGAACTATCCTAGTAGTCGAATGACTTAATTTGATAACGTAATGTCCATAGCACTGGGAACAGGAGAAGAGAGAGATTTCCAAAATAATTATGTATCTGCAATGATGTGAAGCTGTATTCAGCCACGTTACCAACGGAAAAGTCTTAAGCAAGTTGTACACCTGAGCTCTTCGTGTGATAGACCAAGAGAGAGAGAAAGATAAAAATCACCATGATTATAAAGCAGCATCGGACTTGCATGGTTTTGCACTGTCAAAGATTGTTAAATATGCTTCCTTTAGTAGAGATCAGAATCCTTTTCTAGACGCAGTTGACGAATATCATATTCTGTTATAGGAGTTTAACACTGGTACATCAGTTTAACAGAAATACAGCTCTGTGTGCACTATCGCCATGGATTTTTAACATACTTTATTTGCTTATGTATGCGCATATCACGTATGCAGTGCTTACACTGATGCTCTTTTCACCTTCAGCAGAAGTTGCACAGCCCTCCGTGGAGTAAACCCGAAGATAAAAAATCACCTGAAAGAAATGAGAAAAAATTTGAAGAGTCTGTTAGTACAAAAGAAAAAAAACTCTAAGCGCTACTAATCTACATTAAAAATGCCCATCACTTGCTTCCATCTTCATATTCTTTTTAGTCCAGAGGCATGAAATGTACCAGGTTTCTAAAGCATGCGTTTTTCACTATTTTATGAATGTTTGTAAATTAGTCTAGAATAGACCAATTAGTACCTTTCAGCAATAATCCAAAGTGGATGTTTGAAGAAATGCTTTGTAATACAGTCCGGTTTTTGAACTATTGTTCTACCTGATCAGTAACTGCATACTACAGCCATTCTTAAGTATTTTCTCTGTTCTATTTCATGTACCTTTATGGCAGATTAGGTTTTAAACCAAGTTAAGATTAAGGGGCAGTTAACGTGGGGAAAAAATATCTGTGTAAACATAGTTAAAATACAATACAACTCATAAGAACAACTGTAAAAACGGAACAGTGGAGGTCCGTGTATACTTACCTTTCAGTAATACCATTTCAAATCTGCTTACTTAAACAATAAAAGATGCTTGGTTGTTTTTTTTCTAACTGCTATCACAAGTAGTCCATTTTTGAGTGCTGAAGTGTTGACAGAAATGCAGAGTTAAAGGGATGGAGATAGAGTGAGTCATGGCTTTTAGGATTCAAGCAAAAATTTTTGCAGGTGGAAAGGAGTTAAAATTTGATAGTTTGGGTGCCAGTCATGGGAAGTCAGTTCCATCCCTTATATTTGTGCTGATCTCAACAGGATAAATATACTTTAAATGGCAAAACCCCACTTTGTCCACTACAGGTGGCCCTTGGGCACTACAGCAGAGAGGAGCATTTTGGTCGGGGTAAACTCTGTGACTCCTAGGGTTCTTCCAGTTTCTCATGGGTCACATACTCTACGACAAGAAAGCAGAAAGGAAGGGAGGAGAAGGAAGAGAGAAGATTTTGCTTCTTTGTGTGTATGTCATTATTGGTCTAATTTAGGAATTCATATGCCTCATCTTGTTGAGATGCAAATCTTTCAAGAACTAGTGCCTTAGGAACAGTTAATTGCCTGATGCAATGCTTTTATGCTTTCCTCTTGCATGAAGTGTTTTAAGCAGTTGTAACTTGTAAACTCCCACCTTCCTCTTACTATACACAGCCACGCATTACAACTTTTACTAGATTGAAAGTAGTTTACCTATATTTGCTTTTCTTTGCTTTTAAATCTGTTTAAGAAGCAAATAGACAAATCTTTTCTTTTGTTTAGTGGTGCTCTCTGCTTCAGTTTTAGCTTTTAAGATTCTACCTGTCCTTCAACAGTCTCATCCAATAGCTGTCTGTTCCTTGCTGGTGTGAATAATATTTCACCCTG
The DNA here is from genome assembly GCF_000699145.1 of Aptenodytes forsteri. NCBI lineage: Eukaryota > Metazoa > Chordata > Aves > Sphenisciformes > Spheniscidae > Aptenodytes > Aptenodytes forsteri. Next base: position 13,372,535 of record NW_008796218.1, on the reverse strand, counting down.
ATGTCTTGTATATGCTCCTCTACTCAAATGTAGATATTGCAGAATGGTAGGTTTCTCTGTCTGGAGAAATTACAACAATTTTAAAAAGAAAAGAAACTCATGAGCTGACCAAATGATGGCAAAGTACTGCTCAACAAAGTCGCGCTACTATCAAGGAAAAGATTATCCATGTTAAGTGTCAAAAGACATGAAATCCTGGCCACAAAAATAATCAGAAGAGAGATGTGGCTTTTCACATCTGATCCTAAAATCAATCATCATCAAATCGTACCTATCAAATACAATATGAATTTGTCTCAGGCAAATGTGAGCCACATAACAGACGTTTGCTGCATTTCAGTTATAGCCACAACAAACCTGGCTGAAGAGAGTCTGCCGTATTTCAGAATTTTCACTGAGCAAGAGACTTGTGATCCTGTCATATCTACAGCTGGTGCTAATTGCTAGTTATGTCAAAACCAGCATTTCTTTGCATTTGACACACCTGAACTGAAATATCTGAGGTACGGGCTGAAAAGGTCACTGAAACTTTCAATCATCTGTCTAGAAAGGACATGGATCTTCACATACGTGTCCCAGAGGAATGAGGTAAGCTGTCCTACCTGGCTTTTGTTTCACCTTTCTAAAGAACTCAGCAGTGCTGACAGCATATCTACTATTGTTATAACTGCTTATTATTGCTGTCTCAAGGGATGGCTTGGGGTTGGTGGCCACAACATGAAAAACCTGTACCTTATAAGTCAGCAACAATCTAGCTTGCTTTTTTTATTTTTTTAACATACATGAAACCGGTGAATGGTTGAGCAGCCCGCTGCTTTCTGGGAATGTGCATTATTTAATTGATATTTCACGACCAGATAAATAATGTAATAAATCTGTTTACCATCAGAAAAACAACACAAAATATTGAGGTGGGTGGGGTGTTGCGAGGTTGTTTTTTGTTTTGTTTTGTTTCCAAAAGGTTTACTGTTAGAGGCTTTCCTCTAGCCATGGGATCGTGATCTGGGGTATGTTTGCATGCATGTATGCTTTCACTTTTGTATGTCCCTTTTCCTAGGTGATGGTGAAGATCAGGTGAGACAGAACTGAATAAAGCCATGTTGGTGGGGAGAATTAATCCTCTTGCTTTGATTGAAGCTATAGAAATCAATTATGTCTAGTCTGAGGATTACTTGACTACCTTCAGATGGGACATTGATTGCCACTCGTTTTCAGTGTGATTAAGTTTCACTTGAAGATGATGACTGGTGGAATCCCTGCTTATCTTCATACCTACTATTTTTAGAATAATCCGCATAATGATGCAGAATTAAGAAAAATAATGATGGATAAATTAATCTTTTATCTGTACATGGTGTAGGTATATCTGATATCTTTTGTAGGTGCGGCTTAACAAATATTGCTCTTCTGAAGATTCTAGTCTTGTATCGAGAGGTTGGTACACATCTAAAGCGAAATCTATCCTTGATGGTTGTATCTCAGAGAACTACAGTTCAAAAACATATTAACATCTTTTCAGTTTGAGAGGAAACTTCTTTTCAATTTACACGTGGAAAAAAAGAAAAAATATTTTAGAGAGGACATTGGAATGTATAAGGGTTCGTGTGGTAAAAGTCAAGGATTTCGAAAAGAAAGAAGAAAACCCCCTCACAATAATGCTTCCAAGCATTAACATTGCTTGTCACTAGCAAAGATCTGTATATTTTCCCTTGGTGGATCAATAACCATTCTTTCATTCCAGCCGTGAAGGAGCAGTTTCACATCGCAGCGCTGGGATGAAGCTAAAGAGACCTTGCTATTTCCTCTGATTTGTAGTTACTCAACATTATAAAGAACACGGTCGTAAAGAAACTTCAATTTATACAATTTAAGTCACAGTCGCACTTGCTTGGTCTCTCTAGAACACTCTAAAACTCTTTTATGATCGGGTTCAGAGAGAACCGTGTCACTGGGTCTGTTTCGCTGCGCAGACTCATCATACCACAGGGCAGCACATCTTAAGAAAATGTTTTGTAATTCTGTGCAGTTGCCTGGCAACCAGGTCATGGACCGTATACTTCTCTTTGCAAATGAGGATTACACATAGGGAGACAAAACTCTTTTCTACTAGATATTCCAAAGTTTAGCAGTTAAAAGAAATTTGATTTCCAGTTTAAGAGCAGGCCAAACATGCTCTCTTTTGTAAGAGTATGAGATGGGCTTTAGATCGTGTCCAACTTTAAACTTCCATTTCAATTTTACTTTTGCAGACTAGACTTCTCTGAATTAATTTCTCTATCCGTCTGTATCTATGTGCATATGTATTTGTAAGCATACATGCGTATTATATATATGTATATACATAAATTTACATGTAAATATACCTATATGAGTGTGTATATAAATTAAAAATTCTGAAGTGAAATTTCATCCATGGTCAGATATTACTTTGCATTACAAAATTTGTAACTAAGAGGTGTTCACTTTACCAAAATGTCAAAGGTCAAGGCAATGCCTGTATATAAAAATAGAACACTAAAGTCCTCTCATTTTCTTGCTGAAAAGCTATAGAAATGTTTAAGCCTATTTGTGTTTAAAATGGGTCATTTTCTGCAGTAGAACGTGGTAGATCATTTTGCTAGAGTGAACATATGTACTTCATTAGATTTGATTTCTTGGTGCTTCCCTGCTTAAGACTTAAGATAGTGAAATCCAGTACGTTGACCTTTCATATGGAATTTTATATACAGACAACATTTTTCATTCAGTTATACAATAACCTGTGAAGTTTGTAATTTTTTTCAGTAATAATGGGCTATGAAAAAATTACAGAAATTACAATGAGGCATGTGTTACGAAGTGGTCAGAAGGACCGACTTTTCTATTAAACAAGAATTACTTTGAATATGAACAGAGGATGCTCTCACTGAGTCGTAGAACATTAAACTTAAAATACACCGAGTTCTATGTCTCTGCCTGACCTTGTGGCTTTGGGAAAGCTCTCTCACTCTCACTTCTGTGAGTACTTCAGTACAAATGATATAATACACTACTTTCTATACTGTAAATATATCAATATGGGATAAGATAGTTTACTTTCATATTTTAAGTCAGATCCTCAGATTAAAAAATGTTATAGAAGCATATGAAACATTAGGACTATTTCTTTGCTTGTTAAAAAAAATAATCAAATTCGATCTCTTAAAGGGAAGCTCCAGAAATGCATGGATTTCTGGAAAAATCTCAAAAGAGTTAATAATAGAAATACCTATTTTATTTGTCTGTGTTCTATCCTATGTATTTTGAGCATTCTTTTTTCTATGTATGTTGACAAGGGGTGTCTAAGAAAAAGTCCCATTTTTCCTCCACTTAAAAATACAAAAAAAGAAAATAATTTCATGGTGAAAATAAATAGCAAAGACTGCATTTGCAATCCTACTTGGTAGCTGCCATTTAATTTTACTTTTAGTGTTTCTTTTTAAAGTTGACCAAGCAGTCAACTGCAGTTGGCACTCTTGTGATTAAATATATATTAAAATGCACCGCTATGCAAGAATTATCGATTTATTCAAATTAATAGTTAAAAAAACAAAAAAACCCTTAATTATCAGTCATACCCAGAGACCACTAACTTGTTCTTCCAAAATATTCTTAAAGGTGCTGTGAATCAAGAATATACAAATTAATGATCTATAAACCGAACTTGATTCTACTGTAGTATTTTTAGTACATAATTTTTTGCCTTAATGAAGGCATGAAACAACTCGCACCTAAATGCCATGAAACAACTTGCACCTAAAGAAAATCACTTATGTAAATTATCAGACCAACAAAACTTTCTTGACAGTCATTAACCGTGTTCTCTGAAAAGATTTTTTCCTTACATTTCCGTAAGTTATTTTCAAGTACAAGAGTATTAGAGATTTACTTCAATGCTTTCATCTTGATTTGCACAGTAAAACAACAGTGTCTAAATTCTTTATACACTGATTCAGAAAAGTAAGAAAGATAACGAGAATTTTATTTTTCCACAGCACGTTCGACCTTGTACTACTACAATGATGTAGTGATCTCTTTGTACTTTACCGTGATTAATAGTTCAAGTTTAGATTCGCGTACTGTAATTAATGTTAATTGCAAGAGATTAGAATTATGGATTGGTACCTCGTGGCCAAGCTATGTTGAACTAAATGAAAGTAAACAAAAGTGACTGTTCATTTGGAATCATTGTCAGAAATGTACATAGTAGCTGGGGGTGTGGGGGGGAAAGCCTGCCGATTACGTACAGATACAGGACACTTCACAGACGGTCAGAAGAAACCATTGACCAAAATTAGCAAAACATACAGAAAATACAGAAGATTGTATCCCCTGAATAAGACACAATGAGAAAGAGTTTGAAAACAAGTCTGTCTGCTGCTGCTCTGTCTTCGCCTTTGCACTTGTCCTCAGCCCGTCACTTTTCCATTGATACGTGGGCAACATGGAAATCTGGGCAGCCATCCTCTGCAGCTCACACAGAACGGTCTTCTATCATCCAGGAGCCATGCTGTGGGCTGCTCCCTGTGCATTGCAGCAGCCTTTTCCTTGGCTGCCCTGCAGACCTATTGCAAACTCACTAGCTCTCTCTTTTTTTCTCTTGCTTTCCCCCAGCTGGCACTACTGAAGCTTCGCCAAGCTCCCTTCTCCTCTAGGAAAATGAGGGCAGCCTTTATTTCAGTAAATTGTTTTAACTCTGCATAACCTACGGTAGCATCACAAATGGTGAACGCAGACAAAATCCACTTTGGACTTTGATCCCAGCAGCCACAGATTTCAAAGTGTAAATTTTCCAGTCTTGCAGATATGGCAAAAAAAAACCCCAACAGCGTACTCGTGACACAATGTATATCCTTGACTGAAAGGTCATTAAGAATTTTTTAATTGTTTTTAAGTCTGGGGGAAAAAAAAAAGGGTCTGTTTTCCCTGAGCTTACATTGGACATGAGTTAAATTGTTTTGGCTGAAATTAAAGGAAAGGTTGTACTTGAGGTAGAAGTCCAAAATGGAAATAACAATACAAATAATTAAAGCTAGGAGCTTCTAAAAACAAGACCTTTATAATTAAAAGTTTTGAATGCTCCTAAAACAGGCAGTTCTTCCACTCTCAAGGACTGGAGATTAATTTAATATCCGGTCTGCTGTTTTATTCATGCAGCCCTGCCAGTTCACCGGTGCACCTGAAAACACCTGAGCAATGTTCTAGATATAATGTTGCACACAGGTGCGTACGCATGTTGCAAACATACTGTCTTGCTCTATACAATGCTCAATTGGAGAGTATTTAACTAAAACTATATAATAGTTAGCAAATACATGGAAACCTGGATATTTGTCATGTATATGTCTCACTTTGTACCTGTAACTTAACAGGAATACTTTTGATTAACACGATGACAAGCAAATAATATTTTTCGCATATCAAGAAACACTTGGTTAAACATCTGTCTTTGTCAAATATTGACCTGTAGTATAAAGTGATGTAACGCTCAGAAGGATTTCATTTTATGCATCAGATAGTATCCTCTCACTTTCTTCTTTCCGTCTTTCTGTCTTTTGTACTGCCAACCTGTCGGCTGAAGTGTCGGTTTCAAGGTTTATGTTGCGATTAAGTCCTGCTACAGGATTGCTAACACAATACAGCGGTCACTTTTGTCCCATTGACAAAAGACATTTTCTGCAGGTACGTTTATTCGTGTTCCTCAGGTCACTGAACTTGGACAGCTGGTTTGGCACAGACGGTGCTGGATGAGCATCTGACACCCTGGCTGAGGTATCGTGTCAAACTATTAGTGTTGAACCCCAGTGTTATCTCGGGCACCGTGGCAGGCATACTTCTGAGCAAATACTGCTGTGGCACTTGTTTTGTGATTAAAGACAACGTTAGACAGAATTGGATGTGGTAAGCAGTAGTTTCCACGTTGTTCTTTTCTATGAAAGCCTTTATAAAATTACACCAAGCATAACTGCCTGTTTCAGAACTGTAAGCCTTGGCAAAGTTAACAAAAAGTGTTCAACACACTTTTTTTTAGTGCCTATTGAAGAAGGAGAACTTATTTACATCTTTCCTCTGATATGGGAAAATATGCTGTTTAAAAAGTATTATTGACTTACTCTTGGTTTTATGGATTCGTAATTCATCACAGTCACGGTTGATGTTCAGGCTAGTGAATTTTTGAGAAACGCAGTGGAAGATATCATCTAAAAGAATAAAAATTAAAAAATAGACCAAAATTAAACAAAGCAAAAAAAACCCAAACAAAATGTAGACTTATTGGTGTCAAGGAAAGAGTTGATTACTGATTGAAATAAGACCCACATAAAGTAGGTTTTAAAATTCAAGATTGTTTTAGGATCCCTGGGCCAGATTATTTCTTAACCATATTATTTCAGTGAAGCTTAATATATATTATATAGATATGTAGATAGATACAGAGATATAAAAAATAAGTTTAAATGCAGTGTTAAATAAAACAGCAAAAAACATATACATGGGTTATTTATTCCTTATTATTTGGGAAAAAATGCTAAGATATATAGTGTGTAGCATCAAGAATTCTTTTCTTTATATATTTCTATCTCTATATATCTAATTATATATATTATATAGATATGTAGATAGATACAGAGATATAAAAAATAAGTTTAAATGCAGCTGTTAAATAAAACAGCAAAAAACATATACATGGGTTATTTATTCCTTATTATTTGGGAAAACTAATGCTAAGACTGGTTCAGGACTACTTCAAAGCTGCTAATTATGAGTGAGGACAAGTAAAGCCCAACATTTGGCATGTCAAGTTGTTTGATGGTAATTTCTTTCAGTTACATGAGGGAATGAGTAAATACATCTCTTTCTTGCAGATTACATTCAAACTCTGCTTGGTCAGAATAAACAGGGTAGGACACAAACCAGGAACTGATTTCCAAGCATCCTCTGAAATAATACTGTTTTCACTATGAAAAACAATTTTAAATGTGGAATCACTGTTGTAGCTGTTGCAGAACCCCGGGGAAGAAATGAAGAACAATGTTTCCACTCCTTTGAAATTCACCACTGAGATTTTGATTTTATATATAGAAAAATAAATTAAAATTCACCTAATGGTTACTAATTAAGATAGCTACTAGGCAGAGTGGTAGTTTTTCAAACTGAAAGATAGCTTGCAAATTTTTGGATGTTTTTAGTCATGTCCGGAATAAGTTGGTAGCAGCTTTACAGTTTTTCAGAGTTGTAATGAAAATGAAGAAAGCATGCTTTTCAGTAAGTAAACAGTACCTTTAAAGCAAACAGCGTTCATAATGATAATTATCCTGAATTTGGTGCTATGATACTTTTTTCCCCAAAGAAAAGGATTCCCAATTCTCTGATTTCAGTAGAAACTTCAGGAGGATTTGGATAATTTGGAAGAGCACGCTCCTTTCTCACGTTGGAGAGGAGCCCTCAAGGAAGCTGCCGCGCTTCAG
>NW_008796218.1:13347079-13364995 GCF_000699145.1 Aptenodytes forsteri | reverse complement strand
ACACACACACACACTCTACATTTCAAAAAGAAATATCTCGTCTCACAAACATTCATGTTAGATTTACTCCTATGTTACATGTGGGCGAAACTGAGCAAAACTGGATCATATAAATGCAATTTCAAACTATTTTAAAACTAAACAATGCATATTAATGTGTAACATTAAAAAATGGAGGGGTTTACTGTTACAGATTAATATGCATGGGTTTTCAGATTTAAAAAAAAAAAACATTTAAATGTCTTAGATGTTTATATCCCTGAACAAGACAGGTCTCTGATTTTGGAGATCTGTACATACTTGGAACCCTTCTTTATTTCTCTATTTTTCTTCATCATGGGTCATCAAAGACAGAACAGGGTTTCCTGGGTGGGTATTTTTCTGTGTCTTACTCATACGAGCAGCAGAATTTAAAATCTGAACACCAACTAACTCAAAAATCCGATGTGAATTTGGCAGGTGGAATTTACCTCCTGTTAATCAGGTTTCTAATTTGGGTTCCTAAATTTAAAACCAAACAAATATGAGATTCCCACTTTGGCTATAATTCTCTATTAACTTAACTATCATTTCCAAGACAGTATTTGTTGAGTAATGTTGATTAAGAGAATTAATTAATAGTCACAAAATGATCCCCAAACTGACCCCTTTTCATCTTAATTCCATTATGTCACCAATGAAGGAGACCAGAATTTTGGTAGTTTTAATTAAAAGTGCTTCTTAATGAATGAACAGCACTAAGCTAAATAATGGCTTTACAGCTCTGATAACATTTGTGATTGCTAATAATAAAACACCTATTACTTCTACAGAGTTAACACACTCAAATATATGGGCTTTAGCTGCTGATAAACTGACCCATTTCTTAAGTTATTCACAGGCAGAGTAAAGCCATTATATGTTATTTGAGCAAAGTCTAACACTTTAAAAAAATCTTCTTGTGGTATCATTGCTCTGCAGATGTAACAGGCAAAGGCTCACCGCAAGTAATGAAATTATATTGCTTTTACCTTTTCCAGTGCAGAAGAGATGACTGCCATCTGTAAGAAATTCCCACATGGCCTAATGTTCAGCTAAATTTAGTGGTGCCACCTGGGTCTTGTTCTCAGGGTATAATAACCTTAATATCACAGGACTGTCTTTGATGGGGCAAATGGTACTGCATCAGAAATGAATTTTTCGTTGCCAGTCCTTGGCGCACATACGACAACTCTATATTGTAAAGTCTGTTGAAATAAGCCTGGTTTTTTAGTTTGTATCTTGCTCTGCATTTGCATCCTGCAGTACCCTGAAAGTGCTTTCTTATGCCTTTCCACCCTTCTCTTATGAAGACTTCTCTTCCAGTCTTATGAGGAGCGGCTGAGGGAACTGGGGTTGTTTAGCCTGGAGAAAAGGAGGCTGAGGGGAGACCTCATCGCTCTCTACAACTACCTGAAAGGAGGTTGTAGTGAGGTGGGGGTCAGTCTCTTCTCCCAAGTAACAAGCGATAGGACGAGAGGAAATGGCCTCAAGTTGCGCCAGGGGAGGTTTAGATTGGATGCAAGGAAAAATTTCTTTACTGAAAGAGTGGTGAAACATTGGAACAGGCTGCCCAGGGAAGTGGTTGAGTCCCCATCCCTGGAGGTATTTAAAAGACGAGTAGATGAGGCACTTAGGGACATGGTTTAGTGGGTGGTGGGTCGACGGTTGGACTCGATGATCTTAGAGGTCTTTTCCAACCTCAATGTTTCTATGATTCTATGATTCTCATCTCCTGATGGACCTGGGCGATCAAAAAGGAGGTTGGAGCTGGGTTTATTTCATGCATAATATGTGAGATCTAATTTCTTATTATTCCTGAATCAGGACATAATGTATTTGTTGGAAATAATGCAGCCAGTGCTCTTTAAAACTGTTCAGTGATTGATACATCTGTCTCGTTCCTTTCCTCATTTCCTTCTCCCTCTTTCAAACACCATTTTAACTAGGAAAAAATGTGCTTAAAAAAAGAAATGAACATCCTCCGGGAAACATACTGGTTTGAATTATTATGTAGAGAAAAATAATTCACTATCTCAGAAAAGCCCTGCCAGAGCAAAACCAAAAAAATGGCTGAGAAAATCTTTTTATTTCCCCGGGTTTGCAAAACTTTCACAGATCCAAATTTTAATTGCTGAATGAAGAACAGTAAAGGAGAGAAGGTGTAAACAATGACTCGGTGATCCTATTTTTTTTAATGACTGAAATGCAAAATAATGACTTTTGATTCATTTTACAGAGATGTTTTGCCTTTTATTTTCACAACTGAAAAGGAGGAAAATAATTCGGACAGTGACTTTTGAGAAAAAGTATTAGTTTTGTCAATTGATATAGGTCTAGTCCTGCTAGCACGCAGCCAGGTAAGGAGAATGTTGCATCATGGCAATGAGGAAAAAATGTGTGTGTTGCTGTTCTCATAGCCGTTGGTAACGGTGTCGGCGACAGTTCAACACCCTTTTCAGAATATGCAGTTAACGTAGCAAGAACATTTTCTTTTAAGTTTGTAAAGCAGTTTATTCACTTGGGAGTCAGATAGGACATAGTTTTTATAGCAAGCAAAAAAGCATGAAATATTCAACTACTCCTATAATTAGATGCCTGTAAGGACAGATTAATTCATGATGCCAAAGAGAGGGGTTTTTTATATTACATCTTTCAGTGTTAATCTATTTACCATGTTCCATGAAGCTAGAAGGACTATAGAAAAGAACTTTGAAACATAAGTGTAGATACATACAAGTAAGTTAATAAACATTTCTTTTATACTTTGCAGTCTATTTTTAATTCATAGATAAATTCGTTGTCATGTGCGCACACCCACCCCCCAACCCTTCCACGCTTCATACAGTAGAGAGAGTGCAAATAGTGTAATAACACAGACTTAAACAGGGAATCATAGGCCGAGCAATAAGATTATTATCTTTCAAAAATCAGCTTTTAAAGTGGGATTGGAAATATTTTACGTGATATGCATATCTTAGTGATCTCGGAGGAAAACAACCAACCAACAGGACACCACAGTAGAAAATGGTCTTGCCAGGCTGCAAATTCAGTCAACAACTATTACAGGAGCACTTGAAGGCTTTTCTCTAGTCATAAATTTTTTACTGACACTATTAGTCCCCTTCCCAGGTTCTTGTACAGTGAAATATTCGTACCCAACCTTTAATTTGTGAAAACATCACTATGCTGTGCTCTGATACTCATCAGAAGTATCCTGGCCTTCCAGTTTTGCAGGCTTGGACCTCTCACGTTGGCTGCACCCCCTGTCAGTAGGAGGTCTTGGATTCACTTCAAAATTAAAATATTTTCTTCCTCCAAAAAGGTAAAGCTCAAATGCACCAAAACTGATGTGATGTGTGCACTTTTACTCTGCCTCCTTTTTCTGAGAGCTCAGCTGAAATCGAGAGAACCAAGCTTCAAAACACATAAAATGCTACTCATCCAAGGCTAGGAGCATGTTGCTATGGGTGTGTATATATAGTGATAAGCTAATGCACAGCCAGTGCGCTTCCAAGGCCAATATTTCTTATTTCCCACTGTAGGACACAGAAGCCTTAGTCATATACTGGAAATTTATTTTGCTGCAGGTAGTACCAAAACAAAATACAAAAGGGTTGTCCCCAACACAATCTGTGAAATACATTTTGCAAGATGGTGTTTGTTGCATGTGTGTTGCAATGCCTCTAGGCAGAATTAGACCTTTACAACAGTCTTGTGAAGTCCAAATATAAAAAGGAGGACATTTGGGTTTGTTTTTTTTTCCTGGTCCTTTTTTCATAAGTATTTAAAGAAGGGGGGAAATAAAGGAAAACAAAAAACAAACCCAAAACACCACCAACACCCACCCCCACCCCTCAGTGTGATGGGTTTGAGAGGAATCGGCTTGTGTATTTTGGGTTTTTTTCCAGGGAATTTCACTGTCTTCAGCTATGAGAGTTGGAAGCCTTACGACATGTCTTGAGCAGGTTACGCTTGGGATATGTTAGTCAGGAAGCAATAGATTTGACCTGCCATGGCAATAGGCTTGTTGTCAGTTGCACAGCGAAGAGGTAAGTCTCCAGGAGCATGCTGCACAAGGGCAGAATATAGAGAAGACAAGAAAAAAAGTCAAAACAAAAAATCTGTCACTGCATGATAAAGAGAATGCCCCGGTTTTCTAGTCTGATACTTATTATTACTGTTCAAGGAGACATTTAAACCAGGTGTCAGAGTACGGGCAATGGCTCTCTTCATATTCATTCTGCATCTTTGAAGAACCCATTTTATTCTTTTTTCATGTTTCTCAATCTGCAGAAGAACCGCGAGGTGATTCACGCTGTCACTTCCCAGTACGTATGTGCAACAGAAGCAGCTCCCCTGTCATTTTTCAAGGTGGTTTTAGGCACACCCTGCTTCTCTCTTTATCTTTCATCATCTGGTGTAGTCAGGAAGAGCTGTTTTAAATCGGTTGCTGTCCTAGCATGCGTCTCTCCAAATTAAAGGATGGCTCAGCTGGCGGGATGCTGCCGCCCAGCAAGCACGGGGCACTGGCTTTCTTCTGCTTTCCACCAGCCCCACGCTGGGGAAGAGGGGAGAGTACCTGTGAAACCAGCCATATGTTTTTGGGGGGGTTGAGGCAGCGGTGTGGAAGGCAGCTTGTGATTGATGTTACAATGAAATGTATTAAAAAGTCAAACCTGGTAACTCTGAGTGCCGACTTTCTCCTGTCACCTCCAATTGCATTGCTAGGCAAACATCCTTCGTGTCATCTTGAGCAGAAAAAGGAAAAAAAACCCAAATCATAGCTTACTGGAGAGGGAATAAAAGAAAAGCCTTCCTCTCCACTCAATCTGTTTCTTTTAAACATGGTTTTAATGTAAGCAGAAGAAAGCAGACGTCTCCCTGCTATTGTTCTAGCTGGCAAAATTGAACAGCTCTAATCCATAATATCTATAATATCTCATTAATTTAGGACTCATATTTCTTGTTTTCCTCCTTTCTTCCCATCTCGTTAATTACAGTCTCATCTATAGAAGCAAAGAATATTCTCAGATAATGGAAAGGAACATCTTTTTCATGTTAATTAAGCAAAGGAGTGGGGAAAGAATGGGAAATTGCCATGTATTGCACATACCAGCGAGGAGGAAATCATGCAGCTGAAGAGTATACAGGCTGAGCGGTAATTCATACACTCTTCCCTTTCTGACACAACAACTTCTATGTTTTGTGGCAGTTAAAGGACCTGGAATTTGTTCTTTCTACTCCCCAAATTGGCATGTTAGGAGAGCTGAGCTTGTCTTGGTTTACATGGGATTTATGCAATATTAATAATGAAGTTTTATCCTGTCAGCACTTCAGAGTCTGTAGTGCTTGGGACTGAACGTGAAATGTTTTTAAAGAGAATCTGCGACAATTATAATAACAGCCCATCTTGATTATATATTGGGAAATAAGCATTACATCTGTTATATTTATCCCTGTTTTCCTCTGCGCTCTAGAAACAAAAATAGCTGTATTTCTACAGTACAAATGTTAACAAAAGGACGACAGCACGTTACCAGAGAGAACATGCACAGCTGTGGAGATATTCTATACAATTTCCCAATGCACATATCAAACATTTCACAACAATTAATGTCTTGGCCAGACTGGCTGGGCCAGCAGCACTGGCAGGGCGAGGAATTCTGTAAAGATACCTTCGATTTTTTCAAGGTTATATCTACTGGACTCACTGCAGGGAGGGAAATGAAATTTGAAGGAACAGAGAGCTACTATGAATTCTCTTTTAGCATCCTTTATTATCACAAACTACTGTCACTGACAAAAGATCATAATCAGATGCTTCAAAGAACAGGGCAACAGATTTTTAGATAGTATTTCTTTGGGGAAATTCCTACAGTTTTAGGTAATCCTCTGGTACCAGTTGTCAAAGATTTGCTTGAACCTTGAAATAAGAGTTAATACTATTTCCAAAGCTCTTGGTTGCCTACTATCAACAGAAATTTTAATTTGAACTAAATTCTTAGGGAAAAAGAAGATTTTCTATTATGAGTATTTTGATTTTACTTAGCAGTTTAATTGAATGCAAAAGAATATCTGCTTGTAAATACCAGAATAAATCTTGGTTCAATTCCACTAAACATTTTTACCTCACAGATAGTCTGTAAACTTTAAACATATTTAATTTATTTGTTTAAATTTTAAATTGTCTATGTTTTCATTTCTTTAAACATTTGTGCTCCTGTTTTATGAGATAGGTAGTGCAAAGCTGTTTTCTTTGAGCTTATCTTTGTTACTTGGTAATTTCTTAAGATGCAAAAAAAAGGAAAGTGAAGAAATTGGAGAGTTTTTTCAAGATCCTTACTTTTCAGCCTAAAGAATTTTAAAACATTAAAGTATTTATTTTTCTTATTTTTAAAAAAAAGGTTTTTAGGCAAGATTTAGGCAAAAGGTTTTTTAGCAAGAAGTATCCAATTGCCAGGTATTTAGCTGGTTCTTGTGAAGTATGCTTTTTTCGTCTCTGTATATAGCTGCTGAAGAAATTTTTGGTCCTGTTGGCCCATTTCAGCCAAATTTGTTGGAGGAGTCAAGGACTCAGATATTCAAAGCCCTGTAAGTGTTACTAAAATGATCAGTTGATACAGGAGAGAAAGTCTAAAACTGTTCAGAGGACCCTGATGTGCCTCTTTCCCCCAAAATCTCCGCAGAATTCTTCTAACTGCCCCAAAAGAAGAATGGGAGGTTGCACCTTCTTGTACCCAAAGGTCAACCGGCTTTCAAATTCAGACCTCAAGGCAAGCAGGCTTTCGTGGGTTTGATGCTATAATGAATAATTTGTTAGTTCTTTTGAGCTGAGTTCTAGAGGTGGAAAGGGAAAGGAACACACAGAGAAGAGGAGAGAAGGCATGCGGAAATCTAAAATATACACATAAGAAGCAGAAATGTTTTCCTTTTGATAATCCAAAACCAAATAGCCAAACTCAAAAGCTTGCAGGAGAAGGTGATTTCTTACACAGGGGGAAAAATATTTGTGCATTATGTCAAAACTATGTCTGTTGTTTGGATGTTCCCACTACAGTTAAACACCTTTGAACATTCTGGCAACATTGCCATAATTTGTTTGAATATTTCTTTATGTCAGTTTGGGTTTGACCTAAATAAATTTTCTGGGTTTCTCTTGCCAGGGTGAAATTAAGTTGGAAATATGAAGGCCATATTTTGTTTCCATTTGACATTTCTAGCAAGAGCGAAGGGGGTGAGAGCTGGGGATCAGTGGCATCATGGATTGTTTTTATTTCAGTGGTCAAGAAAGTCAGATGTTTTAGTTCAGATCCCTCATCTCTAACCCTGCCGTTCTTACCATCTTGATCCTAATCATTCTGCCACCTTTTACACAGTCTCTTCTTTGGTAATCCAGCAGTTTGCTGGAGTATGGTCTGCAGATCAAAATTCATAAACATGGGAGAGTCCTGAGGAAAGGATTTCAGAGAATGGCCTATCACTGTACTGTCAAATCAATTACATATTAAATGTTGATAGTGTAGTTCAAATGACAATTAAGACTCTCCAACCAATCAATTTTTTTTCTTTTTATTAAATTGCATTTTAAAACCAGAGAACGTACCTTTACTTGTCAGTTACCATGTTATTACAGATTTTTATTCACTACATAACTTTTTTGTTGTCTGAGCAAATTTATAGTCATCAATGAGCAAAGGAAGAGGATGAATTTCTTTTATCCTACAAGTCACTGGCTTATTATCAGATTATTATGGTCTATTAACAAGCCAGTGCTTGTGAAAAAAAACCCCACTATATTTTTCACATTTATGCAGATGCCTTGGTATTCACAGTCAGCTTTTGCAAGAAGTTAATCATCAAAGGAAAATAATGAGTGTTTACATTACCTCACAATAACTTCCCAATTTCCAAGCTTTGTTGTACTTTCTAATCATCTTGTTCTAAACTATAAAGTAAATTCTTTGCTTCAAACTTGTCTAAATATACCTCCCACAGCCAACTCTTGTCTTACGCTCTGCGCATTATGGATTCTAGTACATTCAGCTAGGAAACATACAACTCATTCATTGCTTATCCTCTGTAACGATGAGCTCCTACGGGCACTTTTCTTGAATTAGAGAGTTGGTAAAACTTGGAACAAATATTCCTCCTTCTTTTTCCATGCAAAAATTTTACCTCTTTTATTTCATCCGAAATTGTGGGCTATACTAATGCTGGAAAAACGCACGCACTGGCACCCTCTCCTCTGCCTGCCCTGTCCATTAAGAGGTGCGGTGCACTTGGGTGTGGAAGTCGTCATTAGGGAATGTCACAGTCACAGGCAGGTCCATATCTACAATAAGAGATTTTGGGTGGATCATTCCTGGGCCCCAGTGTGAAACTCTTTATGCGCCCTCTGAAGCTTGGCACAAGCACCTGTCAAAGGCAAGAGTACACATTACTGTGCTAACATTGGCATGACTTCATCCACTCTCGATGCATTTCAGGGACCGTATTTTGGATTACCTTTACCTGGTCCTATGGAGTGAATTCCCATCAGCAGCTGGGGCACAGTAGGTGCCTCCTTTGGAGAAATACCAGGATTTAGTTTCATCCAAAATGAATCCACCTGTTGTGTTTGGAGATGACACCACTATGTAAACTACGAAGCATGAGGGCAGGTGATCGGGAGATTCACATTAAAAGTGTAGTCCTGATATGAACTAAAATGCTGATGTAGATGTACCTAATGAGACACATCAGTTGGCTCCTGCAGTAGGAGGCTTGCTGTGTTCTTCAGAAAATAATAGAGGACGAAAGTGTAAATGGTGAAACTTAGATCAGACTTTTGAAAATTCTCTGGGAGTTTACAATCCAAGGATCTTTCCTCCACCCAGTGAAGTAAATCTTTCTGTTTAATGAGAGAGTTAAGCTGTGAATATTCTGTCAGCTGGATGTAGGTTATGTTTTTAAGATTTGCATCTACAATTAAGCAATATTTATGGTGATTAAAAAAGAAGCATACTTATGTCTTTGACTTATCTTTGCCAGCCAATGAAATTAGTTTATGAGTAGGTTCAACCCTATCAAATTTGGCATGTCATCAGCATTATAATAGCCTGCTTTAGAGCTTTAAAGAGACTTGAAATAACATTTCTTATTTTGAAATGGAAAGAACCGGTGTTGAACAAGAACTATTTTTGGTTCAAATGCTGTGTTTAGGAATAATGTAAAAGGGGACTTAGAATTTTATGAAAATCATTGTGCAAAATTTAAGGGCTGCATGCATAGCTAGTGTCTATTTTCATAGCTGCTTTCTTTTTAATGCTCTGTACATTTTTATATTCTGCAAATTCTTCACTCAGTTACATGAAGGTTTATGCTGTATTAAAATTATTAGCAGAGCTCTCCCCCATATCACCTTCTGGAAGAACTTCAATTTGCTAAATGTGCTTAGTGAAAATGATTTTGCAAACTAACACAAGGGAAAGGATGCAGACAGGTAGCATTAGGTTATTTTGGTTGAACCCTTATTTTAAGACATCTACACTACTTCTACTTTCACAGTATTATGAAGGCTTTGGTAAAGGTGATCCAATTTTTTTTTTATTATGGAACTATTTCCTTTTAACTTGTACGGTTTAAAAAGCAACACACAGTTTGACTGTAAAATTCAGTATCATTCACTCAGCCTTCGAAAAAGAACAGACAGGTCTTTTGATCTGATAAACAATGGTGCAGAACAAGTAGTCTAACCTGAGTAATAAAGAAATGATCCAACTTCAGGTCTTATTCGATAGAGATTTCCACTGAAACAGCTGCAGGTGTTTCTATGAGAATCTGAAATAAATAACCTACCTTCTGTTGCTGCTGAGTAGCATACAAAGTAAAGATTCTGGTAAGTCAGGATGAGTATTTTAACTTAAGATTCACATAGCTAAACTAATGGACAATATCTGTTATAGTAAGTTGTATCCCCATGTGTGAAAGTGGGTGAGAATTATACAACAATATTATATTTTATTCAGAGAAGCAGAAAATATCACAGATGAGAAAAACTGACCCAAAACACAATGGACCAATTTTGATATGATTGATCATGATCAGAAGTAACTTCATGGAATTAAATTATTCCTCAGAGCAGTCCCAAATATATTCTGCATGCCTTCACAAACACCTGAGGTAAGCTCACATCTAACCTTTGTATAGTCCTTGGAAAACGTGTGCGTTTTAGTTCTAGGGCTGGGTAATCCTAGCAGCCTCTTGCAACAAAAATGTGAGAGGAAAGGAGAGAGGTGGAGCGAGCCAGGAACTCAAATGGTCTGTGCAGCCTCTGTGCAAAGCTAAGCAGCATACTAGCAGCTCTGGGCCTGATGAGCTATATGTGACTAAGGATATTACGTCTTCTGTGTGACTTGCAGAGCACTGTAACACACCCAAAAAATGTTGTGAAAGGCGTGTTATACTGGAAGGCATCTGCTAAATGAAGAACAGAAGAAAGGGTTTTCAGGGGGATTTGTTCCCCAAGGCAGTCCAGCCTTTTGTTGAGCACGTTATAGACTCACAAATCAGTATGAAGGGATCAACTGTACAGAGAGAGGTCTGTATGTAGTAGAGGGCTCACTGTGGGGTAGTGATCAAAAACCAAACCGTTGCTGTGTGAACTGTTCCCCCTTTCTTAGCTGTGTTGCATACTCGTGACCCACGGTAAGTATTAAGAAGCTGGAAGGTGCCTTCGGACGAGGTGGTGGAAGGGACTGTGTGTAAGTGAAGTAATGAGTGCTGAAAAACAGTTTATTTTCTCAAGAAAAGATGAACGGGAGGCAGACGGGAGCTGTGGTGAAACTCTTGAAGCCTTGCATGAAGCTCATTTTTATAAAGGGAATCCTCCACCTAAAGGAAGTGGGATTCTGATTGGAGTTAGCCTTTCAGCAGCCAACGTATGTTTTCAAGTTTGCAGAATATCCTTTTTTAATGTGAGACATGATGTGATGGCATCTAAATCCATCTGGCCAGCATCAGCTGCTCCCGCACACCCGGGTGCCCCCACTGCACTGTACCCCCTGGCAGGTCTCTTGTAACAGTTAATTGGGTCTGCACAACTCTGTTTCAAACTCAGGTTCCGAATGCTCTGCAAACCTAAAGGTCATTATTTTTTTCTCGGTGTACTCTCTCCAAATAATCTGAGACAACAAATATAAACAACTTTTGACAGTTAATTTGTCCTAGAAATCAATCTAGAAATCTCTAGTAACCTACATTAAATGTCCTAGTTCCTTACTAGGGCATAAATCTCTGGAATGCCATTAATACAAACAGACCGCCTGTGTCAAGTAATCTGCTTTTCCTTTAAAAACATCACAGATATTTCTCACATTCTCCACATGTAGCAAAACCCTTTAGTTTCATTATAATCACATTCCTATCCCTCACCACTGATTTCAGTGTAATTTATATCTTACCCTGGTGTAACAGAAATTGGTTTTGATGGTTCTATCTTTATGTAGATGAGAATTAGCAGAACTTTATATAAATTGCAGGGAATGTTGTACAAAGTTCTTCTGAAGTCAAACATTGAATATGATTATATGCAGCAAATTATAAACTGATTTCAGACTGCAAAGTTAATATGAAAAGTGTGCTGTGTTAGTTAGAGTATAAAAAACTCATGAAACAAACAGTAATAACTATTTTTTTAGTGTTTTCATTTAGAATGATATCTCACTGGAAAGTCTTAAAAACAAATTGGAAAACATGGAGTGCTTTCAAAATGTATATGTGGACAGCATGGAGATATACGAAGACCTAATGATAGAAAAGTGTGCTCGTGCAACATATGCAGCCAGGAGGCTTCTCTGAACTTAACTCTGCATAGACACTGCTTCTTTTCAAAATAGTTGTATATAGTTTGTCCTAAATTCCAGTTTAAAATTGGTTAATTAAGTATTTATTCATTTTTGGAAACTTGAAATGTATATGTGGACAGCATGGAGATATACGAAGACCTAATGATAGAAAAGTGTGCTCGTGCAACATATGCAGCCAGGAGGCTTCTCTGAACTTAACTCTGCATAGACACTGCTTCTTTTCAAAATAGTTGTATATAGTTTGTCCTAAATTCCAGTTTAAAACTGGTTAATTAAGTATTTATTCATTTTTGGAAACTTGGGTTTTATTTTCTTTGCTTTTTATAAACCAGAAGCTCTGCTTTTAATCACGTTATGATCTGTAATGAACATTCAACGCTTGTAAGCACATCACAACTGTGGCAAGTAATAAGTTCCTATCTTCATAGCTTATACTACATTACAGTTCTATTTGATTATTTAAATATGCAAACAAATTATCTTATGCCAGGTATGTTTTAAATGTTTCTTTTCAATAGCTGACCTGGGCTGGGCTGTACCAGTTTACTGTACCAGTATTTTGAAGGTACTAGCAGTCACTGCAGCGATCAACACGCTCCGTGGGCCAACCTCCAGCCTTAACATAAAAGGTAAATACCGCTAAATCTGTGTGTGCTTCTTCCATAACATAGAAATGAAACATATCCCTTTGCTTATTAACTGTAATGCCCCCCCAAATTTTCACTGAAATAACTGAACTTTTTTAGTTACATTAACAGTCTAAACCTAACCCAGCATTTAAAGAGTATACACACAGTGCAGTATTTCTCACTGCAGAGGTGGCCAAGCTATGTGAATGCTGGGTCATTTGCCAGAGGTAGGAGTATTTGTTAATGGCAGGTTCCCCCAGGAACGTAAATATTGCCGCATTCAGGGGTTTGCCCGAGACAGAGGGTGGAGGGGGAAGACTTCAGAGGAAAACAAACCATCTCACGTCGCTGCTCAGAGCTGCAGGCAAGACAAGTCTTTCCCACCGTTAAAGTCACAGATTTTTCCCTGTTTCACATTTCTGACAATGCCAGTGCTTTATGCTTATTTAATTTCTATCCAAAACTGAATTTTTTGATCCTGGTGGAAGATTGTAAATGGTCAATGTGAGGGGACGATTCTGGCCCAGTGGACACCCCCAGTGTGTGGGTTCCAGGGGCGCAGCAGAGCTCCTCGGCAGGGGCACATCGGCACTCCTCTTGGTGCACGGAGATGCTGACTCTCGTTTTGAAGATTTTGCCTGGGAAACTGCTACTTCACTGAAAAAAGAGGGAGGGGAGAGGAGGGAGCAGGTTTCTAAAGACCTAAAAGTAACTGGATATTTGCTGTGTATGTTCATTCTAGAAAGAGAAAGGGTGAGATGAGTTATTTACAAGACTTCAAAGATGCCTTGTGTTACTAGAGTCAGGTGAAGGTTTGAAACAGTCTGTTTTATGACCTCTTACGATTCTCAGACTTTTCTTTCTGGGCACTTTTACAAAGTCAGTTAGGCTGAGCTCGTCTAAGGAGTTGAGAGCTGTGAGCTGCTGACTTCAAAGGCAGATAGGGTGAGACTAAAATTTCAGGCCAGGGAGGAGAGGGAACAGAAAAAGAGAAGTAGAAAGGAGCTTGAGAAGAGGTAGAAAATGGATATAGAGGACATTGGGGGAAAAATTATGTATTTGGAGGAGGCGTCAAAGACAATTGAGGCAAAAGGATATTCACAATATGTTTATGAAAGCAATGAGCAGATTTCTTATCTCTTAGTGACTGTCTAACAATTTCCACTGACTGCCATGTGCTGTTCCCTCTGCCCATGGGATGAAAACTCATGTAAATTTGGTGTAAATCTAAACTGTTTATCCCATGGGTACCCCTTGGCTTTTTCCATGAATGCACAAAACCCCAAATGACGTTTCATCTGTAGGGCCTCCAGCACTGCCCAGAGATACATGACATAACGACGTAGCACCTTAACATCCACCTCCTTGTTCTGTCTCATTAAATAAGTGTAAACTGTAAATAGGAAGGAAAGGAAAGGAGGAGAGAAGCGTCTCTCTTTTTCAAAGAATATACTGTGGGAATGGACAAAATACTCAGATGTGGCCAGAACAAGGTAGTACAGACATGCCTTGAAAGCAGATTTATGCAGATCCAGGTAGATCCTTTCCTTGAAATACAAGGAAAGAGAAGAAAAGAAACCCCCCAGTGCTATTCATTTTGGTGCCTGATCCGGAGCATAAGCTTTTATCAGGTCTCAGTAGAGCAGAGAGTACAGAAAACCAGGAAATACGTAGAGCTATCCTTTGCAGTAGATGGTTGGTGATAAATTGTTCTGTCACTGGCTGGAGGCTCTCCAGGCAAAATTGTTCTGGAAGACACCCTAACTGCAGAAGATGTGGCACTTCACTCTGTGTATTGTACTCTGCTTTACAGCACTGTCCAGTGCATTTTGCTCATGTACTCTTCCTCTGGAGAACAGCTCGTGGAATTATTCATGAATTTATTTGGTCAAATGGATTCAGTCTGGCCTACAATCTTTACAAAGCATTGCTCGGGAGCTGAAGAATGTTTTAATTCCAACTTTATTTTAAAAAAAATTGTAAAACTAGACAAAAAAAATAAACTAGATTATAAAAATAAACTAACCTGGTAAATCTGCCGGAGTTCTCACACAGCCCACCCTTGGCAAAGTCTCCTGGGTCCCAACTGCTGCTAAGAGAGGACCATGAATGGGACAGCCAACTGTCTGGGAAAGCATTTGCCCCAAAATCATCCTTTAAAAAGAGGAAGGTGAATGTCAACCAGGTTAAATGGGCATGAGGAAATGGCAGTTTGCTGAGTTTGACACAAAGGAGAGGTGTGGGTGTGGGTCAGGGGGCCGTTGGCAGCGGGACAGGCATGTGCAACGCCACGTCCCCCATCCACAGCCTGAGGGACCCAGCGCTGCTGGCAGGGTTGCTGGTAACCCCCAGGTTCTGGGGTGCGTGTGCCAGCACAGCCTCTCAGAAGAGGTGCTGAGGGGCACTGAGAAACTGGCAGGTGCATATAAACTTTTTATAAAAGTCTAGCATTATAGATTATCTGCTGCGTTGCTGATACGGATTGCAAATGTTTAGTTCCCTGGTTGCTGGTTAATTATGTCATTAATCAACTGCTTCAGTATTGACCTAGTTTAAACTATAGGAACTGAGCAGATTTTACCTGTGATATAAATCCACACATCAGTCTTTCACATTTGATTTACAAGACACTGTTTCATAAATTTTGATTTGCATACCTGTGTAAGAAATCGTTCGCAAGTACCACCAAACATGCTAAGGTGGACAACAAGAACATTCTTGAATTACTACTTCTTTTTGAAGCTGATGTGAAACTAATTCAGAGCTTCAAGGAAAGGAAAAAAAAAAAAAAAAGCATTGTTCAGGAGGTTAAAAAAAAGGTCCGTCTCACATCCCGACTGAGGCTCTGAACATCAGCCTGTCCTCTTTGGTGATCAGAGGAAGGCCATCGAAATTCAGCAAAACACTGTCCAGATATTTTTTGGTAGAAAATTTGGTTTTACATATATGAAAACACAATTCTCTGGTGAAGTTGTGTTGGAGTATGGGAGGCAATGGACATTGCTGATGAACGTGCACTAAACGGGAAAATTGAATTATCCTCTCATAAGCTGCTGGACTCTAACTTCTGTAGAGTACAACAACTCTCAGTTTATGAATGAAAGGGAATTTGCACGGAGAACCACAGGTCCAGCGGGAGGTAAAATCTGTGACTCTGAATGTCTGATACTGTCCTTAGGAAAACTTTAAATCAAACATTTCAGATATTTGCTCTGCTTTTGTCGAGAAGTAAATTGTTTTTCTATTTTAACTGGGTAGCATAGAAGGTGAGGGACACGAAGAAGATTAGCCTTCAGTGGAACAATGAGATCTCGCCACCCTTTTTCATGTTTAATCCACCTGTCCTAGAGAAGGGAAGTCAGTGTCAGACTCTGGCCTTCATCTCGAAGGTAATGTATGGATAGTGAATTTCCTTAAATCGTATTGGAGAACACAGTGCAGCAGTGAGGTTAAAATCAGGAAAAAAAGGAAGGTCATTAGGTCAGAAAGAGTAAATGTGAAAATTTGATATATAGTGTAAACCTGTTAGAGAATCAATTGCAAACGGCTTCAAACAAGGAAGAAAATTATGCTCATGCGGGTTTTAGTGAATTTCCCCTTTTCAAAATTTGATGCCTGTGCACTGCTGTGGAGGTTGGGAATTCCCAGCAGCAGGGTAGATTGCTGCCTTCCTCTTACCTACCCAACACCTGCCCACTGAAAGGCAGCTTTTCAAATGTCGGTGGGGAAAGTTCTGGAGCCAAATGACACTTCAGCAATAACACAGTTGATGGAAAAAAAAATGCCTCTGTACCTCATGTTTGTTATATTTGAACATCTCCCCAGTGGGAAAAATGTTCATTCATTTTAGTGTGTCTCCTCCTGAATAACAAGCAGAAAAACACTTTCATCATTGATAATGGCTATTGTACTTTTTTTCTCTGTGATATGTCCTGACTTTAACGTCAGTTATCTCAGAGATGAAATTATGGAAAATTGGGTCTGCAGTATATGCAGTTTGCAGCGTGTCACTGCTTTCAAGGGCTGCATTTCAAGTGAAAGCTACGGTGTTTGTTCTCCCCAGAAAACTGGAGCAACCACCTGTTGTTACTCTCTAATCTCAGCATGTAGAGTTTCAGCCATTAAGCTCCTATCAAGGTTAATTAAAGTTTTGAAGGTAAAGGTTTGAAATGCAGACATGCTAGAGAGAAACACATTTCCTCTAAGGATTAAATACAAGCCAGTGGCTGGAGCTCTTTTCAGCTCCCTGTTAATTCAAGTCTTTGTCCAGGTGATTTTTACTCACCAGAATAAGATCTGAAGGGCTCAGGACACACACTTGGTGAGCTGAAGTCCCATAAATTAACCAGGAGCTGTCAGCTAGCAGAACGTGATCAAACAAAAACATAACAATAAACTGTTTAAAAATTCTGAGATATACAGCAACGAGAAGAGAATTGAAAGTCAGATAAAAATATGCACTATGATCTGAGAGCATTTGCGTAATCTTTTAAAAACAAACTAAGCACTTTTCCATTGAGTTTTTTTCCTTTGCTTTTCCAAATAGGTGGAATATTCATAAAAATCCATTTTTAACAGATCTGTTGCACCAGCTTGGTCTTTCTAAAATGAAACAGAAGATTCAGCATTTGAAATACCACAAAAGAAGGATATTAGCTAACTGGATGCTAACAATTTCATACAGATGTCTGCTTTATCATGCAAATAATTCATTTAGATGCAAAGACACATTAGACTCCACTGATCGGAAAGTGAGAAATGGTCGTTGCTTCATGTTGTTCCAGTGTATGTGATCAGAATTTCAGTGTGTTTTCTCTAGTACATCAGATAGCAACACTGAAATAAGCCACAAAAATGAGGGACACACAAACTGTGTATACAAAGGAGGCTTGATTTCTAATATAGTGGGTATTAGTGGTAGATGATGGGCTGCAGAACAACAGATGCCTTTACATCAGCAGACCATTATGCAAACAGCTGTTAACAAGACAAAGCATCTAATTTCACCTACTGTACTCTTAATTTTACTCCTACCATGCTGATCACCTGCGGATTTCAGTATGACATTTAAAAGGAGGTCTCATCTGGTTTATATAGTACTTTATAACCCCTGGTTTGCAAAAGGCCAACTAACTGACCTGCGGATTTCAGTATGACATTTAAAAGGAGGTCTCATCTGGTTTATATAGTACTTTATAACCCCTGGTTTGCAAAAGGCCAACTAACTGATCATTGTGGTTTAACCCGGCAGGCAGCTAAACACCACACAGCTATTTGCTTACTCCCCCACGGTGGGATGGGGGAGAGAATCAGAAAAAAAAAGGTAAAACTCATGGGTTGAGATAAATACAATTTAATAGGACAGAAAAGAAAGGGAAAATAATAATAATGATAAAAGAGTATACAAAACAAGTGATGCA
>NW_008796218.1:13342269-13343538 GCF_000699145.1 Aptenodytes forsteri | reverse complement strand
AATTCGTATTGAAGTTCTAGCATGTCTGGCACAGCAGCACTCAGCGGTGGCGTGACTTCATTTAGGCCACGATAGTCTACTGTTAGTCTCCACTCTCCATTAGACTTCCGCACTGGCCATATGGGACTGTTAAAGGGTGAGCGAGTCTTGCTGATCGCTCCTTGGCTCGCCAGTCGACGAAACCAGCTTATGGCTGGGAATCGGGAAGTCTCGGTTGGTGCGCTATTGCCGCCGGTGCACCGCTGTGGTAGCGATTGGCACCTGTTGGCCTTTTGACTTTCAGCAACCCCACAACAGAAGGGTCCTCCAAAAGACCAGACAAGGTGGACAGCTGTTTAATTTCTTCCTTCTCCAAGGCAGCTATACCAAAAGCCCACCTGTACCCTTTTGGGTCCTTGAAATACCCTTTCCTGAGGCAGTCTATGCCCAGGATGCACGGAGCCTCTGGGCCAGTCACAATGGAGTGCTTCTGCCACTCATTCCCAGTTAGGCTCACTTCAGTCTCCAATTCAGTTAGCTGTTGGGATCCCCCCGTCACTCCAGAAATACAGATGAGTTCTGCCCCTTGATAGCTTGATGACATTAGGGTCACTATGTCCACTAGTGTCACTATGACACACTCTAGTGTCCACTAGAGCCTTATACTCCTGTGGGTCTGATGTGCCAGGCCATCGAATCCACACAGTCCAGTAAACCCGGTTGTCCCTTTCCTCCACCTGGCTGGATGCAGGGCCCCTCTAGTCCTGGTCATAGTATTCGTTGCTCACTTCTTGTAAATGCGAATCACAAGTCCCTTTATTAAGATCAGGAGTAAGATCAGCCCTTCTACACTGTCTGGGGAACTGCTCACTGGAAAGTGGAGCAGCAATTTTCCTGGAAGAACCCCCTTTTGTAATTGTTTTTCCTTGCAACTCATATACCCGTGCCTCTAAGGTCGAGGTAGATTTTCCATCCTACTTCCTCATGTCCTCTCTGTGGTCACGCAGATAAAACCACAGGGTGCCCTGTGGTGTGTATCCACTCTATCTTCTCTCTTGAACAGAGGGATGCTGACTTCTAATGGCTGAGATACTGGTCTGTACAGGTAGGGAGTAGGACATATACTCTTTGAGTTGCTGGACCTCCCAGGACAGTTTCTCCACAGTCGAGATACAGGCCCACAGGGAGAAAGAGAGATTTTCTTTGTATTGCCAGAGTTGGCCAGCCAATTCATCCACCATTTGTTCCTCTTTGTCTTTCCAGGTCATCACTGCCAATGAGTTGTCATAT
>NW_008796218.1:13328118-13341741 GCF_000699145.1 Aptenodytes forsteri | reverse complement strand
TGATGGCCCTGCTTCAGAGTAGTCTGCCTCGTCCACTTGTTCCCTTAGTAGGGGAAGAGTTTCTTCCCTTACTAAACAAGCTGTTAACAAGACAAAGCATCTAATTTCACCTACTGTACTCTTAATTCTACTCCTACCATTCTGATCATGTGCAGATTTCAGTATGATAATTAAAAGGAGGTCTCGTCTGGTTTATATAGTACTTTATAACCCCTGATTTGTAAAAGGCCAACTGACTGATACTACTTTTGAGTTCCAGAAAATAACACAGCTTATAGCTTTCTGTGGAACATGAATGGGTTTTCGTTAAATCTTAAACCTAAACTGTTTCTTGACCTTTCCCCAATATCACACCTATTATTTTTCTCTCTAAATGATGCTCAAGCCCTAAACGTTAGTATCATACTTTTATCTATTACTATTCCTGAAGATAAATTAAACATCCTTATACCTAGTGTAAAGGTCTTGCTTTTGCACAGAGCTGTTGATAGGATGCATAATGAAGGTCCTCCATTTAAGGATGGGTCAGATAACTGAGTGTCTTATCAGCACATATCCCATAGCAGAGCATTGTTCTCTGTGTCCTAAACAGACCACAAAATGTTTCAGCTCCTGGAAAACACATCATTTATTCATACTAGAGCAAGTTATTTCTGAAGGTGAGAGATGAAAGCAGAAGTCTTTTCCTTGACAAAGATGGGCTTTTGACCAGTGCAAGTACCTGCAAATAGGGGAAAAAGCAGTTTAGAAAGGCCTTTCTGATGTTTCTCAGTGATTTTGTCTTGAAGGGAACGACTCTACATGTCAAACTAAAGTCTGTTGTCCATGTTCAACGTAAGTATCCAATTTTGTTTTCTCTTCCGCTTCCATTATCATTTATCAAAGCTTAACTGATCATGCTGCCCTTGAGGGGGTGGACGGATGCCCTCCTCCACAGCAGCCCACTACGATGCAAGAGGTGACTGCTCTTGGCTGCCCATTACCAGTGATCACCATCCAGGCAGCTGTACCGGCCAAAAAAGGGCAGCAGCACAGAGGGTGCTTGTGGCCACGACCTAGCTCTGTGCAGTGCAACACAAAACGAGGGCTTTCTCCCTGTCATGTGTCCATGTGTACCTCTGTAGTGTTAAGGAGCATGTAATGTAAATGTGTAATTGCATGCTCTTTAACAAGTTGCTACTGAAAGTCTGAATATATGGTCTAGTCTGCTTTGTATTTCACTGATGTCAAAAGGACAAGAATAATGGATGACAATTCATCCTCTGTGTAAATGGACTGTTGGGGCTAAGCAGCACAAAGATACCACAGATAAAAAATTTGTGTCATCAGTGCTATTTTTTCTGCTTTTCAGAATTGTTTTGCAGAGTTGGGCAGTTGTTTAGGCCTTAAGGTATTAAAGTTTACATATCACCACTGCAAATTTTTCTCCTTGAGAGTGGAAACTGCCAAGCAGGAGAAAGAGAAAAGGTAACAGAATTGTGCTTCATGGTCAGGTTACTTTTTATGAGTCCCTGTTGTTTATTCTGCAGTGTACACCCAATATCAATTACTATAATCACAGTGGAGACTGTGTGAATCCATCAAAGAGAAAGTCTATAAACATGATAAAGTGATGTCACATTGTTCTCACTATCAGTTTATCTCTTTTTTTTTTCTTTTTACTCTCTCATAGGTGACAGTGGTGATAAAAAAACATCTGAGGCAATGTGTTGTCCAAACCCCAGATGTTCTTACAGCATATTTATCTGTTTAAGAAGTCAATGGTGCCATCAAAGCGATGACTGACTGAAAAACAAGGCCATTTATTAGGGTAGAATAGAAGGATGTAAATTTTTATCTAACTTTAGTGTTCTTACATCTTATCAATGAATAAAAAAGCATTTAACAGACTTAAAATAAAAATATGATGTTTATCCAAGGAGCTGTTGCATGTTGCTTTATGTCTATTTACGTGCATGCTTGAATACATAAACTCATCAGCATAAAAGATTTGCATTGTTAGTTTAACTCTCCAAAACAACTATAATATATATGTGCTCTCTGCTGATTCTTCTTGATTTACATCCACTGAAACCCTCATGTATTTTACTGGATTTGGGATTAAACTTGGAAAGTGTGGCTCTAACACCTGTTATTGATAAGCATATGAACCATGTTCCTCATCCAACCTCTCTGACAGTACCAACACAGACAGAAACGTTTTTCAGAGGAAACAGATACTGTTCTCTTGACACAATCTCACCCTGTGCATGAGTATAAATAATTTTCTGCACACTATTCCTGAGGAAGAGCTGTGCCTGTGGCATGATGGAGTAGTTTTTGCCCCAGTGATAATGTCTGCATGCAGAAGTGAAAAAACAGCAGGAGGAGCTGCCTGCAGAGACATGATTGCCTCAGAATCATCCCAAAAATGTTAAAGTCACTGTTTCTGTCTTCATTTTAGCTTCATTTATGTTTTCTGTTTCTATCTGGCTGTGCTTAGCCTGGCAGTATGCACACTGTGGCTGATACTCTCTCACCTAAGTGCCAGCTTTTGCTAGGTTGGGTGTGAAAATTGTGTCCACAGGATGCTCCGTTGATTTAAGCAAAATTGTCTGGGATGCCAGACATGAGCCAGCATCAGACCTGAGAGACACTCCGTGTACGTGTCTGAACCTTGCTGATCCTACCCTGAAAGCTGTGCAAAAAAAGCTAATATTAAAAAGACCACAGCAACCTCAGCCAGATTTTCAGTATGTGGTGTTAAATATATAAAAGAGTAGCAACCGATGAGTGTTTGGCGACACAGGATCAAAGGATGAATGCCGTTGGAGAGGGAATGTTTCTCTCTCTCATTTCTCCTGCCACTGTTGGTACTTTTCATATTATACTTCACCTGCTGCTATAGTGACATTGGAATTAGGAACCATCCTCGTGACCCAGAAACCTTAGGTTTAATTGAGATAATGCAAACAGTCAATAAGCGAAAGGCCAGAGACAGGTTTTATAACAAGGTAGTCAGACTGGTGGAGAGGTGGTGAAGCGTGACCTCCTTCTGCTGTCAACACTGCTGTTCTTTGACAAACACTTTTCTCTAGCAGAGACTTTTATTGCATTTGGAAATCATCACCCAGACTTATGCTTGGGTTTACTGCACTGGAAACCTGAATGGTGTAAATCACTACAGTTTTAATTGGTTTCACAATTTACATCAGATGTGCATTTATTTACTACCTGAGCCAACCAGTCCATAAAGAACCACGTTTGTCCCAAGTGACCTGATTAGGAGGAGGGAAGGTGCCAGTAGAGACTAACAAAAGAGCTAATATTATCGGGGAGGCTTCTCATCCAGGCTTGATATGAATCAGAAGAAAATCACTGGAAGTCCTGCTTTGAAGCAAAACAAAAATGACTTGGGGCTTTGCTGAGGTGGCTGCGCGGGACTGGAGAAGGTACATTAAAGACTGTGTTAGCAGTATTTGTTTGATATCTACTTAGAAAAGCTGGAAATGATTAGGCAGAAGAGCAGCAGAAGTGTTTGCTTAGCAATTTCTCTTCCAGTGATAAACTGGAGGGCAGGAAAAAAAGAGAAGGCAAAAGAGAAACTCCCAGAAGGGGGACGCAGGTAGTTGCTGTACTCAAGATAGGGGAAAGAGACAATTCTTGAGTCAAGTAGCTAATAGAGCATGGTTGAGACACCTAATTTTGCTGCTAGGGCACTAGACCCCTCCACAGGCGATAGGAAAGATTTGGGACTTCTGGGATTCAGCAGCTTTGTGTCCTGGTCAGGTGTGACAAGTATGGTGTTTTGCAGTCGGGGCTGTGAGATGTGTGTGCTTGTTTTCCCCCGATTTTCCTCTGCAAACAGCTAAAGTTAGTGCAGTCAGGAGCAACCCCTCTGTTGGCTGAAGAAGAAAATCTCTGAGGAGCTGCTTTTGGTAAAAGCACGTGGTCGCACACTCCCAATGGACGGTGGGAGGGGGACACAGCCCCACGTCCCTTCAGAGGTCATTTGCCCCACAACATGGGTTTGGACAGGATGAATTCAAGCTATTCAAGATGGAGTCTAGACACACAAGTAAAAGGCAAAACAATAAGCCACCAGCAGAGTGTGATCAGTTCTGCAGGGTGAAACATCTGCTAAACTGGAGAAGAAGCAAGGACAGCAAGATCAGGTACTGCAAGAGCAGACAAATATGAAAACTCCTTTCTAAAGATCTCCAGTTTCAGAATATAATCCCCAAAATCTCTTTAAATCACACTAGATGTAATTGTCATGTGTCTCACGGGTCATCTGGGACCATTTCTTTTACCAGTCAAACCTCCCACAGATTCATTTTCTCTATAAAGAATTTGCATTTCAATGCGGGGATTAAAAAGAAGTTTTCATACTAACCATGGAAAATATGCTCCTATAAATGAATCCTTTGGTCCTTGAGGAACATTGGAGGGAAAAAAAAAAATTCTTAATGAACAAAATTGCTTGCTGAAGTCCAGCCCCGAGAAGTTTTCTCCTGCCAGCACAGGCTGAGCATGCTGCATGCATGCTCATGAAGGATAAACTTGGGGCTGTACACAGGCCAACTAGACTGATGTCTCATAAGCAAAACCTCTGTCCTGAAAACTGTCATTTTCCACAGCATCCTGGCCCCAAGTGCTGCTGAGGGCACAGTGCGGGGGTTAGGGTTAGGGTGGACACAGCCTTGTGCTCCTGTGCGCTGCCCTCCTGGGCTGGGCTGGGCTGGCAGCAGCCTCCAGCCAGGGCTCCAGCTTCAGGCGGCTGAGTAATCCTCCTCTGAGAAAATAGTCTGGTAACAACGTCCAAAGTCATGTTTCAAAGAAGAAGCAACTGTAAGTCTAATTTTTAAAATATCCAAGACGAGTGTTCATCTTAAATATCCAAAACAGCCAAGACTTCAAAGCAAAGTCACAACTGTCTCACATCTCTACACTGCAATACAAGTGGGCAAAGTGAAGAGAAATTAGGCATAGAAGTAATTTGTTTTACTGATACTTTACCTTATTTTATGTGGAGAGACCGAGATTCTCGATTCCTTGTCGTAGGACGTCTCCCTTGAGCAACACGAGCCTGGCCAGCTTGCAGTTCAGGGTGCCCATGACTCCCCTGCTCCCTCAAGTTGTACAGAACAAAAGCACTTATGGTATTTCCTCCCTCTTATGGCTTTTATTTCTCCTGGACATAATAAAAATAAGGATATAAAGGAGATGGATTGTGTTCTAACTGCTCTGTGTATAAACACGCGATTTCAGTCTGCAGGGGTTTTCCTTTGGTATCCATCACACAAAGCACACAGTGAAGGGGCAAAATGCACACAAAAGTAACCAAGCCAGCGAGAAAGTGTAGCGGCTCATTTATTAAATTAAGAAATAAAATATGAAGATTTTTTTTTTTCTGGGAAGTATAGAGCAGTGTTGGCTTCTAAAACTTGTTATTGGCACTGGCTCAGCAAGTGCCAACAGAATACAAAAAAACCAAGCTGAGAACAAAATGTTTACATCGGTGGATCTTTAAATGAAGAAGTAATACCAGCTGCAGTCTACAACATGTTTATAATTCACTAGTGCTTAAACAAGACACATCAACCAGGGCTTTACACAAAAATACAATGCTAAACTGTAATTTTCTCTATGATAGTGTATTTAATAAAATATTTCTACTCCATCTCCAGTCCCACTTAAGTTTGCAGTCAACAGGAGATGGAAAGCAATTTTGTTCCTGACACATAAATAATTTTTAAAGTGATTTGATATGCTGATTAAGTTATTCATAACAAAAGATATGCATATATTTCTCATTAATTTTACCTTGAAGCATCGAAGTACATCCACTTGAGAATGTACAGTATTTTGTTTTTATTTATTGATATTGCAAGGCAGTGCTATGAATGCAACAGCTTTGGTATGAGCCATAAAACTTATCTGTAATAACCAAATTGCAAGCAGCTGTGGATGCAGTTTAAACTGAAAAACATACCTTTTAATTATCTACATTATCTTCTTTGGCAATTCATGCTGGATCCAATATATGTAGATAGTTTTTATAAGAATTCTAGGAACTGCATATACAGGCAAGAGTGACCTTTGTTTTAAATATGTGAGCAGTAGTCCAGCATATTTTCAAGGAATCTTGGAAAATTTAGGCTTGAAGGGCCCATTGGAGGTCATCTGGTCCTGCCTGACCTGCAAAGCTGGGCCAGCGTGAAAGCTGCTCAGGTTGCTCAAGGCATTGTCTAGTTAAATTTTGAGTTTCCAAAATGGAGATTGCGCAAGGGAGAAATTCCTCCTGGGCAAACCTCTCTCAGCACTTGGGGAATCCTTGTCATTTTGCAGATTTTTTTTCCCTTTCCCAACTGGAATATCACTTGCTGCGACTTCTAACCATTGCCTCACATCTTTTTTCCATGCATGTTTAATGTATAATATATAACACTTTGTGTTTTCCCAGAGCGTCACATCAAAAGAAGACTTCAGTTAACTCGTTCCCATTCTACCAGTGACACCGCTACAGAGCTCTTACAACTATTTGGTTGGCCTGACTGGAGCCACGTGTTTTTTTTTTCCTTTACATGCTAGGTGACAATGCCACTGGCTGAATTAATTTTAATTCACTCAGAGAGGGTTGGGTTTTTTTTGGCATGTTATGTCCTGCGGTTTTCTTTCTACATCTTCACCTTCTTCAAATTCATGAATGTTGTTTGGTTTCCAAATCCATTGCTCTAGCTTCTGACGGACTTCTTGCAGTGAATCTTCCACCTCAAATTCTGCTGTACCCAGAAATAAAATGAAATTTGGATATAGCATGTAGGCCAAAATAAATTCTGTGGCTAAAATAAGTTTGCTGATGTTTTAGTTCTCTTAAAAGCTCTCTTCACAGTTTGCCATGCATGGGGTGAGTAGCTTCACTGCTGTGGAAGGAAAGTATGATGGTGGCAACGGACCCAGAAAAAGATGTGGGTCCCCTTGGGGCAGATTTGGACTTGGAGCACAGCCAAGGCTGTTTGGTCCATGACTGTAGGTGCTGCTAGGAGGGAACACGTTCCTCGTTGGTGCTCCTACCCATCCCACTGCAACTCCTTTGCGTACTACCAGCCTGCGTTCAGAGCAGCTGCTAAGGGTGGAGAAAAGGGAGTGGGTGAAGAAGTAGAGAGGCCTCACTTTTTATTGGAAAATAAAATTTTATTCTGTGAGTGGGAGCAGCTGGCAGGAGGTTGTAGCTGGTGGTGGGGTGCAGCCAGATTAACAGTTATGGCTAAGTTACAGATGTACCTGTGAATTTATATTCTGCAGACTAGCTTTTATCGCTCAAATGAGAACCCATGTACTCTACTGTGAAGCATTATTGTAATGTTAGTTAATAAAAATTGCATTGATGGTTCTTCCTTTTGCTTTTCGGTGTGTAGTATTTTGCTTTTCGTTTAGCCCTGTACTTTATCACTACGGTTGATGTTGTTTGCAAGCCTGTTGCATTTCAGAGAAGAAATTACTTCTGGAGAAGAAAGCAGCTACATTACCCATGGAACACAGCAAAATGAAAAGTGTATTTTTTTTGTCTTGAGGGTCTTTGTATCTTAATTCTCCAAATGGCTTAGATACCATAGTTGTATAAAATAAGCCATGCCTGACACACATTCAAAAATGGTTGCAGCTACTTCTTTTAAGCTGTTTACTTACACAAGTCCTTTAGAAAAACTGGAAGAATGTATGCTAACTTTACATGAACTTGTTTTATTTAAAATATCATGGACACTTATGAAACCACACTTAATTAATATAAAAACATACAAAAATGTGATCCAGAGAGAAGAGTAAAATAAAGTTTAAGAACCTGGTTAAAAAAGGAGTTAGAACTGAAACGTAATTTAACCTAAGCTAGAAAATACCTACAATAACAGTGGATGGAAATCTATTAAAGTGAAAATCTGTAAATCTATCTAGTTATTTTAGTAACCTAATAAATTTCAGCACTTATGTCTGAGAGTTTATTGTGATTTAATATAGCTGCCTTACCACATTTATGGTCTAATTTAACAATGCAGCATCAATTTCTACGAATTATATGTGCTGTAAACTGAATAATTCAAGAACCGGAACACTTAAACAATGAATGTCTTAAGGTTATTGTTTTATTTTTCTTTTCATAGATTCTTTTTCTGAGATTGTCGATTTCAAAATTATAGGAGAACTTTATTCATATTTTTTTCACTCTCTGTTTAAAAATTTGAAGGTTTTTTTTAAGATAAGACAAGAGTTTTGACAAGCAATATGTTTTTTCTTGGCGAAGGACTATCTCATAATAATATTTCTCTTCCAAACTGTGGTTTTGACACATCCTAAAAACAGACCACGAGATAGAAAAGTATAATAGTTCTCTGTTTATTTATGAGCGTGTCCTTTCAGTGAGTGACGTCTGAACCTAGGGGAAGTTTATTTAAATTTCCTTTAGTGGTGAATCGGGTAATGCTGTCAAAACCTACTTACCTCTATCAAATGCACATAGTGATGTTTTTACTCGCACTCTCTTCTATAACCATGCTAGTTTATCCACTATTTTTTTCTTGGAAAGTATCTTCTTTGCAGAATCTGAATCTCCAGTGACTAAAGAAACAGTGATTCCACAGAATGAGTAATTATTTCATTACATTAAAACTGCAGGAATTGTTATACATCCATTACACAAGGACACATATCCCTTCAAGAATATT
Organism: Aptenodytes forsteri; assembly: GCF_000699145.1. Taxonomy (NCBI): domain Eukaryota; kingdom Metazoa; phylum Chordata; class Aves; order Sphenisciformes; family Spheniscidae; genus Aptenodytes; species Aptenodytes forsteri. The sequence goes on along the minus strand of NW_008796218.1, from coordinate 13,333,039 downwards.
TTAGGCAAAGAAATTATATGTATAGAAAAGAATTAGAATGGAAAACACCTGATTTACTGTAATGTGAGATTAGTGAGACCAACTAGAGAAGTGTTATTATCTCAGTTTTTGAAGGCAGTTATACATATATGGATTTCCCAGGTGATTTCAGCAACTACCTTCTCCATTTAGAGCAGAGTGCTGGTCTAATTCTTGACCACTGTGGCCATCCCAGAGAGGACAAACATTACTCTCAAACTGTTTTATAATTCCTCCACTTTTCACTTACCACTTTAAATGTGTCAAAAAATTCAGTTACATTTGAGTGTCGTTATGTGTGAATATTTCTACAGCATTAACACTTAAGTAAGAGAGAGGCTGAACAAAAACATCCTAAGAAAAGATTTATGAGCATGAGAAGCCTGCTCTCAGCAGGAAGAACAGATCTATATCTTTTTTTCTCCTTTATTTCACAATATTTGTCCAAAAAAAACCTTTCCGTGAAAAAGCCAGGCTGGTTTAAGATACAGTTTTACACAATCTATCATTAAGCTTAATTGTGATTTTGTTGCCATTTGTAGTTTTATTCAGAACCTGTCTCTTCAAGCCTTAGTGGCACTGATTCCAGCCTTTCATGGCTGATAATCACATCATTTTAAAAACAATGATATCTTAACAGACAAAAGAAACTGAACTGTGCTTTTCTATTTTTAGGTATAAGCAGCTGAGAAGGCATCAAGGCTGAAGCAAAGTTCTACTATGAAAAATTCATCATAGATCTCCTCTCTAAAGCTTGTTTCTGCTGCAAGTACCTTTTAATTACCTTTACCGCTTGGTGAATTAGAATAAACTCTTGAGAAGGGAGCGAAGAAATAAAACAAAACATAGTGTAGCACTTGTCAGACCAAGAAATCCCTGAAAAGTAACAAAGTTCGTCTTATCAGCTTTGTAGGTTAATATGAAATTATTAACTTTGACTTACAACTGTTATTTAAAAGACAAAAAAAGCCCCACCTCCGTGCAGTTTATTTATCAAAAGATTTCATAGCAACTTCAGGATGTGAAAGCTCTCCTTTAGGAATAGGAAGTTCAAAGATATAGCTAAGATCAAATGGGACAGATATTGTTTTAAAAATATATATGCTATCATGATATGAAGATTCACAGTTCCTAGGAACTATGAAATACAATCTCTGGGAAAATCTGAAGGAGCCAAGTAATGACTTGGTGTTTAGACTGTGAGATTTTCAGATGGTAGAAAGCTAAAAGACTGACATCCTGACAGACTGCCAGGAAACCTTAACCACAGTGGGGTTTTTCTTAGTCTCAGCACGTTTAAAAGCAATACATACTGTATTGGGCCCAATACAGTCATCTGGTTGACAGATATTTCACTGGGGACGTCATCCTCAGATGTGGCATCATACATGTAATTTTGTCATAAGTGTCTAGCTCATAAAAATTGACTCACTACCTCTTTCTGATGTTTTTCCTGCCAATACCAGACTTAAAAATTGTATTAAAACTACCAGGCTTATTGAAATGTAGAAAAATATTGAAAAGTAAAAATATGAATGCAAGCCAAAGGAAAAAAAAAGAAAAAAAGAAAAAAAAAAAGAACCACCTGTTCTGTTTATTTTTAATTACACCACGTGCTGGTCTTACACGGCAGGTGAGAAAGGGAAGACTTTTTGGCATTGCATCAAATGAATTAATCCGCAGTGTAAAGGCATCAGGAAGCACACATTGCAGTGGGGTTAGGTTTTTTTTGTTTGTTTGTGATGACAAGTGAGCAAAATTTCTATATGGCTTGTGTGTCCTGGCACACAGCCTGGAAAAAAACATTCTGTGAGTGCCTGCTCCCATGAACCATAAGGGAATTTAAATCTATGTATTCTTATTCATTTCTCTGCAAATAAACAGTATGTACCAGTTACTAGTTAGCAAAGTCCTTCTCTTCCTCTTAAGTATTTTGGTTTAACTGGTTTATTGCTTGGAGTCACGTGCATCCAAGGGTCCATACCACATCCTGACAATTAATTCTTTATGACAACCTGGATTTTTCCGAGAAGGTTCAGGCACTCGTGTTGTACTGTACCAGTCTCACTAGTTGTGGAAGTATGACATAAGCAGGCTTGCTGTGCAAATTGTACTTATTTTTACTGTCTCTTCTGCTGGAATACAGTCCCCTGATTTAAAGAAACATGTGTGTTATGGCCCAAAGATATGGGAGCTCTGGGATTGAGATAGGAGGATCTGGATTCAGCCTCCTGTTCTGGCCAGGACAGAATATTGCCTTGAATCCTTTCTCTCGCAGTTTGGAGGAATACTCTGTATGCTATGCCAGGCTGAACTGGCTCTCCAGCTGTGTCTTCAGTTTTGCTCTTCAAATGGTTAGAAGTTTCTGTTGTGTAGTCTTATTATGGAAGCTACTTAGAATTTAGGTTAATATTAAAAATTACAATATTGATGTCAACAGGTTAACATAAGGGAAAAAATAATTTGTAATCATTTGGGATACCAGAAATTTATCTTATAAGCCAATAAAACAGCACCTGAATACTTTTGTGCTGCACAGCTCTAAACACAAGTCAGTCATGCTGCATGTGAGGGAGCAGAGCAGAATGACAGGCAAACAACATCTTTTTCTCTCAAAAAAACAAGAAATATTAGCTGTCCCACATCCAGGAGACAATATTTGATTGGATATTTTCCTTATCAAGATGTTAGACACCAGCAGAAATGGTATGAAAAACGAGAGAGAAGTTATCATTTTGCTGCTGTGTAAAGCCTTGGTGTGCTCATGACTTGAACACAGTGAGCAGCTCTGGTCTTCTCACCTCAGGAAGGTCCCCAGGAGCCAGAAAAGGGACAGTGAAGGGATTTCGGGGATGGAGCAGCTACCTTGGGAAGAAAGACTGAAAGATCGGGATTCCTGGTGGGGAGCGGGGAAGGCTGAGGGGGAGTTGCCTGAGTTCACAAAACCCTGGTGGTGGTATAGATGGTGAACGCAGCACCAATATTCACCAAATCACACTGGCTCGGTTTAAAACAGGTGAAAGGAAGTACATGGTGTTTGACAAATTTCAGTAGTTGTTTGCCCTGGGAGGCTGCTGTGGAGGCACAGTGTCAGCAGGGTCAAAAAAGGGTTTATTCAGAGATACTGGAAAGGGCCATCGGGGTGTGCTCTCTACAGCAATCACGGACTGTCAAGTTACAGGGGGAAAAGGGACGTCAGAGGGGCCACATCCATGTGCGCTGCACAAACACCTGAGTACCACCAGTTATGTCCTGTGCTGGGGACAAAGTACAAGCCTAGATGGACTTGGGGAGCATTTCTTAAGTTCTTATATTTTTACATTTTCATTCTCTCAAGCAGCACAAAACCAGGGTGAGTGCATGCTGATTATCACCTGGAGCTGCACTCTCCAGGTGGGTGCAATGCTGCCGGCTGCCACCCCTGATGCAAAGTGCCACCACCTGTGTTGCCCTCTGCCCATGAAAGCCAGAGGCTGGGCCACAGCTCTTCTTTGGCTGGGAAGCTGCAGGTAGCTGAGCCTCTGTAGTTTAGTCTCTGCTTTCAGAAGCAACTTTTTGAGCTTGGTGTTTTCAGGCTTTCCTTGTACCAGACTGATGGGGAGTGTGCTTCTGCAAAGGCTCCTTTTGGCTACTCATCTGCAAACAGGTACACCAAACCAAGTCTGGTGATAGTAATGGAGTTGTTTCTAGCAGTTCTGCTGTTGTAAAACTGTGTTGTGTTCCCTCAGTCCTGGAGAGAAGTTGGCTCTCCTGTTTCCTGGGAGCCTTTGCTGCTTTCTGTTAGTTCAGTTGTGTCCAATTCCCCTCTGCTGATTGCACAGAGCCTGGCTTGCCGTGTTCTCCTTAATGTCCCTGGTGCTTGGCTTTACGCATCCTCTTTGCTGTGTTCCTCTGCTGTCTTCCCCCAGATCTCCTTGCTATTCATATGTGAGCTTCACTTGTTTCTGGAAAATCTTGTAGTGAATAAATTGCTTTTCTTGTAGGTGGACAAAGGAAGGGAGGGAGGGAGCTCTCTTCCCCCCTCCCCCTGCTTTCTCAGTTAAAAAAAGCCTTCAAGTTACTAGGTAGGTAGTAAAAATCTCTAGAGGAAAAAAAAGATTTAGACTACAGAGGCTGGAAAATCAGAGTGTTCTTTGTCTATATTAATTGATGTGGAGCTTGTTCTCAATAGCATCCAAAATGCAGATGTGGAAATGGTAATAAACTGATCACAGTCTATCACAGATGGCTCTGGTGAGGGGATCTGATACCTGAGAGCAGGCTGTGCGGCAACACCTTTCCTAAACACATTTTTTTTTTCCCCTCTGTTTTTTAACTGGTAGTTGTGATAGTAGAGAGAGTGAAACTTGATTAACATGAAAAGCAAACCATGAGCATTACAGATGTGTAGCTTTGTGCAGCAAAGTTAAATTTTGAAGCAAGACACTGTATAGATGTGTGCTGGGTTGACCCTGGCTGGATGCCAGGTGCCCACCAAAGCTGCTCTATTGCTCCCCCTCCTCAGCTGGACAGGGGAGAGAAAATATAATGAAAGGCTTGTGGGTTGAGATAAGGACAGGGAGATCACTCACCAATTACTGTCACAGGCAAAACAGACTCAACTTGGGGAAATTAGTTTAATTTATTACCAATCAAATCAGAGGAGGGTAATGAGAAATAAAACCAAATCTTAGAAACACCTTCCCCCCACCCCTCCCTTCTTCCCAGACTTAACTTTACTCCCGAATTCTCTACCTCTTCCCCCCCAAGTGGTGCAGGGGGATGGGGAATGGGGGTTGCAGTCAGTTCATCACACGTTGTCCCTGCTGCTCCTTCCTCCTCAGGAGGAGGACTCCTCACACTCTTCCCCTGCTCCAGTGTGGAGTCCCTCCCATGGGAGACAGTCCTCCATGAACTTCTCCAA
>NW_008796218.1:13325210-13327696 GCF_000699145.1 Aptenodytes forsteri | reverse complement strand
TGATGGGCCCGGCCTTGGCCAGCGGTGGGTCCATCTTGGAGCCGGCTGGCCTTGGCTCTATCGGACATAGGGGAAGCTTCTAGCAGCTTTTCACAGAAGCCACCCCTGTAGCCCCCCCCCTCCTCCGACTACCAAAACCTTGCCATGCAAACTCAATACAAGATGTCATGCAGAAATATGTATTTTCCTTATCCTTCAAAACTTTGTATAGATAGCCTTTTACATTCATTATCTTCCAAGAATAGAAAGCAGGTGGTATTTCATTTGCATCAACTGAATGAATGTTTTCTGTTTGATTTCCTCTTTAAAATCATTTTGCCTCATTCTATGTTATCTTGAAAATTTGTGTGGATTTCTGGTAATGATTGCTGCATAAATTTAGCTGTGCTTCTCCGGTAGTGCCTACCAATCAATATATTACATTTAAAAATACCTCAGCTAGTATCTTACGATGGGCAGCAGTGTTTTATATACAAACAGAATCTCTAGTGCCTACCAATCAAGATATTACATTTAAAAATACCTCAGCTAGTATCTTACGATGGGCAGCAGTGTTTTATATACAACAACAGAATCTAGAAGAGTGGTTTTATGTTTATTAAGTGTTGCAATTAAAATTGTAATAGCGTGAAATGCTTTTGGGATAGGAAATGCTGTCTAAACTGAATTAGAACTGAGTATCCCAGACCACCTGCCTGGGATGTTTTATTGTAGGACTGGGTATGTGACTGACACACTGTATCCAGCAGCAGGTGGAAAAGGGCAATATTCATCTAAACAAGTGTGTGTTTTCAGGCTACAAGCATGCTTTCCTAATCCAGAGTGAATTCTTAGCAGTTATGAGTCCTATTTAGTGAACATCAGAATAATTCCTCTGTTCTATTAAAAAAAAACACACAACAAAAAACAACCCACATTTTCATCAGCTCCAATTTTACTCTTACTCTAGGGGAGTATTTGCCTTTAGTGGCAAATGCAAACATTTCTGTACAAAATTTTAATTTTATAGCCTTGACTGTTCTGTGTGCGCCAGGTCTTCGTCATTATAGCACCCAGAAGCTTTAAACACACCTGTTAGCAAATTTTGATGCAGCTCTTGTGCTATTGGAGTATTTTCCTTATTCCTTGTAAACTGACTATCTGACATCACCAAATAAACAGTATTTCCAGTTTTTTTAAAGTTCAGAGGAGGAAGATAAGAGAATTTTCATTATCGATCTTAAAGAATGCATCCTCACTGTAATTTGCAAAGCATTTGGATGAATCTCATTACCTTTTTTAAAGTTGATTTATTTGATTTGTCGTGGAGCTTGTTTCTGGTTGTGTCATACTTTGTGCTCACTCTTAGTGGTGTACATGGTGGCTCTGTCAAACAGCAACATCAGGCTCTGTCAGTGTGGGTCTGAGTTTTGGAGGGGGGCAGTGGTTGTCCATTTATGAGTGGAATTTGTGCTACTTTTCAGAAGGTGTCCACACACTAATGTCTGTAACTTTATTTTGTATTAAGGAGTATATTAGTCTTCACTCATGTTGCTGTGTGTATAGGTGAACTAAACTAGCTGGTTGATTATGCTCTTTTCTATATCTCCACTTTTCATGTTGTTTCTTTAAATAATTGCAGTCAGGGTTGTTTCAGTTTTATTGTCAATATACTACTAAATATGCCTTCTGAATTTGATTTGGGTTATACTGGCAATAAGTAAAACTGCTGCGTGCTCTGAAGTCTCCGATCAGTATTAACTTTTTACATTTATAAAAGTATAGTGAATTTTTTTCAAAAGTCTCATAAAAGACATATTATCAGTCTGGGGCTGCACACAGGGGGGAAAAATATTTCAGACTTGCATCCCAACTAGAAATAGGAATTAGTGAATGTCTTGTGAGAGAGCATTTTATCTTGGTATTTTTCAAATCCTTGTTTTTATATCGGAGAGAGACAAATCAAAAACCCAGACAGGTTAATTAGGGAGTGGGTGAGAATTAATTAACTTGCATACCAATCACATTGAAGGTAGCATTACTATCTGAACTGAAGTTAAGCCTGGTCTCAGGTGGCCTTCCACCAATAAATTTAATTCAAAACTGTAAAAGCTTCTTCATAATTTTGGATTGAAAGCCAAACAATGTTTCATTGAATGAACACAAGACATCAAGTCACTTAAGTGTTCAAATGCACATCATTACGGTGGAGTTAGAGAATCCAATGCTTTTCATTCTTCTGTAGGGTTAGATTGTCTTCATGATAAGCCTATAATGAAGTGCACTTCTCGGGAAGATGGAAATCTGCAATTTGCTCAAGAGAGAGTGGAAGAGCCTGTCTCACAGGAGGTGCACAGGGACTGGGATTACAGTTTATGCAAGACAGCAGGCTGATGTTACAATGAAAGTTTATAAAATGAACTGTTTCTCAAGTTGAACTAAATGAATCATTCTAAATAAGCCTAAGCAAAAGGATAGATTGTGATTTTATTCACCTGCAGTGACAA
>NW_008796218.1:13301811-13324432 GCF_000699145.1 Aptenodytes forsteri | reverse complement strand
GTTAACAAATTTTGATGCAGCTCTTGTGCTATTGGAGTATTTTCCTTATTCCTTGTAAACTGACTATCTGACATCACCAAATAAACAGTATTTCCAGTTTTTTTAAAGTTCAGAGGAGGAAGATAAGAGAATTTTCATTATCGATCTTAAAGAATGCATCCTCACTGTAATTTGCAAAGCATTTGGATGAATCTCATTACCTTTTTTAAAGTTGATTTATTTGATTTGTCGTGGAGCTTGTTTCTGGTTGTGTCATACTTTGTGCTCACTCTTAGTGGTGTACATGGTGGCTCTGTCAAACAGCAACATCAGGCTCTGTCAGTGTGGGTCTGAGTTTTGGAGGGGGGCAGTGGTTGTCCATTTGAGTGGAATTTGTGCTACTTTTCAGAAGGTGTCCACACACTAATGTCTGTAACTTTATTTTGTATTAAGGAGTATATTAGTCTTCACTCATGTTGCTGTGTGTATAGGTGAACTAAACTAGCTGGTTGATTATGCTCTTTTCTATATCTCCACTTTTCATGTTGTTTCTTTAAATAATTGCAGTCAGGGTTGTTTCAGTTTTATTGTCAATATACTACTGAATATGCCTTCTGAATTTGATTTGGGTTATACTGGCAATAAGTAAAACTGCTGGGTGCTCTGAAGTCTCCGATCAGTATTAACTTTTTACATTTATAAAAGTATAGTGAATTTTTTTCAAAAGTCTCATAAAAGACATATTATCAGTCTGGGGCTGCACACAGGGGGGAAAAATATTTCAGACTTGCATCCCAACTAGAAATAGGAATTAGTGAATGTCTTGTGAGAGAGCATTTTTATCTTGGTATTTTTCAAATCCTTGTTTTTATATCGGAGAGAGACAAATCAAAAGCTTACCCAGACAGGTTAATTAGGGAGTGGGTGAGAATTAATTAACTTGCATACCAATCACATTGAAGGTAGCATTACTATCTGAACTGAAGTTAAGCCTGGTCTCAGGTGGCCTTCCACCAATAAATTTAATTCAAAACTGTAAAAGCTTCTTCATAATTTTGGATTGAAAGCCAAACAATGTTTCATTGAATGAACACAAGACATCAAGTCACTTAAGTGTTCAAATGCACATCATTACGGTGGAGTTAGAGAATCCAATGCTTTTCATTCTTCTGTAGGGTTAGATTGTCTTCATGATAAGCCTATAATGAAGTGCACTTCTCGGGAAGATGGAAATCTGCAATTTGCTCAAGAGAGAGTGGAAGAGCCTGTCTCACAGGAGGTGCACAGGGACTGGGATTACAGTTTATGCAAGACAGCAGGCTGATGTTACAATGAAAGTTTATAAAATGAACTGTTTCTCAAGTTGAACTAAATGAATCATTCTAAATAAGCCTAAGCAAAAGGATAGATTGTGATTTTATTCACCTGCAGTGACAACGAAAAAAAAATCTTTACTTTTATCATCTAATAATTCATGTGGAAAACATCTGACCGATTCTGTTCTTAATTTTTATGCTTTCTCTAATGTAAAAGTACAAAAGCTACTGTATTTTCAGCTATTTAATATCCAGTTGTGATACAGGTTCCCTGCCACATTGTTCTTAGCAGGGGGTTTTTACTACCTGAATTCTCAGTGGTTCTCCCAGATGGAGTGATGTACTGCTCAGTTTTCCTCCAGGTGGTTTTGGTTAACACTAGACAACAGACTGAACACATTTGATGTCTGCCTTTGTTTTCCATGTATTCTTTTAGTAAGACAGAATCTGCAGCAGTGTATAATGAACTAAACTATTAAATAAAGCAAGTGTGATGTGTTGTCCACTTCCAAGGATAAAGATTGTTTAAGGTATTCAAGGTTCAAATCTCTAAAATTCTAATTTGAGGTAAACACTTTTATTGTAAAATCAGAAATAGTATATTTCTTCTGTGGGGATCTTTCTTGTCTATTTATTTGAATTTATTAGTTTCAATTCTGTCTGTAACTTCAATTTTTTCTTCCTAGGACATCCTTATCTTTCACTGTTAGTCATCTGTAGTTCTTATCCTACTTTACATTCAGGAAAGGAACTCCTTAAATACATTAGGAGACGCATTAATTTATTTTCTACCAGTTTATTCAATGATTATTCTCCTTATCTTGTGAAAGGGGTATCAAAGCTATCAGTTAACTTAATTTTCCTAAAGTGTCAGTCTTATTTAACACTAGTGTCCTCTCATGCTATAAAGAAAGGACTGAGGTGACTCTTTTGCATTTCTTGGGGCTTAGGTTTCATACTGTCTCTAGCTGGAAAATGCTACCAGAAGCCATTTCAACATCGTGAATGGCAGGGATGTTAACTGGGAACAGGACAGTTGGACAGTTGCCCTTGGATTTACTGAGGGCAAATTGTACCTGCCCAGTCTTATATGAACTGGGGAAACCTGTGGATGTTGTTCACCTTGCCTTTGTAATGCCTTTGATAGGGTCTCTTACGGAATCCTAATAGCCAGAGTGGTGAGATATAGGCTGGATAGGCAGACTATAGATGGATAGTAAGTTGGCTTGACTGTCAGGCTCCAAGGGATTGTCATCAGTGGTAGAAATTCCAAGTAGTAGCTGGTTGCTAGTGCCATTTCTCTGGTACCTGTGCTGGGGTCAATGTTGCTCAGTGGCCTTAAACAGCAAGTTTGCAGACAGCGAACAAGAGGGATGGTGGTCAAAACTCAGGTCTGCTAGTCAAAATGAGGTCGTCTGGTCAGAGGAACCCTGGCAGGTTGGAGAAATGGACTGACATGAACCTCATGAAGTTCAACAAAGGTCATTCCATGTGGAGTGATATAACCCCATATAACAACAAGCAGTGTAGTGTCTGGGTAGGAAGCAGTTTTGCTGTAGAAAAGGAGTTGGGAGTCATGGTGAACAAGTCAAACAGGAGTCAACAATGCACCGTTGCAGGGAGGAAGGCCGGTTGCCTATTGCACTGTATTAGCCAGGGTAGATGGCAGGGATGTAATTCCTCCCCTATGTTCAGCACTTCTGCAACAGCACCTGGAGTACTGTGCCCAGGTTTGGGCTCCCCAGTGAGAGACTGATGTATTGGAGCAAGTCCAGCAGTAGGCCACCGAGATGTTCAGGGGGCTGGAGCAAGTTACACATGAGGAGAAGCTGAGAGAGCCAGGTGGCTTCAGCCTCAGGAAGAGAAGTGTAAGGAGTGACCTTAGCATTGTCTAATGCACTGTAATGTGGTGAGGGACAAGGATATGATTTAGAAAATGGGAAATAGCTGTGAGGTATAAGGTTTTCTTAACTATGAGGGTGATGAAACACCAGAACAGGCTGCCCAGAGAGGCTGAATAACACTGTCCTTGGAGTTATTCAAAACTTAGTCAAGCAACTGCTTGAACAAGTGCTGGATGTCACACCAGAAGTGACATCTAAGGATACTTTCTCACATACATTATCCTGTAGTCTAGAATAAATGAAAAAAATCAGAGATGATCCCTAACATTGATGAATACTGATTTTTGTTCCTTCTTTTAAGGGGGGAGTTAATAGGAAACTGTTCTTTGCCTACAGAAATGTAAGCATTACTAACCTCAACAGTCAGGCTGTATTTTTCATGTTGAATTTTAAAACTCAAACACTAAATTTCTAAGTAGGGAAAAAAGTTACTTGACAGTCACTTTTCTTTCTCAATTCAATACTCTGTAGTAAAGAAAAAACAGTCTCTAGTTTGGTTTTTCTTTCAAACTTGAGATTCTGCTTTGTAGATGGAACTGTGTGGGAGAATAAATACCCTTGAATTTTGAAAGGTCCCTGGGCTAATTTTTATTTTGTATCCACAAAGTTTGGACCAACTATAAAAGTGAAAGTCATTTATATTCCTTTATATTTTTGATGTGGGACTGAGATGTAGAACATATCCTCCTTTCTGCTCAAATGAGTTTATAAAATGCATGTCTGCTTTGCAATTATGGCATAGAGAATTATATATTTTCTAAAGTGTCTTGGGGAAATCCTGTTTGTATTTGTCAAAATGAATTTCAGAGAGCTTTAACTGATATCTGCAACCTAATGAGTAGCTGCTGTTAAAATTGGATTTTAGTTTGCAGTGGAAAATTACAAAGTTGACAAGTGCAGTGCTTTGAAGCACCAATTTAGGGTTCCCTATAATGTAGATGTTCTGAGAATTAAACTTTTTTGGAATTATTTCATTATTTTCTAAGCAGTTTGAAAGAAAAAACAACAAAAACCCACACCTCAATAGACAGTAATTTCTTTCTAAGACTTGATTTTTGTTCCTTAGAAGTTGAAAAAATCCATTTTTTTTAAATCATTTCAAGAAAAGATCTATTGCTATTCATAGTGGATTCTTTGAGACTAAACAAACACTTGAGAAAAGACTGGGTTTAAGTACATTTTCATGTAGTCTACCCCCTAAAAGCTTTTTTCCTTGCTTTTATATTCATCCATGGTGTGAAATACCCCTATAGACCTGAAAAATAAGCTTAAAATTTCCTCAATTAGTTATGGTGTTTCATCATTGTTTTAGTATGAGAGCCAACATGATTTGAGGAAAACTTCCTGGTATTGCACAATGTGGTCATGCATTGTTTTGTGTCACTTACTAAAAAAATATTTCTTAAAAAAGCTTAATTTTGCAAGATACAACTGAGCAACTCAGTACCTGGTATGTTCCTTGCTCTTTTCAACCTGGCTTCATAAATGGGCAGCAACTGAAAAGCTTGTTTATATTGTCTGAAAGTATATTTAAGTTGGTGTTTTGACAAGTCATTAAACAGCTGTAGAGCTGCTACAAACATTTAGTGCTAATCATGGGTTTGAGAGGAGAACTTCTTCTGAAACACTGTAGTTTCTTCAATAAAAGATCACTAAAAAAAAGTGTATACAAGCAGTGTGTTTATTCTAAGTATGTTTAGGATAAATCCTATTATACTGCAGTATGGTATTATTCCTTATGGATGGGGAACTTGGATCTAGCAATTCAGGTCATGAATACTCCAAGAATGAAGTGTCTGAGAGGTGGCAGAAATGGAAGTTGACTGATCCAGTTTTATGAAAACTGTTTTAAAAAAAAAAAAATTCTATTGTGTTATTCTGCTCCTGGAAAAAGTTCCTACTGAAGCAATATTGTACCTGAGGAGCTGTTCTCTGGCTCTATAACCATGTGAGTTTTATGCTTTTAAAGAATGCCTGGGCGAGATGATTTGCTATAATTGTGTTTGATTCCCATTCATTCTTAACAGGTAGATGCAGAGGACAAGACTTAAGTATTTAGGAGTGAAGAAGCTTCTTGGAATAGAAAGAAGGAACTTTGCTGTCCCACCTTAGGGGGGAAAAAGCAGAGTGAACTACCTTGCCATTTCTTCATTTATTCTGGAAAGGGAGGACCACGCTATTGATATTCTGGTGACCAAGCCGACATGTGAAAGCTTCTGCCTGCCTCAACACAGACCTTGCTTTATGTATGCATTCAGAAGACACATCAAATCCATTTCATTACCCTAAGCACGTCATAAATATTGCATGCTCTGGACTAGGGATATAAGATGTTTTTACTCTAGCCTCATAAAACATTTGAGAGAAGTAAGGACTGTGAATATTAAGTCTGAGTAATCTGCCTAAAGCGTACCTGACTGTCAGAAGCCCGTGGTATAGTTCCCTTACAAACACAAAGCAGACTTCTGAGGAATTTGGGGGTCTGAATTCTTTTACTTCTCTCAATTTTTTAACACTCCCCCCACTCCCCAAATCAGCCCTGTTACTCTGATTTCACAGGAGCTGTGTCAAAGTTACTGTCTTGGTGTTAACAGTTTGGTTCACTTTCTTCTGCAGGTAGCTGCTAAATGAATATTTGCCAAAATATTTCTTTCTTTTTCTCAGTAGGAGATCAAGTACTCCAGAAATTAGATGATCTATATTGTGGTTTGTTTCTTCTAAGTCTGGAAACATCTTTAAAAACCTGTGTGAGAAATATTTTTTGTGCAGCGGCTATTTTAGTAGGCAAAGTTTCACGCAAGCTTTCCTTTTCTCTAACATCGGTTTTGACAAAATTAGTCAGCTGTGACTGACATTCAGTTTTCCAATGACTTGTAGAGCACTTAGTAGATTGTTATCCTACGTAAGCGCTTTAATTGTGTTACTGTATTTGAAACCAGTACCAGAGGGGTGACAAGATGGCAGGTAAAAAGCTAAGTATATAAGCTCTGACTACTTGAAAGAAACTTTCTCAATTCATTAAAATAATTGTGTGATTGGTTGCAAAAACAAAAATAAGACCCTGTTGTGAGCAAGTAATTGGAGGGGGCTGTGGCTGTATCCGTTTCTTAAAGCTCTTCCTATGCCCTTTGTTACAAATATTTATCCATGTATTTCTTGTCCAGAAAGGTGAGGTCTAGTTTTACAAAAATACATAAACTTCACCCCCGCAGGATAGTGGATCTTAAGCTTTTCCCTTTGGAGAAAGTGTTATTTCTGTGATGATTCTTCTAAGCTAAGCCTCAACAACCGGGGGATAGTGTGGTGTTAATGAAACCATTACAGCGTGACTGACAAAACAGCTGGCTTCGTGGTGCACAGAGTATTTGTGAAGTGGGTCACCTTCGAGCAAGAAGGGTGTTCTGCAGGGGCCTGTCCTAGGTCTGCTTCTGTTGAATGTTATTGTTAATGGATGAAATGGGTGAAGGGCCAGGAGTTTGCCTGTGAAGTGCACAGGCAACACAAAATGAGAAGTCGCACAAAATTCAAAACTATCTTAAAAATGGGGGATATGGCCTGAAAATTATCTATAACACCATTTAAAATGGAAAACTGCAAGATACTACTCATTTTGTACTGAGAACAGGTCCCAGTGGTACCTGCAAAACTATCTAAAAAGCAAGTGCGGACTGGAAGCGGTGAATGCTTTCTTTTTTGCTTTCTTTAAGCTACAAAGAACAAGTTTTTAATAACAGAACTGAAAGAAGGTCCATTTTTTAATATGGAGAAATTACTGCAACACTGGCACTGCAACAATATATTTCCTCAGACCAAAGTCTTGCAGAAAACCAGTCTACTAATGCATTTTATAAAATATTTATGATAAATGAGAAGAAAAGCAATTCTTCTCATTGGGGTGAGAAGGAAAGAAGTGAGATTAAATGCTTAGCAGGCATTTTAAGAACTTTGTTCATGCTAGTGTCTTCAGGTTGAATGGGCAGAAAATAACTAACCAGGTAAATTGTATTTTTAACTCTTCTTAAATGAGCGTAAGGTTATGGACTCTTCAGAGGAGTGGCACTGGAGACAAGTAACAGTATTACCAGAGTACTGTGCTTTGCACAAAATATATCTGGGTAGTCTTGAAACTTCATTCAAAGAGTTAATTTACAATTAATGTGAATGGAAATTTGTGCTTCATTAATGATACTTTGGGGAAAATTGGAGCATGACAAACTGTCTAATAAATAGGAATGTAATGAGTTCTGGGTTTAGATACTAGACTAATGGGAAATGTGAGAGGAGAGACTGGGTTGTTATTCAAACTTTAGCCCATTTATTTAAACTCTATATTGTTTTTCAAGCAAGATAATGCCTCAGGAGATGATTAAGTGTTACTCCTACTGAATTGTTTTCTACCCATATGGTCTAGGGTGCTTATGAACTTCATTATTGCCATAAATATCTTAGGTATACAAATCCAGTCATTTGCATTTTTTGTATTAGAACCTTAATGTACTGAAAAATTGTGCAAGTTATATATAATGAAAATATTTTTGCTTTCATCAGTGCAATAAAGCACCTCCTAAAATACAGCTAACATAATTTCTGTCAAATGGCACTACTGTAGCACACAAAATAAGCTGAGATCAGAGTCCGGTTCCCAGTGAGGAGACAGTATTGAGCTTGTATTCAGGACACGGATTAAAATACTTTAAAAACTGGGGAGAGGGGGAAACCCCTAACCCCCTATACTAATTGGAAACTTTATTTGAAGACTCTTCAGATTTTTGAGACTGTAAAGCTTTATTTTTCTTTTTACAGTGTTTCTTCAGGTCACAGATAAGATATATATCTCTGGAAGGCATGAAGTTGTTGTTTACTTTAGTGATTAATTTACCCTAGTTATTTTGATGTTACTTTATGGCATCAGTATTTATATGTTAAACTGAATTTTTTTGTGGCATGTTCTTCCCCTGTAAGATGAGGGCTTACCCAAAACAAGCAATAATGACATTTTCCCCTTAATCTAGAAATACAAATCAGATATGGGTAATCAAAGTACAGACTGCAACTAACCTGAGCAGGTTTTGGCCGCTTCCACTTTCCAGGCATTTGGGGATATTGAGAATAAATATGTATTCCCTAGGTGTTCCTCACTTGCAATGCCAAATGGTAATTGTTGGACAGATTAAAGGGAAAACTCTAAAAGCTGTATAATATGAGTTAGAGCGAACAGGGACATATGGATAACAGTCGGATCAGGGAGAAAGAAATGGAGTGCAATAAACTAGGTTTTACTCTTAAACTTGATTTTTTTCTTTTAGATAGTGAGATAATAAAGTTCACTGGGTAATAAAGTTCAAGTTTTAAATTTTTACTGTTTCTTGTGCTTCCTTATACCAAAGAAACCTATTTTTAATTAAGAATTTAAAAGAACAAGCCCTCTATCATCTTGATGCAACTCACACAACATTACTTTCTATTCATAGGAGCTAACATAGGATACGCCAAAACTATTTAGATCTTTGGAAAATAAATAGGGAAGATACAGTGTATTCCCACAAAACATTGTAATTCTAGCTAAGCACCCAATACTTTTCACTGATTTCTTACCATCTCTCTTCTGGGACATCTGGGAAAAAAAATTGCTGTGCCACAATAATTATCCATTGATAGGTATATTCTAATTGTTGTATTTTTCAGACATAAAAAGTTGTATGATTGAAATGCAAATCATTTCTGCCTAGAACAGTTTTTCTTGCTTCCCTGTGAGCAGCTGTATTAATGAAACCTGTCTTGGCTTATTAGAATTGATGCCATTTACGAAACTGAACCAAATATTATTCTTTTGCATATAAATACTAAGTTTTTTCAAAAAACCTGAACAGAAGTCACTGTGGTCTTAACAGAAAAAAGGAATCTAAAAAAAAATTAGAAATGAGAGACTTTTAAAATATTTTAATACTTTTCTAACAAAGTGACTTAGATTCTTGTGGACTTAAGGAACATGTGAAACAAAACACTTTGTATATAGGTGTGATGGCTTTTGTACACACACATATGCATAAGTCTCATCAAGATGCAAACTGATTAGACAAATGTGCAACTAGGATAAGATGGACTTATTTAATGAACTGCAATTTAATCTCTCTCATTAAGAGCAATTGCTGAAAGCCTGAATGTCAAGCCAGCATGAGGCAACGATAATTGTGGGGGAGAATACTCTGATTGGATAAAGTAAATCCTCCTGGAGAAAACAAGAAAAGTGACTTCAGTGGGAGGTAACCAATGTACAGTAAAGAAATACACGATGGAAGGGGAAAGTCCAGTACAAATGGTGTAAGGCATTGTTCTAGGAGCATTATCTGTCGTGTTAATATTGATGCAGCAGTATGGAAGATAAGAATTTTTTGAGTAACAGAGGGGAGACGAGTCTAACTGGTGAGTTGGAACTATAACAGCCGTTGGTGTAAATAAAAAGTGGTTTCCTTTTCTACAATGCGTGTTTCATACTTAGTGTTCTAGTCTGTATGAAATTAATAGATGTATTGAGATAGCAATTCTGCTTGATCTTAGCTCTTTATTTTGAAAGATCGTAATCCATTTGAAGAGCCTTCAGCTGTATCTGCAAGCTGGGAAGATCTGTATTAGATCATTTGGGATTTTAGGCTGATCCAATTATGTTACTCTAGAATTCTTTCTTTTCTCAGTTTTCATCTTTAAAAGTGAAATTAGTCTATTCGTCTTATGGTTTCTGTTATAATAAGTAGGACTCTGAAGACAGTTCTGTCTAATGACAGTAATGAACTTAAACGATAAACTGGTCATAACAAAAAATTATCTTTCACTTAAAATCTCTTCAGATGAGCACTTACAGGTGAAACAGTGAAACACATAAATCTCTTCTATGTTAACTCTCACTGAATCGGCATGTGCTGTAGTAATCCTTTTGATGATAACATCAAAATGGGACGAAGATCGATGGGGCTTTCTCTACTGTCAATGGTACAAATTCCTCTCACTTTGTCTTCTATTGGTCTTGTTTATTAGTATATACAGAGCACTGCCCTGGGGTTCTGTCTTGGCTGCCATATTGTGGTAACTGTCACAGTTTAAGCAAACTCATATGTGATGTATTCATTTTCCGTAGTTCATGCAGTAAGGTTATATGCCTGTGACATACAGGCTCTGTTAACATAGCAGTCCCCATTTTAAACTCATTTTGGAGCAGTATGAATAATGTTTATAATCAAGTCAACACCAAGTCAAATTAAAACGCTATTGGTGAAAAATTCAACAATGTTTAAGTGATTTAAGCTTTTTTTCTGTTGGACATCTTGAACTTTCAGCACTTCTGAGCCTTTTTTCCCCAGTTAAAATTTTGTAGTTGTACACATGCTTTATATAAACCTCGGCATCATCTCTTAAATGCAAAAGAAGGAAAAACAAAAGTACTTTTTCAAAACACAAACTAATTACGTCCAAGCAAACCACCTCTATGTTCAACAGGCTGGTTTTGAATCGTGCTGTATGGCTAGTGTCTGGTTCCAGGTGCTACCATGTCATCTAGTTCTTACTGACAGATGGTTGGCCATCTATTCCTGAAATGTTATTTTATTGCTGCACTTGCCAATGGAATGTAGAAAAGGCAAAAAAACCAGCCTGTGTTTAGACGCAGCCTGTGATGAGTTTCACTAGCTCTTCTTCACTCTGTCCTTAACCCTGTGTAAGTCCTGACACTCAAAGACTTAAGAATTTTAGGAGTATTTGTGCATTCTGGGGTACGTGTGTGTAAGTGAGATCTAAACCTCACTTCGCCCTAAATGAGTTCTTTAGTATCATGCCCACAGTTGTGCTTTTGCAGAGTACAGCTTAATTTCATTGTTCACGGTTTGTTTCTTGCCTGGCTGCATTGGAAGGAGCAGTTTCTCATTTTGCTTTCAGGCTGGGTAGTTCCAATTTCTTTTTTCAGGCCAAAAACACGTAAATCCCAAATCAGCTGCTCTCTTGACAGGCACTTTAACTACTGAACGAGCAGATAAGAGAGATGACCAGCCTTTCATCCTCTAACCACATCTGAAAAGGAAGACAGGACCTTAGGTCTGGAGTGAAAGATCGACTCAAACACCTAAGTGCAGGTTCAAGGCTGTGAATATCAGACTGAATGGGCAGTCTGTAGTTAAGCATCTCTTCCACAAACTTTAAGTGCTTTGTTCTCCAAGCATTTTTGTCACTTCCTTCTGTACTGATGCACAAGTTACTCATGGTTATTACTCACAACTGGGTGTTTTACGATATATCATTCTCTGTTTTGGTCATGATATAAGAAAGGTGAAAAATGAGATGTTTCACTTGGAACAAGAGCTGAGCTTGATGGTTTTAAACTCAATCATTTTTACAGCTGCTTCTGCGGGGGAGCCGGGGGGGAACACACAAAGTCTGCCTGCAGTGCAGTCATTGACTTAAAAGCTTCACTTGTCAGCCCTATCGGCAATATCTTTAAGAATTAGAATAATTAATACAATGTTTTCAAGTCTCACTTTTTAAAGAAAATGAATTTATGTCCAACTGAATGTGTGATGCTTAGATATGAATTTGAAAGTTTTATTAAAATATCAGGCAAACTGTATTTCAATATTCTGTATGTGTTGCAGTGCACACTGATAAGTGTGCTAGACAGCCTTGAGAAACAGTTAAGATTAATGAAAAATATAGCAGCTCTTCCGTAAAGTATTGATGCTACAGTGGAGGAGATAAACTAATAAAATAGACTGTGAGAGCTGAAGACAATGGAAGAATCAAATTCTTCTCTTCCTTACTGTTGCAAGGGCAGGAGAGGTTTTTTATTTTTGTTAATTATGATTCTATTTATACTGCCCAGGTATATTAACTTCAGGATAAAATACTAAATATTAACACTTGCTGTGTCTTGTTTACTGCCCAATAACTACTTTTTTGTCAGTTGATAGAATCAAGAAAAATTCTTGACGAATGCTTCTCAAAAGATCTAGCTGTCTTCCAAGGATAAGTGTATTGTGTGGGGTGGTTGTAGATAATGAAGATGCAGACTGCCAAATTACTCTTGCAATAATGACTTCGTGTTTCATACTGGAAAGTTATTTTTGAAGTCATTATTCTTCTCCCAGTCAACTCTGTGCATAAAATGGTTAACGTTAGCACTAGAATGTTGGCTGAATTGACATTGTACTTCCAGTGTTATGGGCTTTACAGCAGTTGTGGTGCAATTTGTTCTCAAAATCTTTTACTATGCTTTTTACCTTCTATCTTAGTCTGGCCCAATGTGTTTCAGAGGAATTGTACTCAATTGCTTGGGGGCTAATGAAGCATGAACAATACAACTGCACATACATCCAAAGTGAGAGAGTAAGAAGAGTTGCTTTCTATAAGTGCTGGTTATATAAAGACGCTGTGTACTATAACTGATTAAAAATGTTCTCATTAGTCAGTCAATTGTTAGGTAAACAATAACATATGATACCTATTAGGAATCTAAAGGTAATTTCTGTTATTAAATTTGATCCCGCCTTCATTAAAAACAAAACCACAAAATGGAAACAGCAGCTCTCGGCAGGGTAAAAGGATTGTTAAGGTGATTTGAGCTCTATAATATTGGCTGTTGAAAACACATGGTGGGGAGGTGGCTTTAGCACATTCTTGTAGCCTTTATGTAGTGCTGCTTCCTTCTGGTGCCTATGAATTATTTCTTAATGTTAATTTTATAATCCAGATGCTTGTTACCTAGCTGATTTCTGCCCAGTATTGCTCACTCTACCCTTTGCTTTTCCTGCCCTTTCCTCCCCACTCTTTTTTCTGTTCATCTCAGTGTTAGATTTTGGTGGTACAGAGCCCTGTGCTCTCCAGTCTGCTTACTTTGCTGATTTTTCACAATGAGCTGCAGTTCTGAGCTGGCGATGCTACCTCAGGTAAAAAGAGAGATGGACAAGCTGATACACAGCTAATGGCCTCCCTCGGTCAGCGTGGTGGTAACCGATGGGGTGAAATGAGCAGCCTGAGATGCCAAGTCTGTAGCCAGCTGGATGCTCTGCTCATCCCTCTACTGCTGGAGGGTTGCTTTGTTCCTCTTATGCTATGTGTGATGGCCCTTCTCAATTTCCTTAAATATTGTTATTTTATCTTCCCTTGGCTCCTCTGAGTTGTACATGCAGCTCATAATATTGCCCTGTAATTAGCAGCTATTCACCTCATCAATCAGACCTTTGCTTTAATGCATAAACTGATGTGAACGTTTATAAACAGTGACAACAACATCAATACAACTCTTTTGAAAACGAACACTCCTGTACCTAATTCCCTACCCTACAGGAGGAAAACAAGTATTTAAACAATGATATATTCAAAGCCTTTAGGACCTTCTTAGCTTGCTTTTTTCAGAAGGCTTCAAAACATGATTTCTGTTCTAGCCAAGATGTCTAACACAAGTATTGTTAGTGTCCTGTGGTGTAACTCCTCAGTGTTTTTGAAGCTAGCTGAAGCTTTTTATAAGGGAGGACTTCAAGATTTCATTTCTAAGGGCAATGTGTAATAACACCGCATATATGCAGCAGTGAGTCTAGGCAGATAATTCAGATCAATTGCTTCCCAAAGGTATTTAAAATTTAACAGGTGTTCAGAAGTATTCTGATATTTGGGGTTTTTTTCCCCTGTGGGTGTTTATCTTCAGTTCAGTTCCTCCCCGGACAGCTTTTGGGGCCTTGGTTGAGCTGAGACAAAATGCACCTGGAGGCACGCTGGTCCTTGCATAGGCTTCCTGAAATGGTCGTTCCTGTTGAAATGGGAAATGGTTCCTGGTCATTACCTGGTTGAGATGTGTCACCAGCTAATAACGTGCACTCCCTTGGGAGCGGGATCCATGAGCTGCTGAACTAGTTGTGTGTACCCTCTGGACCTTTTCTGTAAGATCCTGGTCTGGTTTTTTTGTAAGAACTATAAATCTCAAGATATCATCCTTTTGTGTCTTAATGCAACAGTGGCCCATGAGCTTGAAAAAAAACTTAAATATTTGTTTGGACTCTAATTTACTTGCATTAAAGGCACATTTATGCTCTAGGAGTTGAACACTTACAATGGAGTTTGAATATTTTATTTTGCTAAGCACCTTTAGCTTTCATTGTGTTTGGCTATAAAGTAATTTCAGCCAAGATGTAATATCAGTATTAATCATGGTAAATTGATTTTACTTTGTCAAGCACATTCAAACGACTTAAGACCAAATTTTAAAATTAGTATAAACATTCAGAAAACAGTTGATGCTTTTCCAGATCTCTAGGTTTTTGCATGAACTTGCTTTCTAAAACTTCCTTTAAACTTCCCTCCCATGTACACACGTGCACAAACACTTCTCATGTGAATGACCTGTGGGAAATAGTGAAAGATAAATACGTTTTTTTCAGAACAAGAAAAGCCTACCTTGCTGTCTTGAACCTCTGTTTTCCAATGCTGCTGTTCACTTACTGCCATCCTCTGATGTGATATATGTGCTTGCTACTGATGTGAGCTGTCACCTGTCGTTAGGTTGTTCCCATTTGTGCTCATGTAATAAATTGCTTGGTTTTGTGGGTGAGTTGTCTCTCTTTGTCCCTAGCTGCTTCTTTTACTTGTTAAGATTTTGTTGAATTCCTCAAAGCTGGGAAAGTTTTAGCAAGATTAACACATCATGCACGTTCAGAGGCATGTTTGCCAGAGCCACAGGGCGAGAGCAGAGGCCATAGCTATGCCTCTCCCTAAAGCAGAGGAGATTTGGTGTTTGGGGCAGTATGAGAGATCACCTCTCAGCATCCCTGAAGGGTTGTGCTCAAACCTGGACTTGGCTCTATGCATAGAGCTCTATGCTCATAGCGTCCTCAAGTATTGATTGTATTATCCCTGTATTTTCTGGAAGATATCCACCTGATCTGTCCAAGCCCTTGGCAAGCTTAGGCTCTCAAATTTTCATTTGAGACACAAGGGCTGTGTAAATATTTAACTTCATTTAGCAAAACAATATTGTGTTTATTCCTTTTTCACTCTTGAAGTTGTTCTATTGGAGATTTGAATGTTTTTCCTTAGTAAACTTGTTTTTATTATACCAATGGAACACATGAAAGGACTTAACATATTTGCCTTCTCTGTATGTCCCAAAACAGTCTTCCTTCAGAATACCCAACTGTTTATTAGGGTTTGGACCTACATGTTCAAATGCTCAGGAAGCACCTAGGCAGAATCCAACTTATTCAGACACATGGTTGAGATGTGAGAAGTGTCTTAATTCTGCCTTCAAGTCAAGTCGTCACAATGGCTGTTAAGGCGTTTATCCAACTCAAAACAGAAACTAAATAGCATTGTACCCAGGAGTTTGTCAGCCTTCTTAAATATGGGAGTCTGGGAATGGGGCTTTATTGGTCCCTTCGTTGGTCTGAGGCTCCAGAACTTCCTACCTGTAGTAACCAGGGAAATTGGATTCTGCCTCTCTGGGAAAACCGGCAGCATGCTCCGACTCTGTCTTTGCTTTTTCTCTGACTATAGATGTGGGGTTTTATAGGTATCTGGACAAGATGATTTCCTATCATCATGCTTGAATCACATTTGCTTGCTTAACTGTACATGCAAGTTTGGATTCTGAAGGAAACAGATCACTTACAGATCTTTTTTTTTTAAAAAAAAGCAAGTAAAACTTTAAAATGTTGTTGCCTTTTTCCCAAGGGTAAAACTATTTGGCAAATGCAACATGAATCCACTAATAGCTTTGGCTACTTTAGAAATGTCTTTTTACCTCCAAGGAATAAATAGTTTGCCAAATGTTTATCCCAGTTGTACTTCTAATATTTTATTAATTTTAAGAATATTCATAAAGTGCTACAGCAAAAATAGAGTATGCACAATCTGATTTTTTCAGTACCAGAAATAAAAGAAAGGAGGGGGTGAGGGGGGCAACATAGCTTATAGGAAATTATGGTAAGTGGAAATGACCTGACACGTGGTTCTCATATGTCAACTGGTGTTACAGGTACATACCTTGCTGTGTTTTTTCCTGAATATATACTGAAAGAAACCTGTCTGAAATTACTTCTGTTTTACTTTTGGCCCAAATACCTACAGGTCAGACATGGCAAGGAGTTTGCATCCTAGTTGATCCTTTATAAGGTTTCAGACCAAATGATGAGTGAGTGCTGATCAGGAACTTGGTGCTGCTCAGGTGTTGAGGAAGAGTCAGACAACAAATGTTTTGTGTAGGAAAATGGTGAAACAAGCAAGAGTAGAGCCGCTGTAAGATCAGGTCTGTGGGAGTTTGAAAAAGTAGTATTCAGGCTATGCAATTTTTTTCTCCATGATTTAATCTCTGCTTGCATAATAATACATAGGGAGGGGAGTAAATAATGGAAGTGTTTAAGATGTAGTGAAAGAATAGCTCCCTTTCTTCACTTCTATAATTTACTGCAGGATGTCCTGTGCTACTGTGCAACTTTTTTTGAAAACTGTTGTCACAAGATTCTTTTCTGGATGCTTGCACTGGTACTGAGGGAAGCCACAGAAATCTGACTGCAGTCCCAGTTTCTCATTAGAACCTGTATCTAAAACTTCTTGATTCAAATTAAAATTTCCTTCATCTGTGCAAAACAGGTGTAAAGAGGTGATGCTTCAGGAGAGTTGCACATCAAGGAATAGCCTGAAATAGATCACTAATCTTCTTTTTTTAAACAAATGGCATGCTAACTTCCATCCACTCAGTGGAGAGGGAGAGCTGCAGCACAGAATGCATGGTCAGACCCACTGATGTGCACAGCTTCTGTCTGACTGTGCCAGGTGGAGTTGTCTTACCTGCCTTCCTCTCTCAAGCACTATGCCTTCAAAAGGCATTTTAAAAACAAAACCAAACAAAACCCGAACCAAAACTGTAAGAAAGCTATTAAGAAATAACTAAGAAAGCTATTAAGAAACTCTAAGCATATATTAGCTATGGATCAGTGGGATGACAGCTTGCTTGGAAAGAAGATAGAAAAACTCATTCCAAAAAATGCTGGTGGAAGCGTGACATCACTGTAAGGCTAATTCTGAAATCGCTTGAATCAGTGGGAGGTACGTTTTTTTACTAGAAACAGGATTGAGTCTTAAGCAATTTTACTGAAAAAAAAAAGTTTAAGCCTATGTTACATAATTCTGTTGTGAAATTCATGTTTTGCTCTCTAAGAAAATAGTTGTAATAGTTTGTGTATGGGCCTTTGGATGTTATTCCTAATTATCTGCCCAGTCCTTACTCAAGCAAAACTATTATTCTGAGTTTGCTACAGTAATTGAAGTTTTAAAGTGAAGATTTTCAACAGGCTTCTGAGAATATTGGATAGGTGTTTAAACAGCAAGAAGTGATTTAAGATTTGGATTGTAATAGCATCTCCTAGTTTCTTCAGTGCATAAAAAAGACAAGGCACAAATGAATTGTTGATTGCATGTTGACTGTTGCACTAAGTATAGAAATTGAGTAATGCACAGATGAATGCTTGCCTACAGAGGTAGCAATAAAACTAACTATAAAATCACTTTCAATATTGGTTTTATATAATGGAAGTTTTAAGTTGTTAGTGGGTTACAATATAAAAATCTTAAATGTTTTGGAGAGAAACAGTTCAACAAATTTTATTGAATTACGACTTAATGTTTTATTTTTCTTGTTGATAATGGAGAAGCAAAAAAGGAAAAATGTTTTCTCTTATGCTGGTGTAGCTAAGTACTGTACCTCAGAGGAGAAAGGTACAGGCCAGGATGCTGAACCCGATGGCTACAATACCAAGCAATTGTATGAAAACCGGGAGCATTGTTCTCAGCATCTGTGCAACGGGCAAAATCCAGAGAATCCTGACATTAAGGAAGCTTTTGAAAAATGAAACTGTCGCATTCCTATCTGGCTTTTATTACTATTGCTAATACTTGGCTTTTCTCATTTTTTTAATACTTTCAAGGACAATTAACCTGACAGAAAAATACAAAGATATTCTAAATAATGAGATATCTTAAACTGGTTGTAAATGAGTGCCTACACTGAAAGCGCATGATGGGACAAGCTATTACAACTACTGCCGGTACTGATTTTACTGATGTTTTCATCCAAATGAAGACTGATATTGCCTGCTGCAGTATTCTCCCTCCTCTCCCTTCAGCTCCTAAATGCTTTCTTTTCTCCACCCTTTTCTTTACCCCTTTGAACATTTTTCATCTTGATCTTGTTAAGAGTTACTTGCAAGACTCGCTCTTCTCCCACTGGTACCAGCAAATAACTGCGTTGAATTAAAATCTGTATACTGTCATCTAGAGCTTCATTTGTTGCACAGATATTCTACAGGATTCAGCATCCAAGATTTGAACCAGATTTTCAAAACTGCTCCTATACCCATCTGGGCACCTAACCTCTTCACTTAGATGTTTATCTGGCAATTACAGTTTAGTCATAGCTGCTGCACATCTTACATTGTGAAAATATACTCCTTAATTTATCTTAAGATGGAGCAAAATGAGGAAAAATTGTCATAATTCACATGTTACTTTTGCATGGTTTGGGGGATTTTAATTCTCTGAAATTCAAAAGAAAAGCTGTAGTTTGGTTGCTGCAATTCTGTCTTGACAGTTTTTCTGCTCATCTGTTACACACCATACCTGGAAAAGCAGTCAAATGTTGCTGTTGTGATAGAACCAATATCATCTGTCCCTGTGAATTCATTGTAATTTCCTTGTTTTGTGGGGTTTTTGTCTAAACAAATTATCAATTTTAATATCTGGCATATCTGTATGGAAACACAGTAAGAATCTTGCACCTAAGGTAGTTATTTGAATTCAGTACCAGTTAGGAACAGAGATCAGTAAGGTGAATTTGCAATATGATTATTTGTGTATTTGTATGTTTTCTTCCAGAGATGCCTGGTTTAGGGCAGATTAAAAAGAATTTACTGCAAAAACAAAGCCATGGTTTTGTCTAGCTGTTAGTTTACTGCATTTTTACTATTGTGAGGAAGAAATTAATACCGCAAGTCAAAAAACATTTTTCCTTATGTAAAGAAATTTAAAATGTAGGAACTCTGTCTTATGAAGAATTATAAGTACTGTCGCAAATATACACACTCGCAAACATTATGAACTCTATCTCATGTGAAACACATCAGAGCTAATAAAGCATACATGAGCACTTCTAAAGCAAACCCAAAAGAAGTCATTTCCATAAGCCCAAATATTCTTTGGATACAACACAGAATTCCCTTTTAAAAGGAGAGTGTGCCTGGGCAGGTGGTCTGCAGTGAAGTGTGCAAAATGCCACCAGGACGAACTAATGTGCCAAAAGAAAGCAAATTTCTTTAAGTTCTGCATTCAGTGCCAACATTTTGAACAACGCAAATCTTGCTCTCTGGCCCATCTCTGCTGCTTGGTTCATTTTAGTTAGTTATGAGATAATTATATTCAGTTTTGTGTATAAAGCAACAAATTGCTCCCACAGCTCAAATAACTTTGTTTTGTTGCAGTTTAGCAGTCCCATGCTTGCTATCTAAGGTAGCATGGGTTTTTGTATCACATACTTTTGACCAGACCATAAAAAGGTTGTGCAATTATTCACAAATCCCTAGCTTATTTACTCAATTCATGAATAGTTGATTTGTGTACGGCTGGATTGCTGTGGCATGGCTGAAATGGGAGCACAAAGGGAGTTAAACAGATTTACCCAGAGAGGTTGTGGATTCTCCACCCCTGGAGATATTTAAAAGCTATCTGGGCATAGTTCTGGGCAACCGGCTATAGGTGACCCCACCTGAGTGGGGAGGGTGGACCAGATGACCTCCAGAGGTACCTTCCAGCCTCAACCATTCTGTGATTCAGTGAAAGCAAACTATCCCAAACTGACAGCTGAAGACTGGCAGTCTGGGGTAGGGAAGAGACTTCCCAGAGCTGTTTTGTCCCCCTGAGTGCAAATGGGGGCAAGGTAACACCAGTGCCGTAGCTGTGCCTTGGTGCTGGACAGGATCTGGGAGAAGTGGGATGTGCTGGGAGGAGGGCACAGGGCTCTGCTGCAGACCCTCTCCCAGCTGATTGATGGGAATAGGGAGAATGAGAGGGATGTGGGGCTTGGGCATTCAGTGCAGCACCAGCATCCTATATCCTATCACAAGACTAAGCCCACTCCTATGTGCCACCATAAACTGTTGTGGTAGAAAAGGTATAGCTGCCTGGTTATGTCAAACTACTTGGTGATATTTGTTTTCCCTCTAGGCAAGGACGTAAAAAGAGGAAAAATGATGTAACTTTTATCCCATTTTTTCCTAGTTTGACACCTGCTCACCTCACCACCACCACCCCCCAAAAAAAAGCTATTAAAAGAAGACATAGGTATATAACTTCGTGAGGAATATTCAACACTAGACCATTGAATTGGGTCTAGGGTATTGAATCTGAGACACTTAATTGCTTTCGTGTAGTGAATCTAGAGTGAGAAGTCCAAATCAGGGTTCCTGGGATTTTTTGATTGTCTGTTGTCATTATTTTCTAAAATAATTAAGACAAGCAGGAGAAATACTATAGTCTTTGAGGCAGCAGAAAGGGTTAAAGGCACCTGAAAGATAGGTACTTCGATTCTTATGTGTGTCTTCCAAGAGACCTCCCTTTGACATGGACCTACTCTTATCAGGATTTAGATGTCCCCCAAGACACAGTTGTGTGACCATCTTGGGAGAGAAAAGCATGCCACCATATGATGACTTCTGTAATGAAAATCATGGTGATTTCTTGATTTAATCATTTTAATAACTTGAAAAATGTGATACAGGCTAATTAATAGTATACAAGGTAATCTCTCTACCAGAATTATGAAACAGCATTTTCTTGTCTTCATGAGTTTACTGAGAACTGTACTCTGGATTCTCCCAGTGGAATCTGTTGTCTAATCTTTTGAGAAGTCTGTTAGGACTTGGAGTATAATTATAACTTTAAATATAATTAAGAGCTATCATTTCGCTAAGTACTCTCTAAAAAGTAGGTGTATCTGTTCTTGCTGAAACGACTATTTTTTTCTAATAAGAATCAAGTGTTTAGTTTGTCTTGGAGTGCACTGGTATTATCTGTGCATGGGACTCTTAAGCCCTACTTCACAAAAAAAGTAAATATTTTGCATGGAATCTAAGAGAGGACGATAGGGACTTTAATACACTGAACTAAGACTCATAAATAGCACTTGCAAACAAATTTTCCACTTTCAGAAAAAACTGATGGAGTGTTTTCACAAAATAAAATCTTGGTGGTAAAAAAAATGTTGAGCTTCAGTATTCACTTTTCTGTCAAAACAATTTTAATGATACCTCTTTGTCTCTTGGTACATCCATAATGTCTACAGTTGGTGTGTAAAAGGAAGCCTTTAGATACCATAGTGATGAGTGTAATAAAAAATGATTGACAGGCTCTCTAAAGAAAGGGTTGTCTCATGCATTGTTTTGAGCTAACAGAACCTCCAGAAATGCTTGTGAATGTATCAGGTTTATTTTCATTAAATGTCTAACGAAGAGGAAAAAAACTGCATTTCAAAGTAAAATTACTTGCTCTTAAAAGAACCGTGAATAAGATTTTGACAAGAGCGTGGTGATAATGATAATGGGATTATGAGAGGCTATGAAAAAGCAAAGTCAGGGTGAGTAAGAAAGGCGGGGGTGAGAACCTTGTTAAAAGTCTTTGCTGAATACTTGTGACAGCAGTTGAGATGAGAGAGAACTGCAGTATGCCAGAGCGGAGACCAAAGTAGCAGCAAGCCTGTTCAAATGGAGATGGTATGCTGGGTTGTTTAATGTTACTTTAAGAGGTGTTGTGAAGGAGAATATTCCTTGAATATTACTAAAGATGGATATCGGATTCTTTTAATGGAGGGATTGCACTGCATAAGAAAAATCTGTAGTCTGAGGTAATTATGCTGAAATGGATACTACTGAGAAAAATAGAATATGCTAAATTGTGTAAACTGGTGTGTGGAACGAGCAAGGCGTGAAATCTAGGCATAGCAGTACACTAAATATACCCTCTCGGTACACTTCAAAAAAGAACAAATTAATGTGTAATGTAAATTAGAATACATTTTTTCTTCTGCAATTTTCTGTGCTTATATTGTACTGGGAAATGATGCAGGCACGATGAAATTGTTTAGATGGAAAAATCATCCCATCTGTAGAGAAATGGAAACCAGTGGAAATTTGTCTGTTTTCTTTCCAAGAAAAATCTTCACCTGAGTATACTTTGAGTACAGATATCAAAGTGAACTGAAACAATGAGACATTTGCTTATGTGCTGGTTTTGGCTGGGACAGAGTTAATTTTCTTCAGAGTAGCTGGTATGGGGCTGTGTTTTGGATTTGTGCTCAAAACAGCGTTGATAACACAGGGATGTTTTGGTTATTGCTGAGCAGTGCTG
>NW_008796218.1:13278587-13301771 GCF_000699145.1 Aptenodytes forsteri | reverse complement strand
TTGGGAGGGGACACGGCTGGGACAGCTGACCCCAACTGACCAAAGGGATGTTCCACACCATATGACGTCATGCTCAGCATATAAATCTGGGGAAGAAGAAGGAAGGGGGGATGTTTGGAGTGATGGTGTTTGTCTTCCCAAGTAGTGGTTACATGTGATGGAGCCCTGCTTTCCTGAGGATGGCTGAACACCTGCCTGCCGATGGGAAGGAGTGAATGAATTCCTTGTCTTGCTTCGCTTGCGTGCATGGCTTTTGCTTTCCCTATTAAACCATCTTTATCTCAACCCATGAGTTTTCTCACTTTTACCCTTCCAATTCTCTCCCCCATCCCACCATGGGGGAGTGAGCGAGCGGCTGGGTGGGGCTTAGTTGCCAGCTGGGGTTAAACCATGACAGCTTATCACTTTTACTTAACTTTCTAAAAATGTAAACAAGGGCATCTTCAATTCCCTCCTGTGTACTTCCCAGTCAAAATGTGGCAGTTTCAATGATGCAGCCATCATGGGAAGCCAGAAATCAGGCATTCCTCAGGATTTCATTCATTTTTTAGGTTTTTAATTTGGCATTATATGATCAAGTGCCTTAATTTAAATCACTCTTCAGGAAAGGTAAGATTTTAATGAAATGCAGATTTACCCCATGCCAATTAACTGCAGAGGAAGTTTGCAGACTCTGCTGATCCTTGGTACGTAGCACATACTGGTAGCAATGGATTGACTCTATCAAGCCTTGAAGGAAGCAAAAGATTTTAGTAGGAAGGGGAACAGAATGCAATCATATACTTAGACTTCGCTGCAGTTGGTGTTGCTCATAAACAAAATAAGGAAAAAAGGTGAAATGGATTTTCTGCCTTTTCTTATTAGCTTGCTGTTGAAACCAGGGCATTGGCACAATGTACAAATAAATTTGATTATTAAAAAAACCCCATGTCTCAGTCCTCGATGTTTCTTACTTTTGAACTTTAAGAGTCAGAATAACTGATAACATTCAGTTATAACCAGAATTCAGAGCAAGTTAAATTACTAAAGCAACATAAGGGATTTGCAAAATCTTTAATACTTATGTTGATTTTTTCTACCACCCTTGTAGAAAGAGTGTAGTATGTGCCTGCACACATTCATTCTGTCTCTCTTGGTGTACACCTTTCTTCAGTGTAAAAATTGAACTCTACAGCTTCAAAAGAAGTAATCTAATTGTTAATGAGGAAATAAGGTTTTTGTATGCTATGAACTAAGTAACCTAAGGATTAGTTTTAGAAAAAATGCACCCACCAAATACTAGAGGCAAACTTCTGGGCCTATAATCAGTGCGTTAACACAGTGATCAATAGTAGTAAATGTTAATGGCTGCATAGCCAATAACTCCTACTGGTTTTGATACAAGTAGTCATTGTCCATTAGGATGAGTCAGGATGATTTGGATGAATCAGGATGATTTATTTTTTCCTGCACTGGTATTAAAAACACCACACTCTACAATTTTACCATAACATCATGGCTGTTTTATAGATTTAGATAAGTCACAAGTGACAAGCTATTAAAAATGTTTTTGAAGTATTAACTATTTTTAAGTTCAAATTTAGAAAATGAAGTTGTGCCCTCTGTTTTTGATATGAAACATCTCAGACTTACTGAAAATGGCAAATAATGGTGACAGATAGCAAAAGATATTTGTAAAGCAAATGATTAAAGATGAACAATTTAACCTTTAAAAGACAGGACAAAAAAAAAAGATTAACTAAAAATATCTACAAAGTAGAAAAAAAAAAAGGTAGAAGCAGCAGCATGATAATCTGTTTTGATTGCTTAAATGACCAGATAAACAACAAAACTAACTTTGGACTAAGATCTACCTTAGTAATTTTTCATGTGATTTGTATATCTCCAGAAGTGAAGGTTGCTTGTGAAAAAATTGCAGGCTGACTTCATGTCTCATTCTTTTAAGGACTAAACAGTATGGAATTCTCAAATTTCTTTGCAGGTGCTTCACTGTGTTTCTTTGCACTGGAAGTTGGTATCTAAGCCAATACAGTCACTGATATGCTCCACAGCCTCCTTAAACAAGAATGCAGCATATTCTAGAGCAAGAATAGACATGATAAACCAACATACTGTCTAGTAGAATTTTTTACAGAAATACAGTAAAGAGCAGTATTTTTGATTCACAAACACGTTCATGCAGTTGTTCTCTTTTCTGTCTTCAAATGTACAAATCTTGCTGATTTTTCCCTTTTATTACAGTTAGAGGGAAACTAGAACAATGCTTAAGCATATGTTTAACACTAACGTATATTTGAATACAACTATCCATTGAGAGATTTTACAGATCAGGAATAAGTCAAATTCCTTTAATTCCTTAGTGTTAGTTTTTTTTTTCCTTTCAGAGGGAAATCTTTCCTGTCGTCTTTCACAACATGTTCAAAATTTATGAAGTCCCAGAAACTGTGCCAAAATTGAATGTATTGGTATGGATAACAAAGTAAAGCCTGAAAAATGCAGATACTTTATAAATGATGATTAGCTCAGAGTTCTTTCATGAAAAGCTAGACTTCTACCTTATTGTTAAAAAAAACCCACCACACAAACAAAACCCCAAAAGACCCCACCCCCCTCCCCAAACAACACTCCCTACAACTTTATTGTTAATATTGATTTTTCTTGGGTGGGTGGAAGGGGCAAGACAGCAGTAGAAGATTCTTTCCTATCAGGGTTCTTTTTGTTATTTATTAAGGAAGGGAAAACAGATTGAATGTTAACTCTTGCATTGTGGCAACTATATGAACTTCAGCTGATTGAACAAATGGGATTTTGCTGACTTGATACTAGAAAAAGTAAGACAAAACTTTCATTAAATATAGTTGGGGTATATCTAGCCATATAAGTGCTTTTGCTTTCAAATTTTTATTTTCTTCCATATTTGTCCCTCTTGATCCAACACTGTGATATTCCTCATATTAAACTCAGCTCTGGAAAAAACAAATCTGTGGCTTTTTTATAGGTTCTCAAAAAAATAAAAATTCTGTCACTCAGTAGACTGTTCCCCAGGTCACTAAGGTAGCTCTTGCTAGTTAAATAAGCAGTTAAAATATGGTTCCCAGTTTTCCAGCACACATCCTTACTCCTTCTCTGTCTTGTTCTGCCTTGGAGGAAAACACTTTTTCTACAGAGAGTAGGAAAATGGTGAGGGCTTGGTGGCATGCAGCTCTGTCCTCCCAAAACCTTACTTGTATTTTCTGCGCTTACTGTGGCAATAAGCTTAAGTGAATCCACAGATAGCATCAGACTAAAGGGTACCATAAGTGGGCAGAGGTGTGTATCACTGCAGTTCTGTGATAATCTATTATTTCTTAGCAGTGGTTGTGCTGCTGTCTCTTCTGCTCTGTGTCCCTTGGGAGGATGCTCACCCCAGGGCAGAGGGTTAGAGGAGGGTCCAGACCTCCCAGGGCAGCAGTTACAGGGTGCCCTGGCTTCACCACCTACCTGGCCCAGCAGAAGCAGATAGTTTGGCTTTGGCAACTTAATTATTGCAATGCAAGCACAATATAGGTCTGCAGTTACGGCTTGGCAGTATGGGGCATAGTCACCATACCGTGACAATATCAAGAGGTTTTATTAATTCTCTAAGAATAAAAAATTAGTGTCACAAATCTGAAAGAAGATTTATAGTTAATCTGTAGAATTGGGCTGAGTACTGTGGCTAGATAATATATAACCTTGTAACTATGTTCCAAGAATGGGGGAAGGGAAGGGAGAGGTGAACCACTTCAATGCTGTGTGAAAATTAGAACATGCTTTGAAGCAAAGAATCATTATGCATGTGGAAATGACCAGAAAGTGGGATTAAATTATAGCCCAGTTTTATTAAAAGAAAAAAGGGACTACCTTGGGGTTTTTTGTATCTCCACTCTTATACACAAGAAATGCAATGTTAAGATTCAAGAAAATTTGATGCCATTCCCTATAGGAAATAATTGTTCAAAGTGGAGATAATGGGGATTAATATAAAGAGAATAAAGATATGGTTGGACAGGAAACTACAACAGGAAACTTACGCTAAAACCTTGAGAGAAATCATCAGTGGTATTTTTCATTACTTTATGTTGGGAATGGGAATGTTCATTAGTGACCTGAGAGTAGGAAACGGGTACGTGCACATGAAATCTGTAAACAAAATACATGTTGGGAATATTTATAGTGCTGAGGAGGAACTAATTGTCTTGCATTGTGTAACTTTGTCACCAGACTAATAGGAATTGGAATGAAGCTAATCAAAGGATAACTTTCAGCTGCTAATGTGATGGAGCTGTGAAAAAACACTGATGTGATTTTAGAGGACATCAGGCAAGGCATTTCTGTTGAAAAGAGGGAAGTGTTAGTGCTGCCATTTGAGAATATGCAGGATCTGATTTGAAATATTTTGTACGGCCTACTTAAAATTTTTCAAGATAATTGTATGCAAACAAACTACTGATGTAAGGGATTGGAACAAATATAAAATCAAAGTAGTTGACTATTTATCTTGAAGATTGTTTTGGAATCAGGCAAGGCATTTCTGTTGAAAAGAGGGAAGTGTTAGTGCTGCCATTTGAGAATATGCAGGATCTGATTTGAAATATTTTGTACGGCCTACTTAAAATTTTTCAAGATAATTGTATGCAAACAAACTACTGATGTAAGGGATTGGAACAAATATAAAATCAAAGTAGTTGACTATTTATCTTGGAGATTGTTTTGCAGGCTAATTAAGAATATGTATACTAAAAGTAATTCTTCTTTCTCCTTACGCTAAGGAGGACTAGTGCCATAAGAGAGAGTAAATACTCTAAATTTTATCATTATACCATTTAGAAGTCTTCTAAATTTTCAAGTAGCTGTATATTTCAGATGGGACTGGAGGCAGAGTACAAGTTATGTAGACAAAGAGCTAGGTACCTTCATGGAAAAAACAGAATAGGTGAGCTTCTGGAGAAAATTAAATTTGAGTATGATTCCCTGATATCTTCAAAAGGTTGTAAAAGGATCAGTCTGCGCTTGCTTGCACCATGTAATCCTATGATTATCATTTTGCCTCGTAGGAGTCAAGAAGGGCTTGTTATCCTTTGATATCTGATATAATATAATTATTATTTCACCCTGCCTTTCTTTGAAAACTGGGAATTTAATGTCTGCCCGTGACCACAGGGGACTAGTCTTGATGACTTGGGTGGTTTGTAACATCCCTGTTTGCTGACACTAACCTGTCAAACTCCGCTTTCCATTCCCTTGGCTGCAGAGATAAAGGTGTAGCTCTGAAACAGAGTTTTCAACAGTAGCAACGATCCTCTTGGGAGGCAACTTAGGTGTCTAAGTTCCAAAAACTGAAACTTAAGTTCCTTGGGCATTGGATAGGATTTGAAGTCTTTCTGTTTCAAGTCTGTGATTGCCTTGGAGGCTGTTATCAGTGAACGGGAGTCAGCTAGGTAAGCTAAGCATATACAAAATGCCTTGGGCAGTTTTCAACAAATGTGACACTAGTCACAGCACTTAGGTTTGATTCTTTCCCTCCCAAGCTATTCAATTTTGTGTTCCTGAAAGCTTTTTCCTTTCTCATGCAAATGAATAACCCTAACTTCAGCACATAATACCTTTTTTGCTTTATAACCTTCTCTTCCTCTACAGCTCTGTCTCCTTCATGAAAAATGTTCTGTTCCCTTCACTAACTTTGACAATGAGGGTTGACAATATTTGTAGGTGTCCTCCTGCTTCCTGAAATGCAAGAAAAAAAATACCTTTTCTCTTATTTTCTGAAGACTTGTACATCATTAAAATTTATCTTGTATCTCCTTTGCTTCGTAAAGATCTCAGGTACACTGAACTTCTAAATCTGTGTGTCTTGCTGTTTGATTTTGCTTGTACCCAAGGCATCTCTTTTCTTCTAAGATTAGATAATTTATCTCCCTTATGAAAGCAAAAAGCATTGTATGATAGGGAGAAATCAAGATGGTGGTTTCTTGATAAGAGCACACCCTCAACTGTTGGCTCGATTTTCCTCTGTAATTAATTTTTAATATCCCTTAATATTCTGTTGAATATGAGTAAGAATGGAGGAATCTGGCCTTACTTTTTTTGCAGTGTGGGATCTGTGCCTGCAGTCAAAGGGTTGTTAATCAAAAGCATAGGGACTATAATATAAGGGCAAAGTGAGGGGGTTTTGACCAGACTTTAGAAAATCAGTGCATGGTACTAGGGGGGTGTTGAAAATGTGTTACTCTAATTTCACTATTTAACTTCAAAAGAATCTTACTATTATTGTAATTCTTGAGGTTAGTATTTAAACAAAAAAGTATGTGTGGGGAGGAGGAAATAAAGGTGACTAGATCTGGTCATTGTTCTGAGGCTTTTGATCTTTCCCTCACACCTTTACATGAAACCATCGAGCTCTAGCCTCCTGTCCAAAGTGGCTGCTACAGCATTGTTTCATGCTGAGAGAAAGGGAAAGCAGAACCAGGCGCAGGGAAACCCTGGGACGCGCAGGTCCTGCCGTCTCTTTTCAAGACGGAACTTGGTTCTACAGTTGCAGCTCTGCTGTGGGCTCTGGAGGTGCTGCCTAGACCTGTCTCCATGCATGCTCCGGCGGTGTTCCCCAGCCCCTGCCTGTACCTGCTTCCCAGGGGCAAGTACCAGTACTCACAGGAGTGGGCTGCAGGCAGGAAACACACATGGACTCGCAGGTCTGCAAGGGTTACAAATGAACCAATTTTGAAAATAAATTTGCTGTAAAACTGTCTACTGTAAATTTTGGCTCAAGCACTTCTGGAAAGCGTATCTTCATTTCAGGGTTTATCTTATCAGTTATCTAGGACGTGTTTAATTTCAAAACAACTTTTGTCCTGCAATAGCTTTTGAAAATAGAAATCCACAGAATATTAGAAAACACTGAAATTCTTGAGATACTCTCTCACCTATCCTTTTTCAAAATTAGTTCAATTATATCTAAACTTGACGGTTATACAAAACCGAATGTACGAGTTACCTTCTTAGAAGTCTTTTCCTTAAGAGAATTTCAGGAAGATTTAAATTTTGTCAAAGTTAACTCTGAAGATTTAAAATCTTGAAACTATTAAAAAACCTGACCTTGAACTGTTTTCACCTATGCTAGAACTGCCTAGACTTTAACAGATACCTTGAAAAGAAAACTTTACACTGGTCATGTATACCACAGAGGTGTTTTATTTGTCATGTGAGGAAAGAAAATTATGAATGTATGTACATACAGTAATATTTGTCAGGGCTAAACTTATGACTTAATCACCCATCGTGATTAAGTTTGAAATGATAGAACTTTGGCCAGAAGATTTTAGAATCATCAGTTTCTCTTGATATCAATCAGCTAATTTTGTGGAGATGTGAAAGTAGATGTTTGCCCTTTTCTTTAGACAAGGCATGGTATGTTTTAGTGGAATTATTGAATAATACCACATTCAGGTAATTAACCAGTTGTTCAGTCCTTTCTCTGAAGGAGAACCTGCTCTTGGGAGAACTGTTGTACCACTTGTTTTGTGTGCTTTCATTTACAGAAGGATATCAACAGCAGAGGCAGCTAGGGTAACGAAGCATGAAAGAAAGGGACAAAAAAGACAAAATTGCTGGCACTGCAATAGCTCTTTCAATACGAGGACCACGAAAAAAAAGATTAATATGGAATTGCTATTCCTATGCTTTGGGACTTGTGAGAGCATCCCTGAAATGCCAGGTCTGACTCTGACATTTACTTTTGGCTAGCAGTAAGTTCTCCATAGGGGGGCAGCTCTGACCAGTGTTGTAAAGAGCTGAGCCACAAAATTGCACGGTTTCTTTCCCCATCTCCTTTGTGTTGCCCAAAAGGATTCAGACACGTGTACTGCAGGCTTTGCTGTTACTGAGAGATAAAGCCACATGGTGTATGTTTTTTATATATATATGAAAAAAAGTTTTTTTTCTTACGGGGTGGACTGCTCTCTGATCATTCTGATTTCCTTTCTGTTTAGCAACAAGCATATCCTATCACGAAGCGAGTCAGACACCTAGTGTCGAGTTCAAATTAATTCACTGAGTTTACCATTCATACACTAAACATGCTCACGGTTGTTTGGCACTGAGGAAGGAAATACTGTGCATCTAAAAGATTTTACATATGAATTTTTAAAGGATTAAAAGTGACTTCTAGTAATCTGATAGTAAATACAAATCTGAATCTTGCAAGAATATTCTGATTTACAATAAAAGTTGTATGACTGTTAGTGTTTTGAGTAATATTTACTGTAATTACCTGTAAGGAAAAAGTATTGCATCTTACAAAGCGTGATATCTTGCCTTTTAGAAGTAACTGTTAATTGAAGGTTTGAGGATTTTGTTTAATTCCCTGTTGCCTAGGGAGTACTTAGTATGTCCTACTTCTACATGTCAAATTCCTTAACAGGTGGTCTTTCTAGAATTTTTTTAAATTAATTTAGGCACCTCTGTATTTTCTCAAATACAGCATCTTGCATACATAAAATAAGAATTATAATGAGGAAGTATCTTTCGATTATAAATGAGATTATAGAAATAATATTATTTCTGATGCTCCACTTTGTGAGGAGGTCATTTACGGAATCAAAAGAAAATTCTTGTGTACAATCTCAAAAAAACTTAGGTGAAGTTCTTATGTGGTTGTATTATGATACTTCTTTTCATGAAAGAAAAAGACTTCAGGTAAAAAAATCACTTTGTCCTGTTTC
Organism: Aptenodytes forsteri; assembly: GCF_000699145.1. Lineage (NCBI taxonomy): Eukaryota > Metazoa > Chordata > Aves > Sphenisciformes > Spheniscidae > Aptenodytes > Aptenodytes forsteri. Next base: position 13,293,033 of record NW_008796218.1, on the reverse strand, counting down.
ATTGGAGCTTTTTTATACTAGCCAAGCTTCTAGTTTTTTGAGATGCATGTACAGGTATCCCAACAAAAACATCTCCTGCCCAGAACTGTCAAAATGCCAGACTGGTAGAAAAGTTGCAATTCACGAAACCCCTGTTGTTTATCCTTGGAGCTCTTGCAGGTTTGTACATATGAATAAACGTGAACCTGGATGATCCTTCTATCTTGGACTTTCTATGAAATGCAAACAAGTAGGACTTTTTCCATATTAAATTTAATCAAGTCTCAGTTTCATTGACAGTGTGATTTGAAACGTGACAGATTAGTCTTGGTGAACCTGCCGCTCATCTACATTTCTGTCTGTAAATAACTGAATTGCTCTGGATTGATTAAATCACTAGAGAGGTTGGGTTGGATTACATGTGCATTAGTCTGACACTAGTATGGGTGAGGTTTGAACTATCACAGAGGTATCTTCAAACTCCAGAGCAACTCATTGTACACATCAATATCTCTAATGGTATTTAAATTTCCAAATGTACATTTGCAAATTTTTAGCTGAATTTAATACTGTCCTGGTTTTGGCTGGGATAGAGTTAATTTTCTTCCTAGTAGCTGGCACAGTGCTGTGTTTTGGATTTAGGATGAGAATAACGTTGATAACACACCAATGGTTTAGTTGTTGCTGAGCAGTGCTTACACTAGTCAAGGACTTTTCAGCTTCCCAGAGGTGCAGCGACTGCTGCTCGGGGACTAGCTGGGCATCGGTTGGCGGGTGGTGAGCAATTGTTGTGCATCACTTATTTTGTATATTCTATTATTATTATTATTATTATTTTCCCTTCCTTTTCTGTCCTATTAAACTGTCTTTATCTCAACCCACGAATTTTACTTTTTTTTTTTTCTGATTCTCTCCCCCGTCCCACGGGGGGCCGGGGAGTGAGCGAACGGCTGTGTGGTGTTTAGCTGCCTGCCAGGTTAAACCACAACAAATATTTATAACAATGCATTGAGTTTAAACTTGTTCTAGTTTGGATTCTAGTAAAGAATCTATGCTGGAGTAGTTCATTACCAGAAAAAAAAGCACATGCGTGAGTCTCTAAGGACTTAGTCTGTCAAGCATTGTAGAGGAAATTTGAGAGAAGTAATTGCCTTGTAACTAAGATGCATTTTGGTCTTGGACTTTGCCACTGGTTTCCTCAGGGTTAATCTGTTTCACTTCTTCATCTCTAAGTAAGGGTGATTACAGGTATATGGAAAAAGCTGTTGTAACATGCCATAAAGTTCAAAAATCATCTTATTAGATGTTTAGGGAATGACTGGAAAAGGAACAGTCTTCCTTAATTGGGTAAGACCTTTTGCCTTTAATATTGGCTTTCTAGCCTTTACTTTAGGGTACAAGCAACAATTTATTGGCGGAAACTGCAACATCGCTTTAGCCACATCAGGATTTTGTTATATGTTAGCAACTGCAAATGGACTTTATGCCTAACAAAGCGGAAGCTTTCCAGCGCGTTAGGGAAATGGTCTCTTAACTATGTAAGTATCTGATACCACAGTAAATTCCTCTATATATACAGGGAGAGCTAGTGGATTGTGGGCCTCCTGTCTCATGTTCCTGGTTTTGGGAAATATTTTTTTTCAGATAGCTCTGAAAAATAGTTATCAAATATTGCTGGTGTAAAAGATGATGTTCTGTGCATACATTTAGCTTTCTGATGTCAGTAGGTCTTAAGTAGTTGTGCCCTCTTGCCCTTCTGAAAAAAAAAAATTAATGGAATGTATTTCTTCTGAATAAAATAATAATATGGAATGGTTACTTTCTTATTGGTATTTCTGTAATGTCAAGTACATAATGTTAAATCTCGCTGTTATTAACAAACTGCTAATCCATTTTGCTGGATGGATTCAGCACACTAAAAATAAAAATCAAATACAGCTTGAAAAGTATAGATGTTACTTTGGGGGCAAAATAAATGGCAGTAGTAGATTCCTAAGCTAAAACAGATGTTTTAAAGAATGAGGAATATAAGTTAAGTTTCTTTGCACTGTAATGACAGAGCACGTTCTGGATTAATTTTGTGTGCGTGTATATATCTGTTGGGAAGATATCTATATTGAAAATTAGATTGGTTTAAATTATGTTTAGATGTATTCATACAACTAGGAAGTTTAAAGATTAAACAGCTTTAAGATTTTTGGACTGCAGCTCATTAAATCTGCCTCTATTAATGGAATTTCCCAAATTATTTTCCTGTTTCACTTGGTAAAGTTTGGTGACGGAGTGCGCTGTCTGGTTACTTAATTGTTTTGGTTTTTTTCCTTCCCCAGAGAGAATTATTGTCACTGTGTCTTATTTTAGGATAGGACTTTACTGAATCCTGAAAGTAATGTTAAAAAAGGGAACAATTTGCAGTAAATTCTAAAAGGAATTTTAAATTTTTAAATTGTTATGGGTCAGTTAATTCAAAATTAAAAATTTTTATTTCCTCCCAACAACATTGAATAAGAAAATGAAAGGTATAAAACTATGTTTTCAAGATTGATTATTCAATATTGCTGGGAAAGCTATTTGCAAAACATACGCAAGTGTGTTAATTCATCAACAGAATGTAGCCAAAATTGCCTCACTTTTCTACCAGCTCAAAAATGATAGAGGCTATGTAGTAAAATAATCAAATTCCAGTTGTGCCTGCATTGATTTAGCAGACAGTCTGAGGTGTTCCAGGGTTGCTTACAGAAGATAGATGGCATTTTCTTCCCTACCTCTTTGTATAACATGAATAACTGCTTCTGTTGAAATCTAAATGGGTAACTCTTCAATTAATATAAAAGACACCATCAAAAAGTGTGCTAAAGTATAAATATTTTTTGCCATTTAAAAACTGTCTTGGTTTATTACAGCATAATGTCTTTATGGTCTCTCTTTTTCTATTAGGTAAGACAGGAATTGTTAATTTCTTATGTATAAACCAAATTCTTTCTGTATGCGTTGAAGCTGTCTTCAGTATGGTTTTTTACTTGCTTGCGGAATAATACCAATGTTTTTGAAACCACAGATGTTCGGATGTGCCTTACGTTTTGCTCTAGAGAGCCAGTGTTTTACTGTGGAGCAAGGAAATCCTACATTTTTACATGGTAACCATATTATTTAGACAGCCTTTCTAAATTGATATATGCTAATTAGACTTAAAGAGTAAAGTCAATCAATGTGATGGGTAGATTTCTCTGAAGGAAGGAAATACCCTTTGACCTATACTTTTCTGAAACTGTCACTGTTTTACTGAAAAAGAAAGGATAAACATGCTAATTACTATTGGAGCCCTACTGGCTAGTTGGGTGTTCAGGAAAATCCTGATTTAAAAAGCCAGCTATTACTGGTTGGCTATCTGCTAACTGCTATGAATAAACAACCCTCGAAAAACTCTTGCATAACCTTTGCTACACATGAAATCTTGTCTATTGTGTGGGGAACCTATTCCCACAAAGCTCACAGGCTTTGTAAAGTCCAGTTAGGTTCACCCTGGGTGGTTACACAGTTTCTTCAGTAAGTATGTAGGCCAACTATTTCTGTGTCTCTTACCTATTTTCATCCAGATTTCTGCCTCTCTTGAAGATTCTTAGCAAGACCTCTGGGAAGGACAGCACTAGGCAAAGACATTTTGTGTCAGCTCTTCTTCTCTTCTGCAGAGTGAAGGATCCAGAAATTCAGTCTGATCCTTGGGGTGGTGGGTCATTATTGTCTGTGTGACTGAAACTGTTGATGAGGATGATAGATACCTAAACTAGGAACAAGGTCTTGACCTTTTTTATACTTCATCTATTTAGATCTTTTTGGTAGGAGCTCAGAAAATTTTTTCTTCTGTCCTTTTCACAGTTCCAGGTTGTGTCAACAACCATGTCTAGGAATGAGACAGAAATTCATGGAACTTATCAATAAATGCATGTCTTAATGTTTCTCTCGCACACTGTTTCTTCCTTCCTGAAAACATGCAGCCAGATCCAATTCTTACCTTTGAGTGCGCTGAAGCCTCTGCTCTTCTGTCTGTTGACCTTAATCAAGTTTGTCCTCACAGCTAAGGCCTTGCAAATTGCTGTTCGAGTAGAGTTTGTGTGCTGAAAAATACAGTCAGTTACGATTAACAGTGATACGAGAGGTGAGAGATCCTACATTTATATTTACTTCCTCCCTGGTGGTGACTAAGTATTCAAATGAAGACACTGCACTTCTGAGCAGATGCCATGCAACAAAATCTGTAGGCTGTTTCCCATATTCTTAACAGTTGGAACATTTCCACTTTGTAACATAAGCAAATATTAATTGGGTCACAGCAGAAGAGAATAAATTTAATTCTGTGTTAGTTTCAGCCCTGTTCGGGAAAGGTGCTATCTCTTGCTTCTCTATTGTTTTCAACATTTGTTTATCTGTAGTTCAAGTGGTTATGACAAGAGAGGTTGATTACCACATCCATCCCCCAACAAGACTATAATATTTTAGAGCAATCGCTGGGAATGGGCACAACTCAGTCCAAGCAGAGGGAGGTCATCAAGCTTGGGTCTTCCATTATATGAATTTCTAAACACTGTTGTGTTGGACAAAGGGAAAATGATATTAACACTTCTTACTCACAGTAGAGACATTCACTTCTCTTGTATTAAACAAAACAATCCACAACCCCCGCAAAAAAAAACGAAAATGAGATTCTACTTTTCATACAAGTTGGAAAATTCAGTTTGACATCAAGCGCTCTTATTTTTTTTTTTCTTTTTGAGGAAAAAGGATTTATAACTGGACTCTGAACTAAATTTAACTTAGTTTGGCATCACAAAAGCTGAATGGTTTAGAATCTTTAAATTTCTTCTCTCTGAAAAAATTGTCGGTGGTATAAATGCTACTCTCGGGTACATTTTACAACATGCAAATATTGACGCTTTGGGGACACAGCCATATTTTCAAATGTGGAAGATATTTAGAAGTATAAGACAATTGAAAATCATAAAAAAAAAGTACATAAGTGTCTAATGACCAGATTTATTAAAAGTAATTATTGTTTACAGAGCAGCTTTATAATAGTTGTCAAATAGTTTAGACAGAGTTTGGAGGAAGAGCAGGTTCTGGTGCTTTTGGTTTGGTAAGGTACCTATATGTGTGTCTTTAGGCACCTAAATAAAGTTCTGAAACTTACTTACGTTCCCATGATTCTCACAAAAATATTGTTCAGATACCTTGCCAAACGTGACAGTCTTTCACAGAGCAGGGAGGAAGAAATAAAAGAACTCAAAACCACTCGACAAATAAAAAGGTATTAAACCCACAAAATAGCTCAGGTTCCCAGTTTTGACATCTATTTGAGAAGAGGAATAAGGACGCAGAAAGAAAAGGCCAGGGGTGCCAAATGAGACAGGGCTTCAGCTGCTCCCGGGCTGGCTTAGCTCTGCAAGATCAAAGCAGATGCGGTGTTAGGCCCCGCACCTCTGGTTTGCTTCAGCACGAGGGAAAGGTCTGTAGGCCTTTCAGGTCTTCCACTGACCACTAACAAAAAGTATGGATTATCATATACCACCACTAGGAAATTGCTTTCCACAGAGTTGGAAATTAAAAAAAAAATACAAAAATAATATTCTTTACAATACATTGTCGTCTTCTCGATCTTAAAGGAAGACTCCTACCCTTCAGCAGAGCTGGTTAGTATTTCAGGGGTTTTGCATACACTGCATAATGTATATAGAGAATAGAACAGTTTGGGGATTGTCTAAATAGCTAAGGAACAGTGCCCAATCTTGTCATACGCGTAAATGCATAAAATCAAGGAGGAAAAGAACCCCTTGTACAAATGAAGAAATAGTCACAGACTGCTACAGACTTAATATACCCTTGTCTGATTTACATATTCAGTTACATGGGAAACTTAACAGCAGCGATAGTAATGAGATACTTCATTTTTAAATTAGAAGGATTTGTACAGGAGGTGAAATTACTCATGTATCCAGGAAAAGTTACAAGAACCCAGCTGAGGATAGTGTAAAGTTCTTAGGACACTGAACGTTGGAAGAACGATTCTCTGGGCATTTGTGATGCTTTGTCATTAGAGGATTAAGCTTCTGTTTTCTTTAGAAGTTTTGATATACTGGACTTATTTAAGTAACAACTCCATGTAAAATACATCTCTTGCATATTTATAAATAGGGGAGTGCAATTTAAGCTATGGATTTTGTTTGGTATATATTGATAGGACTGTTACCTCCTGTAAAATTTCCGACAAATTTAGCAGCCAGCATTTTCATTTGGGGGAATTTTCTTTCAGAAGACAAAATCAGATTACTTCAGCCAACAATAATGGCATAACTTGATTTTACATGTTTAAAATCTAAATTTAAACTTGGCTTACATATTTAAAAGAGGAACTGAAATAGAGGGCTATTAAAAAGAGGATACAATGCAAGTCTGTGTTGCTGATATTTCCTTTCCCTTTCTTAGTGTGAGCTGTGCTGAATTTGCCTTCCAAACTATGTAACGCTTGTTTTCTCCATTATATAACCATTTCTAAAATTTTGCTAAGTGTTGTGACACTTTCACCAAACTGCCTTTTTCCTACCCCTGATGTGCATCAGTTGAAGTGAAATGAAAAACACACAACTGCCACATAGTATTTCTAGCCTCCTTGCAAAGCTTCCCCTGTGATTGATTTTTCAGTCCCATTTCCATGTTGCTCTACTTATTAGGATTAGCCTCGTTACCTCACTTGGGTTCCTTGCTTTGATTGTAACCCACCTAGAAACTGCCTCTTGCAAATTCCCTTAACTTAGGGAAGTGTCCCACTGGTACATTGATTTTTTTTTTTTAATTATTTTTTTTTTTACAGCTGGGCCTTGGTTGAGGATATGTTTCCTGTGCAAGCACTTGGGAGCTCCACCTGCTCCCTGCTTGCATAGAGATTATTGAGGGTACCATCAGCAGCTCGGTTTAAACCTGACCCACGTTGGCCCTGAGAATTCACTTCTACCAAGCTGAGTTTAGAGATTTCAGATTTGTCCTGTTGTTGCAGGACAAGGGACTGCTTAGTAAAAGCTGCACGGCTGCATAGATTTTTCTTGCATTATTTACTCCTCTTTCCCAAAAGAGGAGCAAGGAGAAGCTAAGAAAGTGATAGGGGAGCTAATAGCTGACACATCACCATATCACCTTTTCTCTAGCTAAGGCTTGGCAATTTTCCTACTGAAAACTCACGTGATACGCTTTCATAAATGACGTTGTCATAAATGACAATTCATGCTTTGTCAGCTCTGCTGTTCTTAAGGGAAATTCCGAGTCGGCAGTGCACTCACAGGCCTCCCAACCCGGGGTGCCTCCCCCGAGCATCACCTCCCCTGCCCGGCTCCCTGCGGGCGTTTCGCGGCTGTCCTGTCGTTTCCCACCGTCGCCACCGTCGCCAGTGGGTGACTCTCTTGGCACTGCTTACTGCACTCTCCGGCTGGTTGGTGGGACAGAGGCTGGAAAGAAACGGCTCATTTCCTTGTCTTGAGTTCTGTTGAGGTTTACTTGCATCTAAGGAAAGGAAAATTTAAAAAAAAAAAAAGCTTAAAGGATTAAACCGGTTTCCTTAGCAGTACTAAAATTGTTTTCCCTAGAAAGAAACTTTTTAGAATCGAGGCTCTAAAATAATAAACAAAAGAACCGAGAGCCGTTTCTTACTTGTTTTCAAGGAACGATGTAGCCTGTGGTCATTTATCTTGCTGCACACATCCCAGACAAAGACCTGAGTGTTCACCGAGGAAACAGAACTGTGGCACGAGTAACTTCCACTGTGCCGCTGCCAGGCTCGCTGCTGGGCTGGCGTGCGGGATGCACTTGTTTCCATTGGTATTGCTTAGCCCCTCCCAGCTGGACCAGTGGGTAACAAAATGTGAATTGGACTCTTAAAACAAAGTTAGTAAGTCCACAACTTAGCAGACATACAGATGTCTCCACTTATCCTTGCTATTTTTGTAGCAGCTACACAGATATGCCATAATATTGTTGTCACTACAAGAACAGAAGAACTTTTTAAAGTAACACTTTTCTACCTTAGAGAAGAGCTGCAATATTTAGCAAATGCTGCAGAGCTGGAAGAACAGCTTCAAGGAAATACAGTTTCTCAGTCATTGACTTAAAAACATTTTGCACTATCACGGTTCGGGGAAATACTTTTTTTGTGATAGGAAGTTATTTTTCCCAGACTGCAAGTTTGGGGAAGCTGAACTTAAAGTGGCTGCTGCTTTTGTTCAGCTTTGTTTTTATTTTGAGTTACACTGAGACTATCTTACAATGTCAGCTGTGATAATTGAACTGGATAAGCTTTCTTCAGATGCGACTGAGAGCAAAAAAGATTCCAAGTCAGATTTTAAGGAAGGCAAATTCAGTGAATCATGTGCCGATTATCACGGTTTTCAACTTCACTGCTCGCGTTCTGCACCAGCTGGTAAGCATGCATTTATATAAACTATTTCCTCAAATCTGTGTCTATTTACTTATGTAACATGTTGCAAGTAAACTGTAAGACCCAATGAGGAAAACATAGGATTTGTTGCTGTCACATGCATGTAATATAGGGAGTCATTTTTACTTTAGACAAAGGGTAGAACATAAGTCTGTTTAAAAAAATAATTCAGCATCTCCTGAACACTCTAGCACATTAGGGTACTGCTGGAAGAAGAGCCCAGGAGACTGTTACCTTTACATTGCCTGGAAGATGAGCTTTCTGTAGCAGATGACATAGTTTGTTGTGTAAGTTAGAGCAGCCTCAGCAGCTGCTCTGGTACTAGGCTTTGCAAGGTGTGTATATAAGCTGTGCTCTCTAGCACTGTGGCTCCTCTTCTGCTTGCCTCTGGTATTTTTTTATCACATCAGGGCTTGTAAAGAGGCAACTGCATATGCTGTAAGGTTGGGGTTTTATCATGACCAGTGTGGCTCATTTGTTTTTATTTTGTGTCAGGTGTTACATATAGCTAGAATAGGTCCCCAAAAATGTCAATTAAATAAGCATTATGAAACTTTAATTTCTCTGAAAATTCATAGTCATGAAAAATACAGAATGTAGCTGCCTTGGATTGTCTAATATAACCAAGGGGAAGCATCTGCAGTTAATCAATGGAATCTCAGTTATGCCCTTAAAGCCATCTAAATTATTGGATGGTTGTTCATCTAGGCGCAATACCTTTTAAGAATGACTACTCTGATTTCTTGTGGACTACGTATGTATTTTGACTTGCACAACTCCCAAGGGATAACTTGATTTTGATCGTGTTTTCACTTGCTTGAGACTCTCGGAACAAAGCACAAACAAGAGAAATGGAGAATATTTGAATATAAGTGACACTTTATCCTGTGACAGGACGACCAACCTGCAGTGGAAGACTGCACCTTTCACTTGGCTAAAGTAGGTGAATATGTAAACAAAACTTTGGTATTTTTCACTCCAACAAACTCTTGGAACATTTTTTTTACTTATAAATTCAGTTCTTACACATTAAAATGGTCAAATGGTTGGGATGTCATGCTATCTATTCTTTTGCAAGAAAACCAGATAGCCTGTGCTTTCCCTAATAGAAATTTTCTAATTTTACTTCCTGTAAAGCCTTCACTAACTTTTGTAAAACAGAGTTTTCTCAGTAGATGCGCTTTTGAAAGTTTGTCTTGTACATTAGCAGGTTTTTGCAAGGTCAAGAATCACATGTCTGTCTGTTCCCCTGGGATCCTATAAAATAACTTCAAAATTACCTCTCCTACCCCAAAGAAGTGCCACTAAAGAATTTATGCCTGTGCTAGCTGATATACTTTGTTATGTTCCCTAAACGTCAGAGTAACCTGTTCTAGCCTACCCAGGAGATCAAGAGTAAAATGAACTTTCAGCATGAGCAGCACATTTTTTGTGGAACTATACTATTCAGAGTTCTGCAGGAAAGAGATATTAAAAAATCAAATCTCCTTGTTGGGCTTCTTCCATTTGGAAAAATATAATTATTTTCTTTTTAAAAGGATTATGTCTTGCAAACTTTTGTTGCAAACACTGTTTGCTATTCCTAAAGCAGGGACAGTGCTAGCAAGCATCTTTGACAAATGTGTTGTCAGAGTTTGAAGATTTTCTTCTTCTGTGTTTTTTGCATCAGGGGAAGAATCAAATAAATGCTGGTACATTGTCTCAGTTCTTTTGGGTTTTATAAATGATGACTTAAAGCAAATGCTATCTCATCTTTTGCCTTCTAAAATTTTCCTTGGTATATTTATTTTACCAGTGTTTAAAGTAAGCAAGCCCTTTGTAGTTTCTAGTGTTGCGTTGGGTTGGCTGAAGTCTGAATGGAACAGTGTAAACAAGTCCTATTTGGCTTCCACATGTCATTTCCTAAAAGGAACTTCTACTTGCTCAGCCATGGCTATTGGTAAAAATAAACAGCTTTTGCTTATACTAAAATGATAGACCCTATTTCTTCATGAGTAGACTATTTCCCAACAATGATGTTTCATAGCCAAAATGAAAACTTTGAGCTATGGGAAGTAACTGAAATTTTGCTCTTAGTTTTTTCAGAGAGCAATGAGAGTATGAAAATCTTCCATGAAATCAACATCCTACAACAGGGTGCTGCACTGAGTTTTGCTAGTGTTGGCTCCTCTGCCCCATAGGACTCCACCCTCTACAGTTGCAGCCTTGGGAATCTTACATTTTGGCTCAATGCTTTTTTAGATTTCCAATGTTTTTAAAGAAAATTTAAAGAACTCCACTAAAATCACTCCAATCAGCAACGAATGGTAGTATAAGGCACATAAGCTATGAAAATATAAGTACTCAGTGTGAACCTACAAAAAAGCAGCAACAGAGAAGAACATGTCCTTTTTCTTCTGTTTAATCTGCTGTCCACATACTCAGTTGTGTTACGAGAAGTTTATTGTTCAAAATTTATTGTGCTGTGTTTGTACTATGATATTTTGTATATAAAGCAGAGAATTCAATATAGAGAGATTATCACTTAAGAAAAACTTTTCTTCTTGTAGTACTGATGTGTTAATTTTAAACATAACACCTAACAGGGCAAATATAGAAAAGTGAATACTCTGACAAAGTAAAGTGGTATCCTGAAATAGTCTGGTGTTCTTGGAATAGAAAACGGAAACATTGCTGGGACTGAAAAATATTAACCATATTTTTATTTTCTTCCTGCTTTAACCAAACCCATTGCAATAGGACGTAAATGTTAAAGTGCTTTCCTACACCTCTCTCGTTAAATGAGAAAGAATGTTATTATAAATAAGCTTAACTTCCCGTATATCACTCTGTTTTCAATTCTGATGCAAGTACCAATCCTGAGGTATATTTATTTGGGATTTGCAGATATATCAGAATATATTGCAGAGAGTAATAACACTAGAATAAGAACAGTATTGTTAAATCAACAGTCTGTGTATAGAATACAGACTTTTTCCACGAGAGCATTATTGAAATCTTTGGGAGTATATCAGTGTGATATTGAGACATTGTTTCAAAAGATGAAATCCTGAAACGCGTGACCAAGCTTGGTCGGCAAATGCTTCGTGAACAGATCGATGACCAATGTTGGTTTCCACAGCACTCGGGTTACCCGGATTCCAGGTGAAAGTTTGAATGGAGCAGTGATTCTTGTAGACACAGTGGATAATGTGGGGTTGATGGGTTTTTAGAGATGCCAAGCTATCTTTAAGAAAATAAAGCTTATTTTGATTTATATGCTACTTATCCTGCAAAGAATAATTTTTAATACTATATGATAACATGAATGCCAGTGTCACAGCTACAGTAATTTGTCCTCACCAGTGGGCAGCACAAGGCTATTCATGATACAGAAATATAGGACCAGATCTCTGTTGTATTTGCCAGGGTAGAATTTCCTCCAGGGCCTGGTGTATTTGCAGTTCAGATTTCTCATAGAAAGCAAAGCTAATCTGAATATTCCAGCTGTAAATATTTGTGCAGATTTAAACCTTATTATCCCTGATAGGTGCTGTTCTGCTTCATCTCTTATTAGCCTGGCAATGACTGAAAACATTCAACCTACAATAATGGCCTTTATCTCCTCTTGGAGATAATCTTTGTTTTACAGCTGTAAGACAAATCATACTTGGAAACATTTCTCCACATAAATTCTCTAATATGTTCCTAGAGATGGTTTGGTCCAGGTACCTCTTGATCAAGAATAAAGAAACCTCTTAAAAATATATATTAAAAAAAAGCATGAGCCATAAGTAAGGTCTTAGTAGCGTAACTTGTAGTGGTGGGGTCAGAGTAGAGCACTCGAACCTTCCTGAAATGAGATATGCACTAAATCACACAGATTTGACGCTGTGACTTTTGGTAGAATGGCACAAGGTTAGAGAAACAAATTTTTTTCTGCCTTTTTTGTGGCTGTTTTACTGATGAGACTTTAGGGGAAGGGATGTGAAAGTTATTTTCCAGAGAATAGTTGCTATGTTTCAGAAGTTATTTTTACTGCTGGCCTATTTATATATTAGAAATCACCCATATGCTGTATGAGGGTATAAAAGGAACAAAATGAAGTATTAAACTGGTAGCAACTAAAAAGGGTTAAAAAATTAAGGACACATTCCTGCAAAATGCTTTGATCCATGTGGCACAAACAACACGGGCTAACAGGGTGCTCAGGGAGAGGAAGATGGGAGCTATTGGGTGAAGATGATGTAACTGAGTAAATACTTTCAAGTGTTTAGTATTTTGTGTTCAAGACCTTCAATGTAGTAGGTGTATAGAGAGAGAGGTAATAACTGTATTTTTCTATTTTAGCAGAGCTTGAGGGGTAGAAGAGCCTTTTGGGAGTTAGAAGAGCAGAGGGGGTGGTTTGAGTTTCACCAACATAAAATGAGGTCCCTTTCTAGATATCAGAACGTGTGGGGGTTAAGAAGAAAGGATGAACAAAGCTTGTCCTCATTTGCCACCAGAACAAATATGATGAAAAGGACAATAATTTAGCAAATTTCCCTACAGCTATCTGTCCCTCTTTTCCTTTCCAAGATGCAGCAGGAGACTGAGCTCTGAGTGCTTGCTGTTATCCCTCTCAGCAACCCGTCTAGACATCTTGCTACATCACCTCCTCTGAAAAACTTTTCACAATGCACATATCACAGCTTTATGGGAGTGTCACATCACAGAGGAATAAAATTAGGTACTTTGTGATATCGGATGAAAGTAGAATGCAAAGTGGTGGAGCATTGTCTTCAAAAAAGAGCATTTCCTTTATTGAAATGGAAATATTGAACAGGAATTTTACTCGGGAGAAAATCCGAAATAATCTTGAGCTTTTCCTTGAGGTTTTTTCGGTTGAGAAGCCCTACGTGAACATCCCTTAACTGAATATATTTCTATCATTCCTGAAACATCAAAATACTTCTGCTTACTGAAAAACTGCTAAACCGGTGTTTCTTATTTATAAACTTTAGAAGGTAGTTTAACTGCTGAATGAAATTTTCTCTTTCTCTTCATTTAAATTTTGAGAAATGCTTCAATCATGGTTGTATCACAATATCCAGGGAACTGAATAAATAACTTGTAGCTTTGTGCATAAATCTGTACCACACCACCAATTTGCCTTACTTACTCACACTAGGATCACATAGTAAAAACAAGAAGGGAGCAGACACTATAAACAGGAAATTGTGTCTCACGGTTACAATCCAGCTGAAGTCCCCGTGTTCAAGTGAGCTCTGTAGGAAGCTGCAGTGCAAGGCAGAATCAGGACTTGAAACACCTACACTAAAGTAATTTTTGAAACTGTGTTTACTTGACGTAAACAAACCTAACAAAGTAATCTTTGCACAAAGATTAAGTGCTATTTTTCTACTTTCCTCTTCCATTTTCTCTTATAAAACAAAAGGTCAAGAAACGCATTTGTCTGTCACTTCAAGAAGCAATTGAGAGACTCCTGTCAGGAAGATCAATATTCAGAAATAATCCTTCTACTTGTTATGCCATGTCAAGCCAACATTTAATTGAAAGCCACCAAGAAACATAATTAATTCAGCAGTAAAGCAGAAATAGAAGTTATTAGCAGTCTCCTAACCTCAGTGCAGCAGAATGTTTCATTATTTCTGACGGATAACATTATTTTTAATCCTAACTTTACCTTGGAGGCAGACTTTGCTATGTCCAAATCACCATAAGTAAAATGCTGCCCATTTTGAAAATGAAGTAGACATCTTGTGTGGTGATTGCAAGTGGAGGGAAAGGGTGTAGAAAATGTATTTGTTCATACGTGCGTGGAGGCTGGGACTCAAAGTTAGGTAGTATATCTTCAGTCGAGCTGAGACTTTAGTACTAGCAAGAGTCAGTCTTTTTGCTACTGAGCCTAAAGATGTACTACAAGCTACAACTGGAAGATCTTTCTCTTTTTGGCCCTACCCTCTTGTCGTGGCTTAACCCCAGCCAGCAACTAAGCACCACACAGCCCCT